>NC_140276.1:10605300-10710300 GCF_964030765.1 Micromesistius poutassou
GCCCCTGGGCAGCCATGGTAACGGTCTCCAGGAATAGCGACCCGCTTCCAAATAAAAACACAGGCAGCAGAAGGTCAGAGGTCAACACAACACACTCCAGACCCCCTGAGCCAAGACGGCGGACGTTGCATGCTACATGTTAGCATCTTAGCATGGACTAGCATCTGACGAGCTGAGCTCTGCTAACTCTGGTTTGGTGCTAACTCTAGCTAGGGGCTAACTCTAGCTAGGGGCTAACTAGCTGGGTGCTAACTAGATGTGCTAGAGCGGTTGTTTGAGAAGAACTGAACTGGGTTTCTGATCAGGGACTGAACCCGGGGTTCTGTCATTAACCCATCACCCCCCAGGGTTATGGTTCTCTGACACACTCCAGTTAGACCAACTGATGACTCAGGACTTGTAAGGCTCACTATCTGGCAGATATACCCCATAGTGTGGGGAGGTGTTCAACTGTCTGGTCTGAGGTCTGTGGGTACAGCCCATCTCTCTGTGCTCTACTGTCTGGTCTGAGGTCTGTGGGTACAGCCCATCTCTCTGTGCTCTACTGTCTGGTCTGAGGTCTGTGGGTACAGCCCATCTCTCTGTGCTCTACTGTCTGGTCTGAGGTCTTTAGCTCAGCAGACTGGTCCTGGGTCTGTTATCTAAAACCTCTCAATGAGCACTTTGGGGGTCTTACCTTCAGCTCTTCTCTGACCACTGATTAACACCATCACCCCCACCCCTTGACCTGGACCCCCACCTCATAGCCCCCCACCCCATAGACCCCCACCTCATAGACCCCCACCCCATAGACCCCCACCCCTCCACCTAGTGCTAGGCCCTCTTAGACCGCCTCCTCCGTCAGGCTCCACTACAACCTGGCTCCATCAGGCTCTCCTCCATCAGGGTCTACTCCATCAGGCTCTCCTCCATCAGGATCTACTCCATCAGGCTCTCCTCCATCAGGCTCTCCTCCATCAGGGTCTCCTCCATCAGGCTCTCCTCCATCAGGGTCTCCTCCATCAGGGTCTCCTCCATCAGGGTCTCCTCCATCAGGCTCTCCTCCACTCTGAAGCAGCAGGAATGTGAGGAATGTGGGCGTCCTTGACGGCAGCTCTGAAGGATTCCAGAGGTTTATCCCGACCTCTGGCTCCTCCCCGTCTCCGGACCACCTGGGGTCCAGGAGATCAGCTGGGAATCTGGAACCGAGAGGAACCGAGAGCAACCGAGAGGAACTGAGAGGAACCGGTTGGGGTTAGCGTTGGGGTAGGGGTTAGTAGGGTTAGGGTTAGTGTTAGCGTTAGGGTTGGGGTTAGCTTAAGGGTTGGGGTTGGTGTTAGAGTTAGGGTTAGTGTTAGGGTTAGTGTTAGAGTTAGTGTTAGAGTTAGTGTTAGCGTTAGGGTTGGGGTTAGCTTAAGGGTTGCGGTTGGTGTTAGAGTTAGAGTTAGGGTTAGTGTTAGGGTTGGGGTTAGGGTTGGGGTTAGAGTTAGCGTTAGGGTTGGGGTTAGCGTAAGGGTTGGGGTTAGCGTAAGGGTTGGGGTTAGAGTTAGAGTTAGGGTTAGTGTTAGGGTTGGGGTTAGGGTTGGGGTTAGAGTTAGCATTAGGGTTGGGGTTAGCTTAAGGGTTGGGGTTGGTGTTAGAGTTAGAGTTGGGGTTGGGGTTAGAGTTAGCGTTAGGGTTGGGGTTAGCTTAAGGGTTGGGGTTGGTGTTAGAGTTAGAGTTGGGGTTGGGGTTAGAGTTAGAGTTGGGGTTGGGGTTAGGGTTGGGGTTAGCATAAGGGTTGGGGTTAGAGTTAGCGTTAGGGTTGGGGTTAGTGTAAGGGTTGGGGTTAGCGTAAGGGTTGGGGTTAGAGTTAGGGTTAGGGTTGGGGTTGGGGTTAGGGTTGGGGTTAGAGTTAGCGTTAGGGTTGGGGTTAGCGTAAGGGTTGGGGTTAGAGTTAGAGTTAGGGTTAGGGTTGGGGTTGGGGTTATGGTTGGGTAAGGGTAACAGCATGCTTGTCTCTGTGTGTCCAACACGATGAGCTGAGGAGGAGAGCGCCTGCTGGAAACATGGGTCCTTTACATTCTTTCCATGGAGCCGATGTGAAATATTTGAGACTGAAGCCACAATTGATGGTTGAGAATATTTCTGTGTGAGGCAGCAGGCCCCTTGTGTTGTGACTGGAGACTGAGGCTCACCACTGCCCCCTAGTGGTCACTTCCCATCCCTGCATTATTTATTTTCATCAACATTTCCTTTCCCATAATCGGCTCTCTCTTGTTTGCTTTTATATATATATATATATATATGGCTACTTTGTTTGATACTACTAGTTTAATTGCCGTGCATATTTCTTATATATATATGGGCCTACATATAAAAAAAATATCTATAGAAATTAGTCTTCCAATGCGCAGGTCATTGACCAGTGAAACTAGAGCTGCATCCGACGGGTGTCTCCTGTTCTTCTGTGAAGAAGAACAGGAAGATGAGATGAAGGATGAAGGAGGGTGAGGTGACTCCAGACGACGGTTCAGCTCACCGCGCTCGTAGTGAAAACAGCAAACACAGAAACGCTGTCCCACATATTTTAGACTTGTCTAGTAAATACTATGTTGCATGAAGATACACATAACAGCATGACTTTTCTTCTATACCATCATTAATAACTTAATTGCCATTTCTCTAGCGATGATAAACTTCTCCAGCTTTTAATTTCTAACTTATTGGAGTACATTTTTGGGTTTCATGTTGTTTGATTGGTCCTTTGAATTGAAGTTAGTGTTCAGTCCCTCGGGCGGCCAGTAGATGGCGCAAGCGTTACGTTGGAACAATGTTGTAGCAGAAGGGTTTAGTCCAGAGGTCCTCCACACCAGTCTGTTCTCTGAGACCCTCGGACTAGTTCAGATGTATCCTGCTGGTCAAGCTTCAGATGGACTCATATGTTGTTGGTGTTGTCATTCATTCCTGCTGTTGCAGATTGGTTGAATCCATTTGAATCAGCATTTAATCCATATTATCCTCTTGATGTTAATACTCATAGGAGCAGGTCCAATAGCTGTGTCGGTCTATTCGGGTGTAGCTGTGTGTCTGGGTCTATTGGGGTGTAGCTGTATGGGTCTATTGGGGTGTAGCTGTATGGGTATATTTGGGTGTAGCTATATGTCTGGGTCTATTCGGGTGTAGCTATGTGGGTCTATTTAGGTGTAGTTATGGGTGTGGTACATCTACTGGTTGGTCCTCATAAGGGGTTCCATGCAGTATTGTTGGTTTTCATCTGATGATGTCAAGTATCATGTTGAACTTATGAGTTATTAATGATTTCAGCCTCTCCAGTGAATTCAATGTGTGACTGTTGAATTCAATGTGTGACTCTCTCTCTCTCTCTCTCTCTCTCTCTCTCTCTCTCTCTCTCTCTCTCTCTCTCTCTCTCTCTCTCTCTCTCTCTCTCCAGGACCTGGAGATCGTGTACTCCTATCTCCACGGTATGGAGGCCTTGTCCAACCTGAGGGAACACCAGCTGAGGTAAGACTGCTTCGTCACAGCTACAATAAGACCTGTTGGCTGTGGTCGTCATGGAAACAGGGCACCGGGTGTAATCTGAGGGCTATCGGACAGGAAGTGACCAGCCACCATTAGCAGTAGCCAGAGGTTCAGAGGAACGGTCTTTAGCCAATCAGGAGCCGGGTGGTCGATGTGTTTTACTGTGGAATCTAGGAGATCCTAACTTTAGCCTGTTTATCGTTCTGGGGCAGACTATTATGGTCTGCCTTCTGCTGGACTGTCACCATGAGAACGGAGCAGGTTGCTCAGGTCCCAGCATGCACTCTGTTCATACATGTGGATTATACTGTTACTGCACATGACCCGTACACTGGAACATTCCAGACACACACACACACACACACACACACACACACACACACACACACACACACACACACACACACTTCCTCAGAGAGGACTTAACTCAAGTCCCTCCCCTTCCACTTCCAATTGTCCCCACTCTCAAACATAAACACACACCCCTTCACATACACATATGCTGTACAGACCTGCAGACACACAGACCTAAAGACCTACAGACACACACACACACACACACAGACGTACAGACACACAGACCTGCAGACACAAAGACACACACACACACACACACACCCACGTAGGGGTTGGTTGTTTGTGTGCAGGTCTGTGTGTCTGTAGGTCTGTGTCTGTAGGTATATGTGTCTGTAGGCCTGTGTGTCTGTAGGTCTGTGTCTGTAGGTATGTGTGTCTAGGTCTGTGTCTGTAGGTTTTTGTGTCTGTGTGTCTAGGTCTGTGTGTCTGTAGGTCTGTGTGTCTGTAGGTCTGTGGTTCTTGACTTCCTGTACTTCCTGTCCTTCAGGATGATGTGTGAGACGGTTCGCTACGAGAGACACGAGGCCAACGAGGTTCTGTACTAGTGAGTAGTCTCTCTCTCTCTCTCCCTTGCTCTCTCTATCTAGTCCTGATGACCTATCTATCTATCTATCTATCTATCTATCTATCTATCTATCTATCTATCTATCTATCTATCTGTCTGTCTGTCTGTCTGTCTGTCTGTCTGTCTGTCTGTCTGTCTGTCTGTCTGTCTGTCTGTCTGTCTGTCTGTCTGTCTGTCTGTCTGTCTGTCTGTCTGTCTGTCTGTCTGTCTGTCTGTCTGTCTGTCTGTCTGTCTGTCTGTCTGTCTGTCTGTCTGTCTGTCTGTCTGTCTGTCTGTCTGTCTGTCTGTCTGTCTGTCTATCTAGTCCTGATTACCTCTCTCTCTCTCTCTCTCTCTCTTCCTCTCTCTCTCTAGTCCTGATTACCTGTCTGTCTCTCTCTCTCTCTCTCTCTAGTCCTGATTACCTGTCTGTCTCTCTCTCTCTCTCTCTCTCTAGTCCTGATTACCTGTCTATGTCTCTCTCTCTCTAGTCCTGATGACCTGGGTAGCTGTTGGTACATTCTGCTCTCCGGCTCCGTCTTCATCAAGGAGTCCATGTTCCTCCCGAGGAGCAGGTAGGAGCAACTCTCTCTCGTCCTCTCCTCCTCTCTCTCGTCCTTCTCTCATCTCTCCTCCTCTCCTCCTCCTCTCTCTCCTCTCCTCTACTCCTCTTCTCTCTCCTCTCCTTTTCTCATCTCCTCTCCTCCCTCCTCTCCTCTCTCCTCCTCTCTCTCTCCTCCTCTGGGTGCACGGTGGCAGTCAGCAGCTCTGTGGGATTCAGCAGATTACAGCTGACCTGCTCAGCCCAGTCACAAGGGAGCAGAACCAGTCTGAACCAGTCTGCAGCCCATAGAATCAGGCTGACTAGAACCTCATAGAACCAGGATAAATAGAGTTTATTTAGCCATTTACGTACAGGTACAGGTGCACAGGGGCATTGGAATTCTTGTACGGTTCACTCACATATTATTAAACACATAGTAAAGGCTGAATAGAACCTCAAAGAACCAGGCTGAATAGCACCAGGCTAAATAGAATCTCATAGAACCAGGCTGAATAGCACCAGGATGAATAGAACCTCATAGAACCAGGATAAATAGAACCAGGCTGAATAGAACCTCATAGAACCAGGATGAATAGAACCTCATCACAATGCACTAATGAAGCCGAAACAGAGCAGATAGTAACAGAAGATCTTCACATGACCTGGCGACTCTTCTGTACAACGAGTGTTGAAGATGAAATCAGTTATTCATCTGCTGAGAAACCAATCAATCAGGTTTGATTATCATGTTTTTCACAACCCCAAGTGATACTGGGATTCAAAACACACAAACTATGACATGCAAACAACTTTATTTTATTGTAGCCATAAGCACGCTAACACATGGAATCACCAGCAGGAAACGGAACATCAGCTAGCTTCCTGTAGCTCCTCCGCTAAAGTAGCCTTGTTGTGAATGTTGGGAACCAGTGTGAGGAAAGGACGTAGGATGAGCTACTCCCTGCTAGCTACTCCCTGCTAGCTACTCCCTGCTAGCTACACCCTGCTAGCTACACCCTGCTAGCTACTCCCCACTTGTGGGAAGGTGACTAATTATGAACGCCATCGCTCAGCCCCCCTGAAGTGTTTAACAGGACTAATCTAAGACTAATCTGGGAGTAATCTAATAAGAGAATTCATTAGCAAAAGTCAGACAATGTGAGTTTGATGTGTTCTATAGAAATAAAGGCATAAGACATAATGTGTCAATTATTTATACATCCTACTTATTTATACTTTGACTCGGGATGTGTTGTCTCTGAAACACACTCACACGCACACGCACACTCCCCCATTGACTGGCAGCTCTGTCACAGGAAGTGAGTCGTGGTAGTCTGGAATGTGAGAGAGAGAGAGAGAGAGAGAGAGAGAGAGAGAGAGAGAGAGAGAGAGAGAGAGAGAGAGAGAGAGAGAGAGAGAGAGAGAGAGAGAGAGAGAGAGAGAGAGAGAGAGAGAGAGAGAGAGAGAGAGAGAGAGAGAGAGAGAGAGGCTGATTGATTGGACTGAGCACACATTACCACACCCTCCCTCCCTCTCTCTCCCTCCCTCTCTCCTCACTCACACACCAGACAGACCAGTAGACAGCAGAGAGGCTGTGTGTTTCAGAGCTGTGGTTCCCAGTAACCGGAACATGTTTGGACTAATCTCTACTGGTGGATTAATGAGGAGACCTTGATGTGGACTAGGAGAGACCAGGGTGAGTTCACCTTAGGAGACGAGCAGCTAGGAGGCTAGGAGAGAGAACCAGAGATCACCGCCAGAGCCTTCAGCTGGGACCAGAGACTCCTGCTGTCCCTGGAGCCGCCTGGACTCTAGGTCTGCTGGGTCCAGGACTCTGGGTCTGCTGGGTCTCTATTGGTTATCTTCTCTACTCTGTATCTTGTGGTCTGTCTGAGACTGTGTGTGTGTGTGTGTGTGTGTGTGTGTGTGTGTGTGTGTGTGTGTGTGTGTGTGTGTGTGTGTGTGTGTGTGTGTGTGTGTGTGTGTGTGTGTGTGTGTGTGTGAGAGAGAGATCCAGGAATGCTGAGCATGTGTTTGATGTTATTCTGAGCTGTGAGGGTGGCACGTCCTGCCAGGCGCAGCAGAGACCTCTGAGGGCGTTTCATCTCCGAGGTTTGGTGGAGAAGAACAGTCGAGTGCAGAGAGGAGCTGTTCAGAGAGGAGCTGTTCAGGAGAGACACCTAGAGACACCCCTCACTCTCTCACCCCCCTCACTCTCTCACTCTTACCTCTCACCCATCACCCTCTGACCACTAACTCTCTCACCCCGCACCATATCACCCCTAACTCTCGTACCTCTCACCCCCCCCACTCTCTCACCCCTCAGTCTCTCACTCTCACCCCTTACCCCATCACCCTCTCACCCCCCACTCTCTTACCCCCTCACTCTCTTACCCCCTCACTCTCTCACCCCTCACTCTTTCACCCCCCACCCTCTCACCCCTCTCTCTCTCTCACTATCTTACCCCCTCACTCTCTCACCCTTTCACCCCCTCACCCTCTCAGCGACAGCTCAGTTGTATTTTAGGAAGCTGAAGTCACGAGTGACTGGTGGATTCTAGGCGTGTGTTCCTTGACATGTGTGCACGTGTACACACACTTTGAGATCCATCACAGGAAACTGATACTCCACGCACACACACACACACACTGATACTCCACGCAGACACACTGATACACACACACCATCACCGCCATCCCAGAATACTCCCAGCACAACATTGCTTTGTCCTGCTTCCAGATGGGTCTCCCACCATCATGGGACCCTAAATTGGGATTCTATACTAGGACACCACAGTCCCCCACCTCACCTTCAGGTCACTCCCTCAGCCACAAAACACACTCCCAGATGGCCCAGAGCTGGGATCTGAGTGTGATTAACCGAGATGTGCAGCAGGAAGGTTGACTCGTTGTCAGCAGAAGCTCCGGCCCGGTCCTCCAGAGGGCGCTGTGGGTCTCCCCTCAGGAGTCCCTCTCCTTCCACGCTTTTCATTCACCCTCATATCGAGTAGAACCCAGAGCCACAAGGTCCAGACCTGCTGGTCCCGGACCTGGTCTACACACCGCCTCATCACAGACACTGCTAGGCTAGGCTGGGCTAGGCTAGGCTAGCCTTGCTAGCTCTCCAGAGGAGCGCCACGTCATACCGTCGTGTTACTAATCCAGTGTTCCCCCAGCGATGTGGACTCAAACCAGTTCACCTCCCAGTGTCCTCTGTGGTCCCCTGGGACCAGTTCACTTCCCAGTGCCCTCTGGTCCGCTGGGACCAGTTCACCTCCCAGTGCCCTCTGTGGTCCTCTCTGGTTCCATGAGGACCTGTTTGAAGCCTGCCTGGAGGAGGGGGTCCAGTAGATGATGGACGTCTAGACGGACGGGCGCTGGTATGGCCACCTGTTGAACTGACCTTCTCCTCCTCTCCCTCTCCTCCTCCTCCTTCTCTTTCTCCTCCTCCTCCTCTCCTCAGCTTTGGGAAGCGGTCTGCAGGAAGTTTGCGGCGTGGATGCGAGTGCATCGTACTGGAACCTTCTGAGATGATCGTGGTGAGTCTACACACACGCATGCGCGCACACACATAAATGTATGTGATTATTTATATATATATATATATATATAAATATATAAATACATACATATATGTGTATGTATGTATGTATATATGTATGTATGTATGTGTATATATATATATGTATATGTGTATGTATATACATATGTATGTATGTGTGTGTGTAGGTCTATAGTAATGTACACATCAACATCATTATCCTAGAGTCAAGCCCATACACACTGGCTGAGTTGTGCAGTAAGTCACATTCACACACTCTGTTGTCATGGCAGCAGGGCAAGAGACTCAGGGCTATATGGTAGAGAGAGAGAGAGAGAGGGAGCCAAGGTGAGAAATCCCTACCGGGCAACACAGGGAGAGAGAGGGGTAGAGAGACATAGAGATAGAGCAGTAAAGAGGGAGAGGGAGAGCAGTGTGTCTGGACTCCACCAGGAAGTGTAAATCAACCAGAACCTCCTGAAGAACTCCTCACATCACTGCACTGAACCGCGTCTGTCTGCCTGTCTGTGTGCCTGCCTGCCTGTCTGTCTGTCAGTCTGTCTGTCTGCGTGCCTGTCGGTCTGTCTGTCTGCGTGTCTGTCTGTCTGTCTGTCTGTCTGTCTCTTTGCGTGCTGGGTTCATTGAAGTGTGTTGATGATGTTGGTCTCAGCTATCTTTATGCACTGAGAAGATAAAGTTATACTAGCTATCCCCCAGGAGATAGGAGGTTTAGACCTCCTATCCCCAGCATCAGACCTCCTAACCCTCTCCCCCCCCCAGGTGGACTACATGGAGGAGTCTGAGGAGTACTTCCAGCGCCAGGCGTCCCACCGCCAGTCGCGCCGCCGCTTTCGTAAGATCAACCAGAAGGGCGAGCGGCAGACCATCATCGACACGGTGGACCCCTACCCCCCCGGCAAGCCCCCTGCTGGGCGGAGCTACCACACGGTGAGGCCACACCCCTACCCCCCGGCAAGCCCCCCCCGCTGGGCGAAGCTACCACATGGTGGGGCCACGCCCCCACAGCTCCATCTCCGCCGCCACGCCCTGATGGGCTCCATCTGCTTGTTCTATTGCGGTTGGTTCTACTCATTGTGGTTCTACTGATGCTGGTTCTACTGCGGTTGGTTCTACTCATTGTGGTTCTACTGATGCTAGTTCTACTGCGGTTGGTTCTACTCATTGTGGTTCTACTGATGCTAGTTCTACTGATGCTGGTTCTACTGCGGTTGGTTCTACTCATTGTGGTTCTACGGATGTTGGTTCTACTGCGGTTGGTTCTACTCATTGTGCTTCATTGTGGGTTGAGGAGTGGCTGTGATTGGACGGTGGGTTGAGGAGTGGCTGTGATTGGACAGTGATTTCCTTCACCAGGATGTTGACTCTTCCCCCTGCTCTTGGGAAGAGGAGGAGAGCTTGTTTCCCACTCGTTCTCTCTCTACCCAGCATGCTTCTGGTGTAGAACAGTTTGGTTCATTCCTGACATTCCAAGCTTTTCCCTGGAGAACGTTCCACTAAAATGTTCTTCAAAACAAACTGCTGTGATGTTCTGTTGTCTCTGAATACACCTCCTCTACTATAGAACCCCTACTATAACTATACTACTACACTACTATGACGACAACTGTACTAGTACGATACTACTAATACTATACGACTACTATACTACTAATACTTTACTGCAGTGGCGGCTGCTGGTCTTTCAAAGAGGGGAAGCTCATTTTCGGCCTACATCATATCAATTGTCAATTTATTTATTTATATAAATTCTGTTCCTTTTCAAGGAAATGCTCTGTGACCCTGTCATACCATCTAGCTGTCTTTTCCAGTGACTTGACCAGTGTCCTCTCAATGGCCAGCAGAGCTTGGGTGCTTAAACACCATGGCCCATTGTGTTACGGGTGTAGGACTTGAGCCTCTTTAAATCTGAGAATCTCCTTTCTACACCATGTTGCTCCAATTGTTGCCACTAAGGAGAACAGTTTGTAAAGCTGAGGCATTGCACTGTCCAACTCCATGTCTTTAAGGAACACCAAGAAATCACACAGCTTTCCCCTCTCACCCTGCAAGACCTGATCTGAATACAAGTTCTGACCTCAGGCTCCCTGAATCAAAGTGATGGCCAACTACCAAAACAATATCAAACTTGAACAAGGAAATGTGGGAATTCTGTTCAACTGAAGCAAGGAATTGTGTGTATAAGTGTATGAAATGTACAATGAAAATTGTCTAGCAATTTCGACAAAGCAAATATCAAGAAATAGGTTGCAGTTTGTCTTTCTCGCTTGTAAAATCTGCAATGGGACTGAAGACTAAAGAGAGCACCGGCGATGTTTTATAGTTCAAAATCGCTGTCAATCAAATGGCAACTCAGTCTTTCGTAGACCCTCCAATCATCACGCAGAAGCCCAGTGTCCAGGCCAGCCCACTCCTCCATTCACCCCCAGAGACGCTGAGCATCCGTGGGAGGGACATAAACGCAGCATTATCCAATGACCATCGACTTTTGATGCACTAAAAAAAGCTGTTCTATGCAGCCCCATTGAAGTGGATGGACGCTGAGCTTCAACAGGCAAATGCAATGTGACGCTACGGGAATGTATGAGAAGGAAATCGAGTCAGTCGACCTGCGATAAGCAGCTGATTCTGAACAAACTCATTTTTAGTCAATGAAATGTTAACACAACAGTATATATTTGACCATTTGATTTTTGAAATTTTAGGGGAAGCTGAGCTTCGCCTAAAATCGCCACTGCTATACTGCTACTATACTGCTATTACTGCTACTATACTACTATGATACTAATACTGCTATACTACTAATACTGCTACTAATACTACTTCTACTACTTCTATCCTACCAATCTACTACTACTACTACTACTACACGACTACTATACTACTACTTCTAAATACTATACTACTTTACTATCACTGCTATACTACTATATTACTACTATTACTATTCCTACTACTACAATTAAAAATACTATTCCTGCTTTTATACTACTACTAATACTACCTTTCGCTAAATGTAGACGCTCTCTCTCTCTGCATCTCTCTCTCTCTCTCCGCATCTCTCTCTATCTCTCTCACTCTCTCGTCATGCACCACTCTGTTCCGCCTCCCGCTGCTCCCCGTAGGAAGGATGGAGCTGTTACCGTGACAACCAGCACTATTCCCAGATGGTACCCGCTCCATCCACAAGTACAGGGCAGAGAACTTCTGATAGATGATTCTGACGAGCAGAAAACAAAATTGCTGTTAAAATGTTGCCTTGACCAAGAGCACAAGTGTCATGTTTCTCTTTCAATCATCCTCTAGTTCACTTCCAATCAGCATCTCTCTCTCTATCCTACTACTAATACTACTGCCCTTCATGTAGTATGGAGGTCAGTAGAGTCAGTCGCTGAGTACCTGTGGCTCCACTAGGGGGTGTGTCCTGGCATAACCTAGCCTAGCAGCGCTGACAGCAGACAGATTAGCGTTGGTTAGTGTGTAGATGTGTATCGTAAATTGGGCAGTGTGTTGTGTTAGTGTGTAGATGTGTGTGTCTGCATTCTGGCTCAATTCCAACACATCTCATCTATTCGCTGGTCTTGATGATGTCATGTTTAGACTCATGTGTTCACTGGTCTTGATGATGTCATGTTTAGACTAATGTCTTCACTGGTCTTAATGATGTCATGTTTAGTCTCATGTGTTCATCAGACTGATCTATCTAGTGTTTTATTGTGTTTTGACAGAGAGAAGTAGAGAAACATAAATACTGAGAGATAGAGACAGGGAGAGAGAGAGAGACAGGGAGGAGAGAGAGACAGGGAGAGAGAGGGAGAGGGAGACAAACAGGGAGAGGGAGAGGGAAGGAGGGAGAGAGAGAGACAGGGAGAGAAAGAGAGAAGGAGGGAGGGAGAGAGAGAAAGACAGGGAGAGAGAAGAGAGGAGGGAGAGAGAGAAGGAGGGAGAGAGAGAGAGAGAGACAGGGAGAAATAAGAGAGAAGGAGGGAGGGAGGGAGAGAGAGAGCGCTCTGCACTGTTTCTATTTTTAGGTGTTCTTTGTGACGAGCTGCAGGTAGGAGAGGACGTACAGACAGACACCTCACAGACCAGCACCACTCCTTTACCTGTTAGCAGCACCATATTAGCCTGTTAGCCTGCAGCACCCTGTTAGCCTGCAGCACCCTGTTAGCATGCAGTCCGCACCATGCTACTACACCGTGCTACCGCCCCATGCTACCGCCCCGTGCTACCACACTGTGCTACTACACCGTGCTACCACACTGTGCTACTACACCATGCTACCACACTGTGCTACTACACCATGCTACCACACTGTGCTACTACACCATGCTACCACACTGTGCTACTACACCATGCTACCACACTGTGCTACTACACCATGCTACCACACTGTGCTACTACACCATGCTACCACTAGCTCTCCTGTGTCTAACTTGTATCATGTCAACATCAGATGTTTGTGCAGGTCACCTGAAAGTAAGTGTGTGTGTGTGTGTGTGTGGTGGTGAGGTGGTGTTCTGTTGTGCGCTCCTCGCTTGTCTTTGTGTAGTGCTGAATGGGGAGCAGTGCATTGTGGGGGACGGTGGTCTGACAGCCAAAGTGCTGTGGCAGCAGTCTGTGAATCTATGGCTCTCTGTCCACTATGGACCGCCCACGTGGGTCTGTTTACACACACCGCCGGTCACATGACCGCCCGTCACACGACCGCCCGTCACACGACCGCCGGTCCCCCGCTGGCCATCTTTAAAGAGGCAACTGTGACCTCACCACGCTGCTATTGGAGGAGGCCAGCCCCTCCAGGAGCCCGCCCCCTCCCTCGTAGACATGTCTGTTCCTAGAAGACTGACAGGGGAGGGGGGAGGGGGGGCAGAGGGGGCGGGGACCGCTCCCCAGACACATCCTGGTTGCCGTGGTGACGGTGCGATGCCCCTCCCTCACAGACCTTTGTGTTCCTAGAAGACACTGGGGGGGAGGGGAGGGGGCGGCAACCAGAAGCATCCTGGTTGCCGTGGTGACGATGCCCCTCCCCTGATGATTGTCAGGGGGATAATGAATGGATTTTCCTACGCAGCACCTGAGCTTTGTGTTGTTGTGAAGCATTACATCATGGTGAGGGGGGGGGGGTGATGACGATGGCCCCCTCCTCCTCCTCTCTCAGCCAGCCACCGTTCCCTCACCATGACAACATGGATGCTCATGAGAGGTGTCACAATGGATGCTGAGGAGATGCTTCGCTTGGTAAAATATTCATCACACTTTTGCCTTTGTGAGAGAGAGAGAGAGAGACTGTACTGGAAGGAACTTCTTTCATATCTGATGTTGATGTGATCTACATTAACCTGATGCTGCCAGTGATAGACAACGTGGTTACTCATTATTTAACAGCAAATGCAAATTCCGAAGAAAAGCGTTGACCTCGATGAGGAGAGAAGTGTGTAATGTACTCATTATATAGTGGCTACAATATATCCACTATATAATATATAATATAAATGTAGTTCTGTGTGTCTCTTTGTACTGCCGTTAATATGTTAACGGGTGGTGGATACGGCTTGGTTTGATAGATGTGGAAACAGGCCAGGTTTAGCTGATATATAGTTCTGTGGTAGGTAGATAGTTATGTCGTAAAGTCCCAGTCTTGTGGTGATGTTTGTGGTCTTGTGGTGATGTTGGTGGTCTTGTGGTGATGTTGGTGGTCTTGTGGTGATGTTGGTGGTCTTGTGGTGATGTTGGTGGTCTTGTGGTGATGTTGGTGGTCTTGTGGTGATGTTGGTGGTCTTGTGGTGATGTTTGTGGTCTTGTGGTGATGTTTGTGGTCTTTAGGGGATGTTGTGGTCTTTCTGTGATGTGGTCCTGGGAGCTGATGCTTCCAGGTGGGTTCTGGGTAACGGCTGAGTACGGAGATCCTCCTCACATGATGTGTTTGTGATGTAATGTGTGTTTGATGTGTGTATGTGTGTGGATGTGATGTGATGTGTATGTGTGTGTGTTCTATTGTCTCCTCAGCCTCCCTCCGTCAGCACTGCTCTTGTCATTTAAATCCTCATTCAGATGATATCTGGCTGTCAGTCAGCCCAATCTCTCTCTACTGTCACCACGGTAACCAAAGGCCCTGGGGGGGCAGGTCAGAGAGTGGCCGTGGTTACTGCAGGGCTGTCTGTAGCTAATGCTGTCTGTAGCTAGGGCTGTCTGTAGCTAGGGCTGTCTGTAGCTAGTGTTATCAGTAGCTAGTGCTGTCTGTAGCTAATGCTAACTCTGTAGCTAGGGCTGTCTGTAGCTAGTGCTACCAGTAGCTAGTGCTGTCTGTAGCTAGTGCTATCTGTAGCTAGTACTATATGTAGCTAGTACTATCTGTGGCTAGGGCTATCCGTAGCTAGGGTTGTCTGTAGCTAGGGCTGTCTGTAGCTAGTGCTGTCTGTAGCTAGTGCTGTCTGTAGCTAGGGCTATCTGTATCCACAACATCTGTTCTGTGAAATAAAGCAGTGCAGGCTTGATAACTCTAAGCAGTCATAATGAATAGTCTCTCTCTCGCTCTCTCTCCCTGGTCTTGTTACTATGCCAACAGCCTCTCTGTGCTCTAGCACTGTGGAGTGATAATGACATTACTCTCCCATCTCCATCCCTCCTCTACCTCCTCCTCTTCTTCCTCCTCTTCATCCATTTTGTAGCTTCCCTCTTCCTGCTTCTCTTATCTATTTATTTCTCAATCCTGTGTTTTATCAGTCTCTATCTACCCCTCCTCTTCTCTCCTCATCTCCTCCTCTCATCTCATCTCCTCCTTCCTCCTCTCCTCCTCTCTCTACTCCTCTCATCTCCTCCTCTCCTCTAATCTCCTGGAGAGGAGGAGATGAGAGGATGAAGGAGGAGAGTATGAGAGAGGAGAGGTTGAGCTCTCTCCTCCTCATCTCCTCTCCTCCTCTCACCATCTCTGCCGGCCAGGTTTGAAACCAGCCTATCTACGCTCTCGTAGCCTTGCCGAGTTTCTCCGCCCCTCTCCCTCCCCCCTCCCTGGTTCAGTCACAAACAGACCCAGAGCGCTAACAAAGCCGGGACCAATGGTGGCGTCTCCCCCTCTCTCTAAATAGTCTAATGGTGCGTTAAGGCGTGTGTGAGCTTGTGTGTGTGTGAGCTCGGTGTGTGTGTGTGTGAGCTCGGTGTGTGTGTGTGTGTGTGTGTGAGCGCGTGTGTGTGTGTGTGTGTGTGTGTGTGTGTGTGTGTGTGTGTGTGTGTGTGTGTGTGTGTGTGTGTGTGTGTGTGTGTGTGTGTGTGTGTGTGTGTGTGTGTGTGTGCTCGGTGTGTGAGCTCCGTCAGTGTGTGGAGGCGTGTGTGTGTCCGCGTGTGTGTGTGAGCGTCACAGGCGCGAGAGGAGGAGGTGGGAGAGGAGAGCTAGGGAGTGAAAGTGCTGTCAGCCATTTTTGCTATTTTTTTCTCCCCGCTTCTATTTTCTATTTTCTGCCTTTTCATCGGCGGGAGGAGCTGACAGTGAGGAGCAGGAGGAGGTGCTAGCAGGAGAGGAGCACATAGGTGCTGTCTTTGTGCGGAGAGGAAGATCTGAATCTTTTGATTCCTCCTCCGTCTGTGGGAGCAGCAGCTGCTGGGAGCGGGCAGAGCAAGAGACGAGAGGAGGAGACGAGAGGAGGAGGTGCAGGTTCCTCCTGCTCCTGGTGCTCTTTAAAGAGGAGAAGACGATTGTGTTAGCGGGGAGGAGAGACGAGCGAGGAGCACACGGAGAGACCGTAGCAGGGGAGGGAGGAGGGGCCGCGGGTTGAGGAGGAGCAGGATGTGAGATGTGGCTGCTCCTCCTGTGATCACCATGAAGCCGTTAGGAGGAGCCGAGCCTCATGGATCGCCCGGCCACCCCGAGAGGAGCCCGGTGAGTAGAGGAGGAGGAGGAGGACCAGCGACCGGCTGACGGTCTTACAGTGCAGAGAGAGAGTGTGTGTGTGTGTGTGTGTGTGTGTGTGTGTGTGTGTGTGTGTGTGTGTGTGTGTGTGTGTGTGTGTGTGTGTGTGTGTGTGTGTGTGTGTGTGTGTTAATATCGACCCCATTAAGTTTAACGACACACTTATGGCGACGTAGTTTGATCGTATCGGCACGGCAACGCACGGCCATCAAACCCCCGCCGTGACAGCCCGCCCCCCCCCCGCCGCCAGCTGGCGTGGAGCCGGCTGGGTTAGCTTGGGGCTAGCATAGCTCTGGGCTACTCCTAGCATAGCTTGTTGATAACGTAGCTTTGGACGAACTGAGCTGTGCTGTACACCTGGTGGTGCTGGAATAGAGCAGGGGCTAGCATAGAGCTAGCCCAGGAGCTAGCATAGAGCCAACCTAGGGGCTAGCATAGAGATAGCCCAGGGGCTAGTATAAAGCCAACCTAGGGGCTAGCATAGAGATAGCCCAGGGGCTAGCATAGAGCCAACCTATGGGCTAGCATAGAGCCAGCCCTGGGGCTAGCATAGAGCTAGCCCAGGGGCTAGCATAGAGCTAGCCAAAGGGCTAGCATAGAGGCAGCTCAGGAGCTAGCATAGAGCTAGCCCAGTGGCTAGCATAGAGCCAGCCCAGGGGCTAGTATAGCAGCTAGCATAGATGTCTGTACTTCAGACACAAATGTATTGATTACATGTCACTACTGCTACTGGCATCAGTGGATCTGTTACCCCCCCCAACACACACACACACACACACACACACACACACACACACACACACACACACACACACACACACACACACACACACACAGGCTGGAGCTAGCTACATAGCATGGAGCTACGTAGTATGGAGCGAATGCTTGCGGCTAGCTGGAGCGCTATGTGTTGTATATAGAAGAGCTAGTCGTAGCTAGGATGAATGGAGTCCAACAGAGACGTTTTAACACAGCTGGTCTGTCTGTTACAGAGCAGAACTCTCACTGCTCAGCCTGTGATGGTCTGTCTGTCCCTAGTGGAGTCTCTCTCTCTCTTTCTCTCTGAGTCCTGTGTAAATAGTAATCAACGTCAGCAGCAAGCTGTCTACAAGAGTCATCAGCTAACAGATCAGTCTAGGACCCCGACCCTGTACGGGGTCTAGATGGGGGGTCCGGGACCATGTGAGGGGATTTAGATGGGGGGGTCCAGGACCCTGTGAGGGGGTCTAGATTGGTAGTCCGGGACCCTGTGAGGGGGTCTAGATGAGGGTCCGGTCCTGCTCTGTGGTTGATGGTGGATCCTGGTGACTGACGTGTGGATTAAGGAGCAGATGGGTCCGAGCGACGCTGGCTCTCCTCAGATTAATGTCAGCATAAGAGATTGAGTTTGTCTCTGGATAGTGAGAGGATGAGGTGCAGGTGGCGAGGCGGGCGGCCGCTGGTGTTCTGAGGCCAGAGGGAGGGACTCTAATCCCTTGATCCCCACAAGGTCGCCTCCTTCTGGAATGTTCCCTCACTCCTGGAGCACTGGAACGCTGTTGTCGTGGGGACAACTCGTCGTTGGTCCTGTTGTGGTGACGGAGGTGTCAGGGTGGGGGTCAGGGTGGAGCCCTGCTTCTAGACGGTTCCTGGTGGAAGAGGTTTTTTGGGGATGGTAGTTTCCTGGTAGTTTCCTGGTGGTAGTAGTTTCTTGGTAGTTTCCTGGTGGTGGTAGTTTCTTGGTGGTCGTTTCATGGTCGTTTCCTGGTCGTTTCCTGGCGGTAGTTTCCTGGTCGTTTCCTGCTGGTAGTTTCTTGGTCATTTCCTCATAGTTTCCTGGTGGTAGTTTCCTGGTGGTAGTTTCCTGGTCGTTTCCTGGTGGTAGTTTCCTGGTGGTAGTTTCCTGGTTGTTTCCTGGTGGTCGTTTCCCGGTGGTTGTTTCCTGGTCGTTTCCTGGTGGTAGTTTCCTGGTTGTTTCCTGGTGGTAGTTTCCTGGTGGTCGTTTCCTGGTGGTAGTTTCCTGGTCGTTTCCCCCTGGCTGTGGCAGTGGTCCTAAAGAGCTTGTGAGCCGGGTGTCGACCCGCGGCGGCTCCAGGATCCGGGTCATTAGCTGTAATCTGAGGAGCCACATCGGGGGCTCGACGCGCGGCTACACAGAGACGGGCGAGATTTAGAGCGGGTTTAATCCACGGGCGACAGCTGACAACCAATATCCTCCGGGCGCCTCCTCTGGCTTCAGTAGGTCACCAGGGATCTGTACAGCGTAGGCGTGCTAACAGCTAAGCTAAGGTAGGAGGCTAACCATGTAGCTCTTTGTGATGTAAAGAGTAGGAGGCTAACCATGTAGCTCTGTGTGATGTACAGTGCAGGAGGCGAACTGTGATGCTATGTAGCTCTGTGAATGTTGTGATGTAAAGAGTAGGAGGCTAACCCTGATGCTATGTAGCTCTGTGTGATGTATAGTGCAGGAGGCTAACCATGATGCTATGTGATGTAAAGAGTAGGAGGCTAACCATGATGCTATGTGATAGATAGATAGATAGATAGATATCTAACCGTGTATGATATGTCATAATGTAGCCTGTACTGCGTAGCGGTGCCTAGTGGCTAGCATAGCTTAGCGTAGTGGTGATGGTGTGCGGATCATTTTCAGAGGAAGCGGGTCAGAGGGGGCCGGCTTATTGACCGCCCCGGGTGACCTGATTATAGAGAGAAAGGACTGCTCCAGGGGGCGGGGCCACGGAGGAGTAGAACACAAACCATCAGGACCAGTAGAACACACACCATCAGGACCAGTAGAACACACACCATCAGGACCAGTAGAACACACACCATCAGGACCAGTAGAACACACACCATCAGGAACAGTAGAACACACACCATCAGGAACAGTAGAACACACACCATCAGGAACAGTAGAACACACACCATCAGGACCAGTAGAACACACACCATCAGGACCAGTAGAACACAAACCATCAGGACCAGTAGAACACACACCATCAGGACCAGTAGAACACACACCATCAGGACCAGTAGAACACACACCATCAGGAACAGTAGAACACACACCATCAGGACCAGTAGAACACACACCATCAGGACCAGTAGAACACACACTATCAGGACCAGTAGAACATAAACCATCAGGACCAGTAGAAAACAAGCTAGTAGAACCAGTAGAACACACACCATCAGGACCAGTAGAACACACACCATCAGGACCAGTAGAACACACACCATCAGGACCAGCTCCTCAGAGGGATGGTTCATAGAACCAGCCTCTACCGAGGTCATGTCTGGTGTGTACTTAGCAGCTAGAAATGGAAGCTGTTGATTGGTCTGCATAGCACAGTGGTGTCTGACCAGGTGTCAGAGAGAGAGACCGAGAGAGAGAGAGAGAGAGAGAGAGACCGAGAGAGAGACTGAGACCGTCTGTCTCGTCTGTGATCTGGTGGTTCTCTTAATGATGGGGTTCAGTAGCGTGTGGAGGGTGGTGTTTAATCAGCTACGTCACACGGTGTTAACATACAGAGGTGCTTGATGTCTTCTGAAGTGGGGTGTGTGAGGGTTGTAAATATTCTGCTTCCGGAGGTTCAGGGGCTAAATAAAAGATCTGACCATGAAATATTCATCTGTGGGCGTTTGAAGCGGTTTAGTGGCGTATTTCAGGGCCTCCAGGTCAACATAAAAGCCCTCCTTCCATAGATTTATGGAAATATCAGAAACGCAGACACAACGTCTGAAATGAGCCCCTTAGAAAGTGCTGGTTCTTTATCCTCGTAGAGGATCCTCTCTGCTCTGCTCAGGAGAGGAGATGATCAGAGCTCTGTCTGTGGAGCGGTCAGTAGACTGCTCTGTGTCTGTGGAGCGGTCAGTAGACTGCTCTGTGTCTGTGGAGCTGTCAGTAGACTGCTCTGTGTCTGTGGAGCTGTCAGTAGACTGCTCAGATTAGATAATTTTAGAGATGCTCTGATTGATCGGACGCCGATCATGATTGGACGCCGATCATGATCGGCCAATATTGGCTAAAAATAGCGTGATCGGAGAACCCCAAAAGCGCTGATCAAAAAAGCAGATCACTTGACGTAAATTACTTGCGCAATTTATTTATTTATTTTTTTCAAATTGGAGCTTGCTAGTGGCAGCATGAGTTCTCCCGTCTAAAACATTGTGCTACACTGCCAGGATTTCACCTGTCACTGTAATGATGCACAGGAGGCAGTTTCACATTCAGTTTCGTTTACGGAGCACTTGCATAGCTCAGTAAGCGCGCAGGCACATTTCAGTATTGTGTATGACAGTCACATTCTGCGGAGGCTTTGATGAACGCATTGAGCGACATGTTTCAGTCACGGGCGATCCAAAGAGAAAAAATAGAAAAAAACACAAAGTGGTGCTTGCCTGCTGCTATCCAGATTATATATAAAATATATGGAACATTCCCATTCCCCTGCCATTTTGTGATCGGCATTGATCGGTGATCGGGCCCAAAAATGCTGATCAGAGACTCTCTAGTATAGATCTAGTCCTTCTGTCTGTCACTGTGGACACATGAGCCAGTGACTACATGAGTGGTGAAGGAACTAGTGAGTGAGTGAGTGAGTGAGTGAGAGTGAGTGAGTGAGTGAGTGGGTGCTAGGTTCTCATGTGAGTGGGTGAATGGAATGGTGACTGAGTGAGTCCCAGGCAGCGTGTGTGCGTGGAACGCTCTGACCAGGGATGTGTGTGCGTGTGTGTGTGTGTGTGCAGCTCCCTGCAGACCTCGGCCGCCTCCACTCCCAGGTGACACACGGCTCCTCCAGCCAATCAGGATGTAGTGTCACCAGTGACTCTGGGAGCAGCAGCCTATCAGACCTTTACCAGGTAAGCCCCTCCTCCCAGGTAGACTAACCTATCATAACCTAGTTAGACAACTAGTTAGTTAACACCCAGCCCCATAACCATGATGAAGATCTGAGACGAGGGGAATTCTGGTTCATACTCACTCACTCACTCACTCAGTACCATGATCCAACAAACACCCATAAGTACACACTCTCTCTCTTTCTCCACTCACGCCCTCCTGTGTCAGTTGACGGGTGTTAAAGCTATTAGCAGCTAATCCTCTTAGCTCCCTGCCCTCACCCTATTGGCTGTTACACCGTCACCTGCTGGAGAGGGGAAACAGAATTTGTGTGTGTGTGTGTGTGTGTGTGTGTGTGTGTGTGTGTGTGTGTGTGTGTGTGTGTGTGTGTGTGTGTGTGTGTGTGTGTGTGTGTGTGTGTGTGTGAAACATAGTCTCCCTCTTCCTCTCAGTGTATAAATAGTCATGTTTGTTATCTGCGCAGTGTCTCTCTCTCTCTCTCTCTCTCTCTCTCTCTCTCTCTCTCTCTCTCTCTCTCTCTCTCTCTCTCTCTCTCTCTCTCTCTCTCTCTCTCTCTCTCTCTCTCTCTCTCTGGTGGTAACATTCTCTTACATCACCATCCTCTAATGTAGTTGGACGATGTTAAGTGCTGGTTTATCACCAGCCTGTGTTTTTATCTCTCCATTATATCGGTGCTTTATACCAGAGCGCCGCCGTGTTTAACTGGAGGTCAGGGGACAGATCTATGGTATCTAGATCTATCATTCATCACCAGAGCTGCGCACCGCTCTGTGGGCGGGGAGTGCGTTAGGGCAGAGCGTCTGGCTCACCAGACTGCTGCTTCTATCCGCGGAGGGCGGCAGTGTCCCTGAGCAAGGCACCTGACCCCATCTGCTCCTCTGAGCTGAGTGTGGAGGTGTATGAATGGGCGCATGAATGAGTGAATGTGTGTGTGAATGGTTGTATGATTGGGTGAACGTGGGTGTTTGAATGGGTGATTGTGTGTGACTGGGTTGTGCAGTGCTGGGAGTGTCCCAGGGCACTGGGAGTGACTGGGCGCTACATGCTGCCCAGCTGAACCCTCGCTGGGCCTCTGGGCATGTTAACTGGTCTACAGCTGATAGAGACTGGGACTGTTAACTGGTCTACACCCAGAGACTGGGACTGTTAACTGGTCTACAGCTGATAGAGACTGGGACGGTTAACTGGACTACAGCTCACAGGACTCAGAGTCTGCAGGTTGTGAAGACCTGTACTTGGTCCCCTGGTTCTCAGAGGGTCTGCATGAGTCCGGTTCTCCACGCACACATGCACACACACACACAGGTGCATCATCCTGTCATCTTGACGGAGGACTTCCTGGTTCCAGGTATTTGTTGTTGGTCTCCTAGCAGCTCAGAGATCACCTCTAGCTGTGAGCTAACCCTTCATGTGCTCAGGGACACACTGCAGTAGCAGCAGTACTGCTAGTTGTACTACTACAGTACTAGTAGTACTGCTGGTTGTACTACTGGAGTACTAGTAACAGCTACTGATGTGTGGATGTTGCCGCTTGTTATTAGTAATATATGCTTCTTATGATAAACATTATTATCACTGATGTTGAAAGGTCAATCAGAGGGGCGTGGCCTAGCTTTGTGTCTCTGGCCCTAGCCCCGCCCTGCCACGCCTGGCTTGGTGACAGCTGGCCAATAACAGGCCACTGTGAATCATTGATGATGGCACTTTGGTCACATGGTGTTTCAGGAGCAGGGGGGAGAGCAGGGAGGAGGAGGAGGGAGGAGGAGGAGGAAGAGCAGGTCATTTGAGGAGGAGGAGATGCGTTTGTACCGACTGTTTTTTTCTGGTTCTTCTAAAGCTCTGGATGTGGTCCAGTGTGTTCAGGTACCGAGATCTACCCTCTATATCTCTATACCTAACTATCTATTTCTAGATTTCTATATCTAACTCTACCTATCTCTCAAGATCTCTTGATCTATCTCTCTCTCTCTAGATCTCTCTATATCACCTTATCTCTCTCTCTCTAGATCTCTCTATATCAGCTTATCTCTCTCTCTCTCTCTAGATCTCTCTATATCACCTTACCTCTCTCTCTCTCTAGATCTCTCTATATCACCTTATCTATATCACTCTATATATCTCTTGTCTCTATATCTCCTTATCCATCTATCTCCCTTTATCTCATTATCTATCTCCCTGTGTCTCAATGTATCTCTCTCCCTATATCTCTAGATCTCTTTATTTTGCTCTTTATCTACTGTATATCTCTCTTTCTTTGTGTCACCAGTCACGTATTTAAAGGTGTCTGTCTGTCTGTATCTCAGTCTGGCGTACAGTGTGTCTATGTGTAGTGTGTCTGTGTACAGTGTGGCTGTGTGTAGTGTGTTTGTGTGTCTGTGTACAGAGTGTCTGTGTGTAGTGTGTCTGTGTGTAATGTGTCTGTAGTGTGTCTGTGTGTAGTGTGTCTGTGTTCTGTGTGTAGTGTGTGGGTACACAGTTTGTCTGTGTGTAGTGTGTCCGTGTGTAGTGTTTGTAGTGTGTACAGTGTCTTTGTGTAGTGCAGGAACACACAGGGGATTGTCAGTCCTTTCGGTGGTTGTGTTCCAACAGCTCAGACATCGTGCTGCATTTGCACATGGCTGTGGTGCTGATGGGATGGAGGGTGGAGGAGGTGGTGCTGATGAGATGGAGGGTGGAGGAGGTGGTGCTAATGAGATGGAGGGTGGAGGAGGTGGTGCTGATGAGATGGAGAGTGGAGGAGGTGGTGCTGATGAGATGGAGGGTGGAGGAGGTGGTGCTGATGAGATGGAGGGTGAAGGAGGTGGAGCTGAAGGGTGGAGGAGGTATCTGCTGCTGACCTCTGACCTCATTAGGCTGATTTTTGATTGGGGGTTTCCTGGTTTGGATCGCTGTCCTTGTTCGACCAACAGACCAAACGTTGGGTCTGCAACTCTCTCTCTCTCTCCTCTAACCCATCTCTAATGTCTCTCTCTCCAACACATCTCTAATGTCTCTCTCTCTCTCTCTCTCTCTCTTTGTTTCTCTCTAATGTCTCTCTCTCTTTCTTTGTCTCTCTCTCTCTCTCTCTCTCTCTCTCTCTCTCTCTCTCTCTCTCTCTCTCTCTCTCTCTCTCTCTCTCTAATGTCTCTCTCTCTCTAATGTCTCTCTCTCTCTCTCTCTCTCTAATGTCTCTCTCTCTCTCTCTCTCTCTCTAATGTCTCTCTCTCTCTCTCTCTCTCTCTCACGTCTCTAATGTCTCTCTCCCCCCCCCCCCCCCCCCCCCAGGCGACGGAGGGTGACAGCGGGGACATGGACCTCAGTGGTCTCCCTGAGACCGCCGTGGACTCTGAGGAAGACGACGATGAGGAGGAGCTGGAGCGTGCGTCGGACCCCCTCATGAGCCGGGACATCGTGAGGGACTGCCTGGAGAAAGACCCCATGGACCGCACCGACGACGACATCGGTGGGTCTGGCTCTGGTCCTGGTCCTGGTCCTGTTCTGGTCCTGGTCCTGGAGCAGGTTCTGGTCCTGGTCCTGGAGCAGGTCCTGGTTCTGGGGAGCAGTCTGTCTGGGTTGATTCAGCCTCATGTGAGGAAGAGGAGGATACAGCCACCCCTCTCCCCCCTCCTCCCGCCCCCCACCCCTTGTGTTTTCTAGGTCACCCCTCCTCTCCCTCCCACCACATTAAACTTTCATCTCCGCCTCGCGCACGCCTCTGTTGCCGTGCCAACCCCAGGTCAGCCCAGCCCAGACTACTGCTGGGGGGGGGGGCTGGTGTTGGGGTCCCCGGGTTCAGTCTGAGTTCTGTAGCGTCTTAGCTTAGCGGCACTCTGCACAGCGCAGCCTAGCTCCCGGAGCCCTGGAGTAAAGGGGCACTGTGATGCTAGCTCCAGGGCCCTGTGCTGTGTTCCAATATCCATACTATCCGTACTCACTATACTTAGTTTGAGTACGTAGGGCTTTCTAATTCAGATCGGGGTGAAAAGAAGTGTACTGAAAGGACCCGGATGGTGTACTCAAAACAGTCAAGCCGCGAAGTGTGGATCGATGCACACTTTTCGTACTCAACCACAGCCATCTTAGCTACGTAACGTAAGAGGCGGCGCCAGGCTGAGCCAACGTCGGCGCATTTTCCACATAGCCTGCATTAATGGTTTTTCATTTTATAGTTTTTATAGCTTTTATAGCTTTTTATAGCTACTATGCATAAAGAGTTCACAGTTCAAACCGGGATGTTTATTGCGGGGGAGGAGCCACGGTGGCAGTCGCGATCGTAATTTCCGGTTAGTGCACCACAGCGTATTTGATTTGGAACGACACTGACATCTGAAAATCAGCACACTTAGTAAGTGTGAGAGTGTACTACGTTTAAGTGTATTCATGGAAGTATGGATATTGGAACACAACACTGGAGTTAAGGGGCACTGTGATGCTAGCTCCAGAGCCCTGGAGTTAAAGGGCGCTGTGATGCTATCGCCCCAGACTACAGATCAGATCCCTTATGGGCGGCCTGACGGCTCCAGTTGGTTGGATATATCCACACAGGGGTCAGAGGTCCTATCGACGGAGGCATCAGAGCAGAGCAGTGAGGAGACAGGCTTCACTGGAGGGTCATTTAGGGTCGCCATCGGACCTCTCTCATGCACGCCCTCACGTGCACGCTCCTGTCCAACATCAGATCAGACTGTCCTCTCTCTCTCCTCTGGCTGTCAGGAATCATCTTAACCTCTCTCTCTTTCCTCTACCTCTCTGTCTATCTCTCTCTCCTTACCTGTGTCTCTCTCTCTCTCGCTCCTTACCTGTCTCTCTCTCTCTCTCTCCACCTCTCTCTCTCCTGACCTGTCTCTCTCTCTCCACCTCTCTCTCCTGACCTGTCTCTCTCTCCTAACCTGTCTCTCTCTCTCCCTCAGAACAACTGCTGGAGTTCATGCACCAGCTGCCTGCCTTCGCCAACATGACGATGTCTGTGCGCCGCGAGCTGTGTGCTGTGATGGTGTTCGCCGTGGTGGAACGGGCCGGCACCGCCGTGCTCAACGACGGAGAGGAGGTGGGTGGATGCATGTCGTATCGTTGTGTAGTTTACATGTTGTGTCGTGAATCTAACAAGTTGTATTGTGTGCAACATGTTGTATAATTGTATAACGTGTTGTGTTGTGTGCACAACGTGTTGCGTCTATAATATGCTGTGTCACATGTTGTGTTGCTCCAGCTGGACTCGTGGTCGGTGATCCTGAACGGCTCGGTGGAGGTGCTCCACCCGGAGGGCCGGGCGGAGATCCTCTGCATGGGGAACAGCTTCGGGGTCAGCCCCACCCTGGAGAAGGAGTTCATGAAGGGAGTGATGAAGACCAAGGTGGACGACTGCCAGGTACGCAGGCAGACAAGCAGACAGACAGACAAACAGACAGACAGACGGGTGGTGTCTAACCCCTGGTTTGTTTTGGGTGTAGTTTGTGTGCATTGCGCAGCAGGACTACTGCTGCATCCTGAACCAGGTGGAGAAGAACATGCAGAAGGTGGAGGAGGAGGGCGAGATCGTCATGGTGAAGGAGCACCGAGAGCTGGACCGGACTGGGACCCGCAAGGGCCACATCGTCATCAAGGTGAAACCTCCAGAGACCTGCTAGGACCTGGACCCCCAGAGACCTGCTAGGACCTGGTCTTGGACCTATATAATATCTGGTAATTGTTCTTGACAATAACAACCCTCCTCCTCCTCCTCCTCCTCAGGGTACGACAGAGCGTCTGACGATGCACCTGGTGGAGGAGCACTCGGTGGTGGACCCCACCTACATCGAGGACTTCCTGCTGACCTACCGCACCTTCCTGTCCAGCCCCATGGTGGTCGGCAAGAAGCTGCTGGAGTGGTTCCACGACCCCAGCCTCAGGGACAAGGTAGGGGTCACAACCTTTCACCTATAACCCCCAGCCTCAGGGACAAGGTAGGGGTCACGACCTTTCACCTCTAACCCCAGCCTCAGGGACAAGGTAGGGGTCACAAACTTTCACCTATAACCCCCAGTCTCCTAGGTTACACGCGTTGACGGTCTCCTAGGTTACGCGAGTAGATGGTCTCCTAGGTTACGCACATTGACAGTCTCCTAGGTAACGTGTGTTGACGGTCTCCTAGGTAACGCGTGTGGTGCTGCTATGGGTCAACAACCACTTCAATGACTTTGAGGGGGACGCAGCGATGACCCGCTTCCTGGAAGAGTTCGAGAACAACCTGGAGAGAGAGGTGAGAGAGCATTAGACCGTTAGAACATCATAACATAGCATCATAACATGGGGACTGTATATAGTTAAGAAAATAAGTCAGCAACTATTATTGTCTAGTTATTTTCTCCGTTCAATAGAGACGTCTTTTATACTCCTATCGCTTGTCCCGTGCGCGTGCTCGTGCGCAAGCACAAGCCCAGAAGGCTACGCCTACAATCATAGAACAATGAAGATGACCTTCTCTCTCACACACACACACACACACACACACACACACACACACACACACACACACACACAGAAGTAGACAAGTGTTTTAATTTTTGGTATATTCCTCCTGGGGGACTTCTTATTATTTATTTTATTTATTTTATTTGTTATTTTGTTAGATGCATGCTGCATCTGACATCAGAATGCATTATTTTGCAGTTTGCACAATTTATTTGCACAAGAAAGTGCCAATGTTAAGAAATGTTTAATAAATATTGATATGTTAACAAGAAATGTTTTGATACCCTTATTGTGTGAAAAGTTATATTAATCAAGTAATGTGAAATAATCGGTAACTGAAAAAATAATCGTTTGATTAATTGTAATAAATTAATTGTAATTAAAATTTAAATTAATCTACAGATTAGTCGACTAATCAAAAAATCACTACATTAATTGTTTGAAAAATAATCGTTTGGGACAGCTCTAATCATAACTTAAGATATAACATAGCGTCATAAGATGATTTCATAACATAGCATCATAACATAGAATCACAACATAACATCATAACATAGTATCATAACATTACATCCTAGTATCATAACATAGTTATAACCTAACCTATAACATCCCGTTATAACATAACCTATAACATCATAGCATCCTGTTATAACATAACCTATAACATATAACATGACTGTGTTCCAGAGGATGTGCGGTCACCTCCGGCTCCTCAACATTGCGTGCGCGGCGAAGGCGAAGGCCCGCGTGGTGACGCTGACCCGGGCCTCGCGGGACGCCCCGCTGGCCTTCAGCCTTCTGGGGGGACAGGACAAGGGCTTCAGGGTGTTCATCGACGCCGTGGAGCCCGGGAGCAAAGCGGCAGAGAGCGGCCTGAAGAGGGGAGACCAGGTAAGGGGTCAACTCCTCCCACTGTATCAGAGAGTCCTGGAACAATAACAGAAACTAACTAGTGTGCATGTGTGTGTGTCTCTATGTATGTATGTGTGTGTGTGTGTGTGTGTGTGTGTGTGTAGATCCTGGAGGTCAACGGTCAGAACTTCGAGAACGTCCAGCTGATGAAGGCCAACGAGATCCTGAAGAACAACACCCACCTGTCAATCACGGTGAAGACCAACCTGCTAGGTGAGGATCACCGGGTCACAGGAAGCACTGACCAACCCCAGCCTCTCCTTATCCAGAAACGTAAAAGTACAATAAGACTTTCAATTGTAACGTAACATTCATTGTATAAATCTCTCTCCCCTCTCTCTCCCTCCCTCCCCCCTCAGTGTTTAAGGACCTCCTGGCCCGTCCGGACCAGGAGCCCACTGAGGGGGAGGTGGAGGAGGAGGTGGAGAGGAAGAACGGCGCCCCCCACCTCCCCAAGATCGGAGACCTGAAGAAGGCCAGCCGCTTCTCCATCCCCGACCTGGCGGTGGACGTAGAGCAGGTCTGCTGACCACATAGCATTACATCACCTTAACATCACAACATCACCTTAACATCACAACTTCAGCTTAACATCACAACATCACACATCATCTAACCCTAACCACAACATCTAACTCATCACCTTAACATCACAACATCACCTTAACATCACAACATCACCTTAACATCACAACTTCAGCTTAACATCACAACATCACATTATCACACATCATCTAATCCTAACCACAACATCTAACCCATCACCTTAACATCACCTAGAACAGTGTTTCTCAACCTTTTTTGAGCAAACGCCCCCCTTACCTTACCCTGATCCTCTGGCGCCCCCCCCCCCCCCCCCCCCATTATTATAGTTAATTTTTTTTTTTTTTTTAATTGCGACACCCGTGGGTGCTACATTGCTTGAATAAAAAACTTCTGTGCCGTTTTGGTTTCTTCTGGACAAGAAAATGTGTATTCAGAGTTTTATTAAAAGGTTTTATTATTGAGCTATTGAAGTTAAATACGTATCAGTGTTTGTGTACATTTTTATTGGTTATTGAACTGTTAACCCGCAAACTTGGGTTCAATGTGTGCACGAAAGACTCCCTTTGTTTACGTGACGTTGCCTAGCAACGCTGCGCATGTGCAGCCTTCATCCGCTCCGTTCTGAGAGTAGCACGTTTAAGTTTGCGGCCAAATAGTAATTAAAGTAGTTTGTTACTATACAAGTTAAGCGCCTGTAACATCAGTGTTAAATGCGTATGTGCCGGTTGGCGTGCGTACCTTATGAAAGTAAGTGTTTATCGGTTCGCAGACGTAATGAGCGACGTTGCGGTGGTCTACACGTAATGCGCACGTTCTATTGTTTACAATTAGCATGCTAAGCGGCGTTATCTTTATTCACGTCTTGTGTTGCCTTACTATGTAATATGGATGAGATTCATGTTGCTTAGTGTAATGCCCCATCCACCGCTTGCTTTGCATGTCCCGCAAACCAACCAGTGGAAGTCAGGGGAGGGCGAACTAGTTTCTGAAGCACCACGCTGCTGCGATGAGGTGGATTTGTTCATCGGCGTTACTATGGCGATCATGACGGTACTGAGCATAAAGTAAAAAGTAGATGAGACGATAGAGGGGTTAGAAACCCATATGAAGATAGGCTCTTTATTTCAGTTATACTATTTTTGCACCGAAAATATTTGAAAACCATGAAAGTTTAAAAAGTTCAAAATAATGACCGCTACACAAGCGAAGTTGTGACGCCCCCGTGTTCGTTCCCAGCGCCCCCCTAGGTTCTACGAACGCCCCCCAGGGGGCGCTGCCGCCCCCGTTGAGAAACCCTGACCTAGAACATCACCTTAACATCACAACTTCACCTTAACATCACGTTAACATCACAACATCACGTTAACATCACCAAGAACATCAAAACATCACCATAACAACACCAACCTAGAACATCCAACCCAGCCTCTTAACATGACATGTGACATGGCTCCTCCCCCTCCCCCTCAGGTGCTGGCCCTGGAGAAGAGCAGCAAGAAGGGGAAGGGCGGCACGGTGGGCGGCCGCAACAAGCTCAAGAAGATCTTCGACAAGACGCTCACCAGCATCCTGCCCCCAAAGCCCTACAAGTAAACAACACATCAATAACACAACAACAACACAACAATAATAACACAACGCTCACCAACCCCTGCCCACAAAGCCCTACAAGTAAACAACACAACAATAACAACACAACAACAATAACACAACGCTCACCGGCACCTGCCCCTAAAGCCATACAAGTAAACAACACAACACAACAATAAAACAACACTCACCACCAATAAATATACATATTCTAGTCATATAACAGTATTCATACGCAAGACATATATCAGTAAGTATTCATATACTAGACATATATCAGTAAGTATTCAAATACTAGACATATATCAGTTAGTATTCATATACTAGACATATATCAGTAAGTATTCATATCCTAGACATATAGCAGTATTCATATACTCAACATATATCAATAAGTATTCATATACTAGAAATATATCAGTAAGTATTCATATACTAGACATATATCAGTAAGTATTCATATACTAGCACTATAAGCGTGGGCGTTTACCTCTCAGTGTTCACTTCCTCTCAGACAGGAAGAGCCGGTGATATTATGGGATGTGTGTTGATGACTGTGACTCCACCTCTCTCCTACACAACACCGCCCCCTGCCTGCGACCGACAGAACTGCTCCCTCACCCCGCCCTCCCTCTCCCTACTGTTTCCATAGCGACGTGGCAGTGGGCCAATCGCAGGACGACAGCATCGTGGGCATGAAGCAGTCCAAACAGATCCCGGCCGCGCTGCCGGTCAGCGGGAACCTGTCCTCGTCCAACCCCGACCTACTGCAGACACACCACCGCATCCTGGACTTCAACAACCAATCAGGTGAGGGCGGGCCTCAGGGTATGGTTCATATACAGTATACAGTAGGATATATACAGTAAACAGTATGATATATACACAGTATACAGTAGGATATATACAGTATACATTATGATATATATATATAGACAGTATACAGTAGGATATACACAGTATACAGTAGGATATATACAGTAAACATGATATATACACAGTATACAGTATGATATACACAGTATACAGTAGGATATATACAGTAAACATTATGATATATACACAGTATACAGTATGATATACACAGTATACAGTAGGATATATACAGTAAACATGATATATACACAGTACAGTATGATATATACAGTATACATTATGATATATATAGACAGTATAGTAGTAGTAGAAATGTTGTAAAGCAATAGGCACACGGTGAGTGAACTGCTTGATAGAAGGCTAAATTTCCGGCGAACCAAGCTAACGTCTCTAGCCTTCTCTCTGAAGGACGCTACAGTGTGTTGCATAGCAACCGCCGTACACTTTGCCGGCAGCCAGGAGGGACTACTTTTTTGTATTTGTTAAAAAAATACTTTTCCGACTTTCTAGCTTTTTCAAAATTGAGGGTGTCTATGACTTTCATTTCGCCATACTTACGTAACCGTTTTATAAAAGCAATAGATCACTTCAGTCAGTGGTATACGTTCATTATACCACAGTTAAGGGGGTCGCCGTCCCTCCGCTATAATGACCGTATACCACAGCCTGTCGTGATCTATTGCTTAAATATACAGTATATACAGTAAACAGTATGATATATATCTCTCGGACAGACCTCTGGGACCAGGTCCTGGGGTGCAGAGTACTAAGTGGTCCACTGTGCCCCCCAGACCTCTCGGACCAGGTCCTGGGGTGCAGAGTACTAAGTGGTCCACTGTGCCCCCCAGACCTCTCGGACCAGGTCCTGGGGTGCAGAGTACTAAGTGGTCCACTGTGCCCCCCAGACCTCTCGGACCAGGTCCTGGGGTGCAGAGTACTAAGTGGTCCACTGTGCCCCCCAGACCTCTCGGACCAGGTCCTGGGGTGCAGAGTACTAAGTGGTCCACTGTGCCCCCCAGACCTCTCGGACCAGGTCCTGCGGGTGTTCAAGGCAGACCAGCAGTCCCGCTACATCATGATCGGTAAGGACACCACGGCGCGCGAGGTGGTGGCGCAGAGCATCCGGGAGTTTGCCCTGACCGCCACGGCCGATGCCTACTCGCTGTGCGAGGTGTCCGTCACCCCGGAGGGCGTGATCAAGCAGAGACGCCTCCCAGAGCAGCTGTCCAAGCTGGCCGACCGCATCCAGCTCAGCGGCAGGTCAGACCCGCGCAGACTCACCCTCACCCTCATCCTCACCCTCACCCTCTCCCTCCTGACTCCCCCTCACCCCCCTGACTCCCCTTCTGCCTCCGGACTCACCCTCTCCCTCCTGATTCACCCTCACCCTCCTGACTCACCCTCTTCCTCCTGACTCTCCTTCCTGACTCCCCCTCACCCTCCCGACTCACCCTCTCCCCCCTCACCCCGGGGCTCCGGGAGTCTTGTTTCACCTCTTATTCTGTATAAATAAAGTTAGATTCGATTCGTAGCGAGCCTTCCCCCGTCTCCACGGTAACCCCGCCTCCCTTCCCCGTCTCCGTGGTAACCCCTCCCCAGGTACTACCTGAAGAGCAACATGGAGACGGAGACGCTGTGCTCGGACGAGGACGCGCAGGACCTCCTGCGGGAGGGCCAGATCTGCCTGCTGCAGCTGAGCACGGTGGAGGTGGCCACGCAGCTCAGCATGCGGGCCTTCACGCTGTTCTGCGCCATCGAGCCCACCGAGTACATCGACGACCTCTACAAGCTGCGCTCGCGGCCGGGCCCCGCCGCCCTGAAGCGCTTCGAGGACGCCATCAACCAGGAGACCTTCTGGGTGGCCAGCGAGGTGACGCGCGAGCCCCACCAGCTCAAGAGGATGAAGACCGTCAAGCACTTCATCAAGATCGCCCTGCACTGCCGCGACTGCAAGAACTTCAACTCCATGTTCGCCATCATCAGGTGAGCCTCAGGGGCCGGGCTGGGGTTCTGTGATGGTCTAGGGGTCTGGGAGGGTTCTGGTCTGGGGGTTTGGGGGTCTGTGACGGTCTGGGGGGGGTCTGGGGGTCTGGGAAGGCATGGGGGCTTCACCCAGAAGCATGCTCACCATGCGTCTCCTAGCGACCGCATTTCGATTCCCAGCTCTGGAACATATGAACATACACGTGTACGTGTAGCCTAGCTTCTCTGACCCCTGACCTCTGTCCTGCCAGCGGTCTGAACCTGGCCCCGGTGTCCCGGCTGCGGGGGACCTGGGAGAAGCTTCCCTCTAAGTACGAGAAGCTGTTTGGAGACCTGCAGGACCTGTTCGACCCGTCCAGGAACATGGCCAAGTACCGCAACGTGCTCAACAACCAGAACCTGCAGCCGCCCATCATACCGCTGTTCCCCGTCATCAAGAAGGACCTCACCTTCCTCCACGAAGGTAGACCCCACCCTCCTTCACCCCACCCTGCTACACCCCCCTCCTCCACCCACCCTCCTCACCCCACCCGCCTACATGAAGATAGGCCACACAGTGGGCTACACCTCCTAGTGCTCCTCACCTACTACTGCTCCTAGTGCTCCTCACCTACTACTGCTCCTAGTGCTCCTCACCTCCTGCTGCTCCTACTGATTCTCACCTCCTACTGAGGCTACCCCCTTCCACAATGCATTGCGGTGTGCAAACATCCTCCTGACCTGATGTCTCTCCTCAGGAAATGACTCCAAGGTGGACGGTCTCATCAACTTTGAGAAGATGAGGATGATAGCCAAGGAGATCCGCCACGTGGGCCGCATGGCCTCCGTCAACATGGACCCCGCCCTCATGTTCAGAACCAGGTACCAGGTCTCCTCTAGGTCTAGAACCAGGACCAGGTCTCCTCTAGAGAAGGTCTAGAACCAGGACCAGGTCTCCTCTAGGTCTAGAACCAGGACCAGGTCTCCTCTAGAACCAGGACCAGGTCTCCTCTAGAACCAGGACCAGGTCTCATCTAGAACCAGGTCTCCTCTAGGTCTAGAACCAGGACCAGGTCTCCTCTAGGTCTAGAACCAGGACCAGGTCCCCTCTAGAGAAGGTCCAGAACCAGGTTCCACATTTCCTGGTTCCTGTATTAGTTCTGTACCATGTGCAGCAGCCCTACTGGGCTGCCTCGCTAGCATCACTGGTCAGCTCAACAAGTCCACGCCTCTGGCTACTGCCAGACCAAGCTCAATCGTAGATTGCACGTTGGTCTGGGGAGGCTGCTGTCATTTTCTTCAGCACAAGAGGCATGATCAACGGGCGGAGTTAAATTGATTCTGTACGCAATTGGCTGCTTGCCGTCGCTTCCCTGTCGTTATTGTGTTAAACCAGCCAATAGCGCGCCAGGGGGAAAGGCCAGCTTGGTGATTGGCTCCCGCAAAAACGTATCAAAACTAGAAAGAAAGGTATTGCTCTTCTCCAGACCCTTCTGCAGGGCGAACTCAAATCGCCAGCAGAATGGGCGGGGCTACCCAGTCTACCATGCCTCTACTTCAGCAGCTGTCTCCTTGACGACCGTTTCCTTAGCGACCGGCTCCTCTCTCTCCACTCTATCTGTCGTGTGTTGCTGGTGGCCTACGTGTTCGTCCAATCAAGTCCTCTGGGTCTGTGGGTCATGTGACGTCCTCTTCCTGGTTCTGTTGTCATGTGATCCCTCTGCTCCTCATGTGATTGGTTACTGCTTCTCTTTGGTGATCTTGGTGATCTGTCCTGTCCTAAGCTTGTCTTCTCTCTCTCCCACACTCTCTCTCTCTCTCTCTGTCTCTCTCTCCCCCTCTCTCTGTCCCTCTCTCTCTCTCTCTCTCTCATCCTCTCTCTCTCTCTGGCTCTGTCTGTGTGTGTCTATGTCTGTCTCTCTCTCTCTCTCTCTCTCTCTCTCTCTCTCTCTCTCTTCATTCCTCTCTTCCTGCTGCTGCTTCTCTGTGGTGACTTCCTGTAGGAAGAAGAAGTGGAGGAGTTTAGGGTAAGTCTTCAGCGCCCTTTAACCTCTGACCTTTAACCTCTGACCTTTCCCCTTTAACCTCTGACCTCTCCATGGCCTTGATTTCTGCTGCTTCCTTCAGCGCTTGCCTTTGATTCGCCACCCTAACATGATGTCACTCTTGCCAATATCAGCTCCACCAATCCGACAGCTGCATCTACTACACCAGGGGTGCCCGATACGTCGGTCGCGATCGACCGGTCAGTCCCAAAGGTCGTGCGGGTCGGTCCCAAAGGTCGTGGTGTTCGTTCCCAGAGGTTGTGGGGTTCGGTCCTAGAGGTCGTGCAGGTCGATCCTAAAGGTTGTGGGAGTCGATCCCAGAGGTTGTGTCGGTCGCGGGAGATTCCAAACAAATCGACTGTCCGACTTTGACCAACGGTTTAAATACTTCACTTGAGCCAATGGAGAGATCCGTTAGGGAAGAGGTTGAGGTTGATTTACTGTTCCACCTGAACACGTCTGCAGTGGAGGGTGAGATTTGACAGTACAAGCTGATATTGAGCTTAAGTCCAGGGCTCATGGGAACTTACTCACAAAGGAAAAGTATCCAAATATATGAGGACATGTGCTACCTCCTCGACTGCATTATTTGGCTCTCCTGAATTATGCCCGTCAGCCTTTCCCACATGAAGATTATTAATCCAAATACCGTTCCACCATCACTGATGGTCATTTGGAGCCTGCTTGAGACTAGCTACCAGCAGCTACTGTCCAGACTATGAAACCCTGGTTGACTCCATTCAGTGCAAGTCATCTGAATATATACTCAGTATAAACAAATGTATCATTTTAGCATTTTAGCTTCTTTTTTTTAGCTTTTTTTTATGTAGGTAGATCATTTTGACCTGCTCATTTTGAAAGTAGCTTGCAAGCCGAAAAAGTGTGGGCATCCCTGCTCTATACTGTAGAGACTACTGTATATCTACTCTACTGTACTATACTGTAGAGACTACTGTATATCTATTCTACTGTACTATACTGTAGAGAATACTGTTTATATATACACTCTACTGTACTATACTGTAGAGACTACTGTATATATACTCTACTGTACTATATTGTAGAGACTATTGTATATCTACTCTACTGAAGAGACTACTGTATATCTACTCTGATGTACTCTACTATGTATCTACTCTCCTGTAGAGACTACTGTATATATTCTCTACTGTACTATACTGTAGGGACTACTATGTATACTTTACTGTAAAGACTACTGTATATCTACTCTACTGTACTATAGAGACTACTTTATATCTACTCTACTGTACTATACTGTAGAGACTACTGTATATCTACTCTACTGTACTATAGAGACTACTTTATATCTACTCCACTGTACTATACTGTAGAGACTACTGTATATCTACTCTACTGTACTCTCCCTGTACTTGTGGAGGCTGAACTGTTGGTTTGAGAGGTGTATCTGTCTTGATTGGTCGGACCTCATACTGGCGAGTGACTGACGGCTGATTGGTTTGTTTGAATAATCTGATGCATGCAGCAGCTGTGAGACCAGATGTTTAGAAACTAGAGTTTATATCCAGTGGTTTACAATAGAACCGAGTCCTGCCCTGCATCAGAGTCCAGCCGGTTTTAACTGAGGGCTGAACTCTAAAGCAGATCATGTGACTCCACATCCTGCTCTCCTATTGGCTTACCGACCTCCACCCCTTAACCTGTTCCCAATGCCTGGAATGTTCTGAAGTTCCTCTCTGCATGTCATTGTGTGTTGCTGTTTTTACACACACACACACACACACACACACACACACACACACACACACACAGGAGGCTGAATCTAAAACTGCATATTTATCCTGTCTCTTTTGTGTTTCTGTTGTCTGTGCGTCTGCAAATGTGCACATTTCTTTGTTTGTGTTTGTATGGGGATGCATCTTTATTATGGTGGTGTGTGTACAACCTGTGTGTGTGCGTTTGTGTGTTCCCTGTTTCTGTGTTCCCTTTTTGTATTTCCTGTGTGTGCGTGTGTGTGTTTTCTGTGTGCGTGCGGTGTGTATGGGGTGTGTGTGCTTGCGGTGTGTGTGTGTGTGTGTTCTGTGTGTGTGTGCGGTGTATGTGTGTGTTCTCTGTGTGCGTGCGGTGTGTGTGTGTGTGTGTGTGTGTGTGTGTGTGTGAGAATGTGTGTGTGTTCTCTGTGTGCGTGCTTGCGTGTGTGTGAATGTGTGTGTGTTCTCTGTGCGTGTGCTGTGTGTTTGTGTGGTCGGTGTGTGTGTGTGTGTGTGTGTGTTCTGTGTGTGTGCGGCGTGTGTGTGTGTGTATAAGCAGGTCTCTGAGTCAGGGCAGTGCCAACGCGGCGGTGCTGGACGTCAGTCAGGCCGGCGGCCATAAGAAGCGCGTGCGGCGCAGCTCCTTCCTGAACGCCAAGAAGCTGTACGAGGACGCTCAGATGGCCCGCAAGGTGAAGCAGTACCTGGGCCACCTGCGGCTGGACGACAGCGAGGACAGCCTGCAGGCCCTGTCCCTGCAGTGCGAGCCCTCCGTCTGCACGCGTGAGTCACCGCTAGAACCTCAGTCTAGAACCTCACTAGAACCTCAGTCTAGAACCTCAGTCTAGAACCTCACTAGAACCTCAGTCTAGAACATTATTAGAACCTCACTAGAACCTCAGTCTAGAACATTATTAGAACCTCACTAGAACCTCAGTCTAGAACCTCAGTCTAGAACCTCACTAGAACCTCAGTCTAGAACCTCAGTCTAGAACCTCAGTCTAGAACCTCACTAGAACCTCAGTCTAGAAGATTACTAGAACCTCACTAGAACCTCAGTCTAGAACCACACACTAGAACCTCACACACTAGAACCTCATTAGAACCACACTAGAACCTCAGTCTAGAACTTTACTAGAACCTCACACAGTAGAACCTTAAACTAGAACCTGACGCTAGAACCTCACACACTAGAACATCACACTAGAACCTCAAACACTAGAACCTCACACTCTAGAACCTCTCACACTAGACCCTCACACTAGACCCTCACACTAGAACCTCACACTAGACCCTCACACTAGAACCTCACACTAGAACTTGATTAGAACCGCACTAGAACCTCAGTTGAACCTCACACACTAGAACCTCACCTGCTGGAACCTTACACTAGAAACTCACTAAAACCTCACACTAGAATATCACCCTAGAACCTCTCACAATAGAACCTCACACACTAGAACCTCACACTAGAACCTCACACACTAGAACCTCACACACTAGAACCTCACACTAGAACCTCACACACTAGAACCTCACATTAGAACATCACCTGCTGGAACCTTACACTAGAAACTCACTAAAACCTCACACTAGAATATCACTCTAGAACCTCTCACACTAGAACCTCACACTAGAACCTCACACTAGAACCTCACTAGAACCTCAAGCACTAAACCTTACACACACACAAACCTCACTCACTAGAACCTCACACTAGAACCTCTCTCTGGCCCTTCAGTTCCATTGCTAACAGCTAACTGTTCTCTCTCAGTCCCTAAGATCCCGAGCGGGCGGCGGTCGGACACGTCTCCTGTGGTGGCACGGGCGGCTAGCCAGCAGCGCGGGCAGCTAGCGCGGGGGGGCCCTGGCCTGCAGGTCCCCGCTGTGGCCCTCTACCCCTCCCGCAAGAAGGTCCCGGTGAAGGACCTGCCCCCCTTTGGTGAGACCAGGACCTGGAGGGTCACTACACTACACTCTCCTCTCTTCAGCCACCTGGTGGCTGTGTGGAACACTGCACTCTGCTGCCACCTGGTGGCCGTGTGGAACACTGCACTCTGCAGCCACCTGTTGGCCGTGTGGAACACTGTACTCTGCAGCCACCTGGTGGCTGTGTGTAACACTGCACTCTCCTCCCCATAGGCACCAGCTCTCCTCACTCCCTGAAGAAGATCTTGTCTCTGTCGGAGGAGGGGACCGACAGACAGAGGAGACCCCAAGAGGACACTGTGTCCAACACCTCCTCCCAGCTCTCCTCCCCCCCCACCTCCCCGCAGAGCTCCCCCAAGAAGGGTAAGACCTGTTACCTCCCCTGTCCTCCAACATGTACCATCTCCATGGTGACCACCACAAAGATACCCCATCGTGATGTTTCAACTGATTTATTCGCAGGCAAGAGCCGACAAAAATGTTCCTATGATTAATATTAAAGTAGCTTTTGTGCTAAACGTTAACACAATTCAGGCCATTATAGGCCAGTACAGGCCAGTTGGTTGTTGGACTGGGAGGGGTGAGGGGGATTCAGTTGGTCTCAATCTGCCACCTGGACCATTAACATCACACCCAGTAGGTCGTGGAACACCCAGTACACCCAGTAGGTCGTGGAACACTGACCCTCATTCTTTTGCCTTCTGCTCCTCCTCCTCCTCTCCCCTCCTGCTCCTCTTCCTCTCTCCTCCTCTCCCCTCCTGCTCCTCCTCCTCCTGCTCCTCCTCCTCCTCTCCCCTCCTCCTCCTCCTCTCCCCTCCTGCTCCTCCTCCTCCTGCTCCTCCTCCTCCTGCTCCTCCTCCTCCTCTCCCCTCCTGCTCCTCCTCCTCCTGCTCCTCCTCCTCCTCTCCCCTCCTGCTCCTCCTCCTGCTCCTCCCCAGGTGTGTCCAGAGGAGGTGAGAGCTACTCTGAGAGCGGTGTCCACAGTGACGTCTCCTCCCGCTCCAGCCTCCTCAGCACGTCCTCCTTCGACATGCAGGAGCAGCGGAGGCTGCGGACCTCTGGGGGGGCGGACCCGGCCCTGGCGGGGGGAGGGGCCCGGCTGGAGAGGCGGGCCACCACTGACCCGGACCAGTACAGCCTGGGGTAGGAGCGCACACACACGGGCAATCGCACACACACACACACACACACACACACACACACACACACACACACACACACACACACACACACACACACACACACACACACACACACACACACACACGGGGGCAAACGCACACACACGGGCAAACACACACACACACACACACACACACACACACACACACAGGCAAACGCACACACACACACACATACAGGCTCAGAGCTGTACTGAAGCTTACCTCTTAACCAGGTTAAGGATCAGTGTGTGGTGTGGGTCACCAGGGATGGAGTTGACCTCTCTTCTCCTCTCACCCCCTGTTCCTCCTCTCTCCTCCTGCTCCTTCTCTCCCCCTCTCTCCTCTCCTCCTGCTCCTGCTCTCTCCTCCTCCCCCCAGCTCCTACTCCTCCATGCAGGACTGCCGCTCCCTGTACGCGGGGGGCCCCACGGTGCTGTCCTCCCCCAGCAGCGAGGAGCTGACCGGGGACCAGGGCGACCGCGTGTCTCTGGACGCGGCCGACAGCGGGCGTGGCTCCTGGACCTCCTGCTCCTCCGGTTCCCACGACAACATCCAGACCATGCAGGGCCGCAGCTGGGAGACGCTGGCCTTCGTGGCCGGCGGGGGCGTGGTGGGGGGGGGCGGGGTCCCGGCCGGGCTGTGGGCCGCCCAGACCCGGGGCAGCTGGGCATCAGCCAGCTCCTCCTCCTCCTCCTCCGCGGCCTACTGGGGGGAGGAGTCGGAGGGGGACACGGGCACCATCAAGAGGAGGGGCGGGAAGGAGGTGAGCGCCGACGGGGAGACCAGCAGCATCACGTCAACCGGCTCAGAGGACGCCAAGCACCGCGCCACGCCCTCGCCCATCACCACGGGGGGCAAGGGCCTGCTGGGTGAGGCCTGCATAGTCCTACTGCTACATACTGTAGTCCTACTGCTGTACAGCTCTATACTGTAGTCCTACTGCTACATACTGTAGTCCTACTGCTACACGGCTCTATAGTTCTAATGTACCAACTTGTCCGGCATTGTTGCGTAAGCTGATGTTCAATTTCATGTGTCGTTTGGACCTATCTGATAACTGTGTTATCAAGGCCTTAACCTGCCCCATGATGGGATATCGGCTCACATCCAGGCTTCGCAAGCACTGGCACAATAATTTGCACCGTTTCTTTTAAACTAACAGTGACAAATTACTGTATTTTATATTAATTGTTTGGCTGTTTGTCTACTTGGTTTTGTCTTGTATGTTAAGTGTGTATGTGTATGAGAGTGGACCACTTTTTCGAGTCCATAATAAAGATTATTATTATAGATATAGAGAGGTGTGTGTGTGTGTGTGTGTGCGTGTTGAACTGACCCGTGTTCTGCGTCCGGTTGCCGCAGCGAGGAAGGACGGGCGTTACCGGGAGCCCCCCCCCACCCCCCCGGGCTACACGGCGCTGACCGCCTCCGACCTGCCGGACGCCCCTCCCCCTCCCGCCCCCAGCACCCCCGTCTCCACGACGACGGCCGGCCCCCCCCTGCAGCCGGCGGCCCCCGGACTACAGCACGGCCCTGCAGCGCTCCCGCATGGTCACGCAGTCACCTGACCTGCAGCACCGCCCGCAGCGCGCCCACGGCCCCCCCCACGGCCCGGAGGCGGAGGAGGAGGAGGGTGAGTCTTAGTGAGGCCGCAGAGGTGAGAGGTCATGGGGGTCCAGGAGTCAGGACCTGCATGCTAGAAACTAGCGCTCTGTAGCACCTTTAGCCCCCTGGACGACAACTCCCGTCACATCCCCAGGGGGTGTGGTGGGCTGCTGTCCCCACGGTTACCAGACTAGTGATCTTCACACCTCGTCTGTCTCCCTCCTGTCCGTAGAGCTCCTGCATGGAATGATCTAGATGTTCAGTATGAGACGGTGGAGAGACCTAATACTAACTCTCTCTCTCTCTCTCTCTCTCTCTCTCTCTCTCTCTCTCTCTCTCTCTCTCTCTCTCTCTCTCTCTCTCTCTCTCTGTGTGTCTCAGACGATGAACAGGTGTCTGCAGTCTGAAGGGGGCGGGTCTTCCTGCAGTGATGAGAGGCTCCGCCCAGTAGAAAGGGGCGGGGTCAGAGAGACTAACGTGTAGAAGGACCAATAGACTCATCATCAGTTACGTACGTGCCTGCGGCCTCTGATTGGTGGAGCTGCCGCCGGCCCCGCCCCCCGCCTTAAAGCATCTCTACTGTGAAGACAACGGACTTCTGGCACTTTGGACGGAGACTTCCTGTTAGAGAGAGGGAGCCCTGGTTGCCGTTAGTAACGGACCCAACCGGCTGTTGCCATCGGCGACGGACGCTGAATAAATCAAACTGACGTGTTGAGCCTAATCTGCACTTTGTGTTTTAGTACGAGAACAAAACCCAACTTCCTGTCTTACTTCCTGTCCCACCCACCTCGGCTCGTCTCTCTTCCTGGACTCGGAGAGACCCCCCTCCCCGACACCGGACCAGTATTATTACACACACACACACATTAACACACACACATTAACACACACACATCAACATACACAGACACATCAACATACACAATAACACACAATAACACACACATATCAAGACACATATCAACACACACATCAACATACACAATAACACACGCACACAGATTTACACGCGCACACAGGACCACAACCACGGATCAAACAGCACTTTCAGCACAGCAGCGTGAGGTCAGAGGTCAGCGTGAGGTCAGAGGTCAGCGTGAGGTCAGAGGTTGGACCCTCAGATCCAAACTCCAATGTTTTTAATCGACTGATCAAGGTCAAAGCACAGAGTCGCGTTAGGACGCCTCCTCACCCGGCCCCTGGTCCTCACCCGGGTCTTGGTCCTCACCCGGGTCTTGGTCCTCACCCGGGTCCTGGTCCTCACCCGGGTCCTGGTCCTCACCCGGGTCTTGGTCCTCACCCGGGTCCTGGTCTTCACCCGGGTCTTGGTCCTCACCCGGGTCCTGGTCCTCACCTTGGTCCTGGTCCTCACCCGGGTCCTGGTCCTCACCTTGGTCTTGGTCCTCACCCGGGTCCTGGTCCTCACCTTGGTCCTGGTCCTCACCTTGGTCCTGGTCCTCACCCGGGTCCTGGTCCTCACCCGGGTCCTGGTCCTCACCTTGGTCCTGGTCCTCAGGGTCCTGGTCCTCACCTTGGTCCTGGTCCTCAGGGTCCTGGTCCTCAGGGTCGCTGACCCCTCGATGACCCCTGCAGTGACCCCTGATGACCCCTCGGCCGCCGGTCACATTGACCAGCGCTGGAGGCTCCGGTAGATGAAGAAGAAGAGTTTCCTGAAGGAAGCTCTCAAAGGTTTTGGATTAATTCTCTGACTTTGTTATTGTCATTTTTTGTAATGGCTGCCGATGGATTGTGGGTAAAATGATGCGTTTGTAAACCGTGGTGAGATCATGTGTATATTAGCACCCGTTTGATAAACAAGTTGCACAACAAGGAGAGAGCAGACACTGGTGTGGAGCGGTCATCCCTACATTATCCCCATGCTAATCCCACTGCTAATCCCCATGCTAAACCCACTGCTAATCCCCATGCTAATCCTTTCAATATCCAAATGCTTATCCCAATTCTTGTCCGATCAATATCCTAATGCTAATCCCTTCATAGACCCGAAGCCTATCCAAACACTTGTCCCAATGCTAAACCTTTCATACTGTCAATGCTTATCTCAAAGCAAATACCCTCATAATCCCAGCACTAATAACAATGCTTATCCCTCCATAGTTCCAATGCTAATCCCTAAAATCATCCCTTAATATGATAATCCCTGATAATCCCAGTGATCAACCATTCATATTTTCAGTGCTAATCCCAGATTACTCCCATCACTGATCCCAATGTGTTCCCTGCTCTAATCTCTGCATAGTCTAACTCTAATCTAGTCCCACTCTAATCTAGTCCCACTCTAATCTGGTCCCACTCTAATCTGGTCCCACTCTAATCTAGTCCCACTCTAATCTAGTCCCACTCTAATCTCGTCCCACTCTAATCTAGTCCCACTCTAATCTCATCCCACTCTAATCTGGTCCCACTCTAATCTAGTCCCACCTTAATCTGGTCCCACCTTAATCTGGTCCCACTCTAATCTAGTCCCACTCTAATCTCGTCCCACTCTAATCTGGTCCCACTCTAATCTCGTCCCACTCTAATCTTGTCCCACTCTAATCTGGTCCCACTCTAATCTAGTCCCACTCTAATCTAGTCCCACTCTAATCTAGTCCCACTCTAATCTTGTCCCACTCTAATCTAGTCTCACTCTAACCAGTCTCAGCTCTAACCAGTCCCACTCTAACCAGTCCCACTCTAACCAGTCCCAGCTCTAACCAGTCCCAGCTCTAATCAGGCGTAGATCACAGCTCGTCGGCCTAGTGGTAGAAGTGTGTTTAATGACTGATGTCAAAGACGATGTACATTTAACTGTCCCCCGCATAATTTCTTGTGATACTTCCACCTGTATGTCTTTTAAAAAGACAGTTGATGAAGTATGTATCTGTTGTTTTTTTTGTATTTTTAATACAATAATTGTAAATATTGGTTCTATTTTTGTTCAAATGTACTGTTTATGCCTCAACCTCCAGTGGAACGCTGGAGATCAATAAATACTGCGTTAAGAAATCGCTGCGTCACACTTCCTGTTCTCCACTTCCTGTCCTCCACTGGCCTAATCCCCCTCAGACTCATGGACCTATAAAGAATGGACACTGGATTGAAACATGGCGCCCATTCATTCCTATGGAAACTGCTCAGTGGTGCAGGGCAACATCAAGGACAGAATTGTTCCGCATCATGGGAGCCTAGCCACTCCCTAGTGCATGACGTTCCAGATGTAGAAATATTCTCGTTCTCCAGCATTGTTAGCATTGTAGCATCATAAACGAGAGGTCTGAGCGAGCACAGTCACATTGTTTACCAACAATGAAAGTAAGTTACTAACCCCCCCCGATTATTCACTATACGTGATACTATACGTGCACTGAGCCCTCTCGGAGGCCCGGCCGAAACAACATTTGTTTCACTAAGACTCCTTTCAGCCGCCCGCCCCTCCTTCTCCGGCTAATAAAACGCTTGAGGTGGCGTTTTGAAAAGAGAAAACTTACATTTTAATAGTACATGGTCCAAAGATAATTATGATCCTTCGATTGATATCCAGAGAAAATTTGCGGAGACACAATCCTTCTCCCCACTTGTATTGGAGTGAATGGGGATATCTACTTCCGGGCCCCGTAATTTGAGGAACCCGTCCACAGCCCGCTAAAAAACTGCAATACCAGAGCCCGTCTACAGAGAGCCTTGGCACTCTCTATTGAGCCCCATTGTATCAAACTTAGTTGCAGTTCCATTAGAATTCCACTGGGGGTGATCGCATGAGTGCAGATTGAATGGGGGTCTATGGGGCTAGATGACTAATGGTGCGTTTTAGTATTCTCTGCGAACCGTCTCGGACCTCGGATGTGACGTCACGTCTCTGAATCCTTGCTCGGTCTCCTTTGAGTTCAACCAAGCAGCCGAGTTCGCCGTCCGAGTAAAAGGGGCGTTCGTGCGTGTCGCTAGGCAACGTCCTCGGACCTCCGAGACGGATCGATAATAAAACGCACCATAAATCTATCTCTTTCACCTGCTTGTCATTGAAATATCACAGATTTTATTGTAGATTCTGCAAGTTCAATTTAAATTATAGCTCAAAAGTCGAATGAATGAGTACTTATGTCCTTTCGATGTCTTACAGTTTGGGCCATTGTCGGCCGTACACGCTAGCATTCTGCTAATGAATGCTGATTGGTCAGGGACGGACTTGCGACTGACCAGAGAGACCCCTCTTGATGGCATCTGAAGCTGAAGCAGAATCAAAAACATTATCTTAAGGAGGATTTTCCGTCAAAGTTAATTGTTATATATTATATGTATATATATTATATATGCGGAAGTGCCAAAGTGACTCAGAACTTGCCATAAAGCAGGACCTCTGGTAGTGACGTCATCATCTTTTTGAACAGATTTTTAGAACAGATAGGTGAACTTAAAAAATGAAATATTCAGCTGAGGGTATTATCTTAGCCCCCCCCCCCCCCCCCCTTTTGAATGTGACTTTCAAATTACTTGACAAAAAATTACACCCTGAGAAAAGTGGAATTTGAGGGTGAAACCCCGTCGACTCCCATTCATTCTGCCCTCACTGGCGAGCGCCCTCGCATGGACAGATGTGTTGCCGCAACCAGTTCAGAAACCGGAAGTTACCAGAGAGTGCCAGTTCTCTTCATATTAGACATTCTCTGGCAATACCAGGCTTGGGCACTGAGCACTGGTGGATTGCGGAAGTAGGCACTGCTCCTTGGGGCCTGCTCAGACTCCTCAGACTCCGACCTGTCTTCAGGCACCTCACACATGGGCAGGAGAACAGGACGCTCAAGTCAAGTTGTCGATGACTGCTGAACTGAACTTGATCGGCTACCACAGCAACCAGGATTTAGATAATGGAAAGTTAGAGAGTTGTAAAAGCTGTAGAGGGAATAAACTACATGTTGAAAAATAGGTGATATATGATAAAAAATATAAATATATGACAGAGCACTAGCAGTGCTATTAAGTCATTTGGGTTAGTATAAAGGCTAGGATAATGTGGAATTAATACGTAACTCATGGAATACAAATCTGAATTCACATGTATTAAAAACAAGTAACGTTATTTCCTTATATAACCAATCCACCGTGTCTTAGCAACCGCAGTAGATGTCTTAGCAATCGCAGTGGAAGTCTTAGCAACCACACTTGTTGTCTTAGCAACCACACTCGTTGTCTTAGCAACCACACTGGGGGAACCGGTAGAACCGCCATTGATGGACGTGCGAGCGGTGATTGTAGTCAGGAACCCAGGCCCCCAGGAGCAGTGCCTACTTCCTCAATCCACCCGTGCTCAGTGGCCAAGCCTATTGCTATTTATAAAGTATGGCGAAATGATAGTCATAGACACCCTCAATTTTGAAAAAGCGAGAAAGCCGGAAAAGCATTTTTTTAAACAAATACAAAAAAGTAGTCCCTCCTGGCTGCCTGCAAAGTGTAGGCTAGAGACGGTAGCTTGGTTCGCCGGCAATTTAGCCTACTATCGAGTTCATTCACCGTGTGCCTATTGCTTTACAACATTTCCACCCTCTCCAGCAATCAACATATTTTTAGGCTTCAGTGAACTATGCTATTGCTTATATAAATATATTAAAAAATATATGATATATAAATAAACAACAGTTCAAGTTAGGCGAGGAGTGATACTGAACTCTGTAAACTGAACGGGCGTCATAGCTGTGTGTATATGCTCAATATACAACAGTTGGGAACCAATCAGATTGCTTGATTTAAGCAACCCGTTTTAGAATTAAGCAATAGATCATGACAGGCTGTGGTATGTTCTCATTATATCAGAGTTAAAAGGCGTTGTCCGTCCCGACGCGCAGTGGAGGGACGGTGACCCCCTTAACTGTGGTAGTTAAGGGGGTCGAAAGTATGGTAGTTAAGTATGGCGAAATGAAAGTCATAGACCCTCAATTTTGAAAAAGCGAGAAAGTCGGAAAAGCAACGAATAATACGAATTTCTTTTTAACGAATAATACACTTGATTTAAGCCACCCGTTTTATAAGTTATTTTATAAAACGGGTGGCTTAAATCAAGCGATCTGATTAGTTCCCAACTCTAGCCTTCTCTCTGAAGGACGCTACAGTGTGTTGCATAGCAACCGCCGTACACTTTGCAGGCAGCAAGGAGGGACTCCTTTTTTGTATTTGTTAAAAAAAATGCTTTTCCGACTTTCTCGCTTTGTAAAAATTGAGGGTGTCTATGAATTTAATTTCGCCATAATTACGCAGAGATGTATAAAGTACTAGAGACCCAGACTTAAGTAAAAGTACAAGTACTGTATCAAAAAAGTGACTTGAGTAGAAGTGGAAGTGTTCTTTAAACACCCCACGACGGAGGTGGGTATCTTACATTATGTCAAATGAAATTACTTAGTTAAACTGAATTCCCCCCAAATTATTGCATCAACATGCCGCAAGTGTCATTCAATGTTTTTTGATGGTCGCCGTAATATATAATAATATGTATAATATATAAGTTCAGAAATGACACGGATACTGCGCCACCTGTGTGATGAACATTTGGGGATCCCCGTGAATGTTGAATATGGGATCCAAACTATTTTCGAATGATCTGGGGGGTATGGGGGGTGGGGCGGGGGGGAGGGGCAACTTCACACAGGCGGCGCAGTATCCGCGTCATTTCTGAACTTATATATTATACATATAATATATTATGGCAACCATCAAAAAACATTAAATGACACTTGCGGCATTTTGATGCAATAATTTGTGGGGAATTCAGTTTAATTAAGTAATTTCATTTGACATAATGTAAGATACCCACCTCCGTCGTGTAGGATGCCCTTTTCTCTTCTTTCAAGACTCCAGAAAGCCGTTTCTCAATTCGCGTTCTCGTGTGTTCTCGTGTACTTGCGTTCTCGATAAACGTCATCAGTGGTAGCCCAAGCACTGTTCCAATTCCAAGTACGCGAGTACGCGAGTACTGTCGTAAAACCCGGAAGTGTTCTCGATGCGTTCTCGATAAGGCCGTTCTACCGAGGATGCATCGGAGGTGACTCGTGTGGACTTGGGACCGTTAAATATCCCAGAATGCATCATCGAGTCCGCTGCTGTTCCAATTGCAGGTGCGTACTCGCGTTCTCGGAAGTCTGTACTTGAAAGTCCGGACTTGCCAAGTACGTACTTCCAAGTCCGCGAGAACGTAGAACGCGTACTTGGTATTGAGAAACGGAGTTTGCTTGGATAGGTCCCAGTGTAGTTTGAAAAGTGCACCCCCTGCCGGCGGCTTTCATTGGTTTATGCTGCAAGTTTGTCCCGCCCACGGACGCTCTGCGTCATACGGATACAAATCACTTTTGCTACACATGTACCACCTAGACGTGTTGCAAAAGTACCCGCAACAGCTGAGACGCGTAGCAGCAGATTCGAGCAGTTGTATTGATGGACTTGTGCTCGCTCATTAAAATGCTCAATGAACATAGCGATCTATATATTTTTATTTGTGACGAAATATTTCACAGATGTGCAACTTCTGATGCATAAGTTCACATTTGGGTTACGACAAATGTTGTGACGTTCTCAGATTATGAAACACGGGTATGCAAATGTGTTTTGCACCAACTGCGCTGCAATGATTGTAGCAAGTGTCAAGTGCATGACTCTTTGAAGTGATCTTGTGATGCACAGGATAGGATTTCTGCACCTGTAACAAAGGACTTGTGAACTCGTAGCCCCTATTTTGTGTTTACAATGGTAGAAAAATATTTACGACTTCAAATTTACTGTTACACATTTGTAACTTTAGTGTACACATGCAACAGAAATATTTACGACTTCAACTTTACTGTTACACATTTGTGACTTTAGAGTACACATGCAGCATAGATATTTACGACTTCAACTTTACTGTTACACATTTGTGACTTTAGTGTACACATGCAATATAAATATTTACGACTTCAACTTTACTGTTACACATTTGTGACTTTAGTGTACGCATGCTCAAGACTTTTGCTACAATAATACCTTCATACAGCCGTTAGCTTCTCTACTGTTGAGACGGAGAACCGAACGAAAAGACTACAACCAAAGGTAAACAGCCCCCTTTCCGTTTCCGGCCAACGAGCAATGAGTCCAACAGAAATCAATGGGATAACATTTTCATAATTGTAACGAGTAACGATTAAGCACTAAAGTATTAAACTCATCAAAAATATGTAGTGAAGTAAAAGTGGAAGTAGGAGAAAAAAATAATACTCCAGTAAAGTACAGATACAGCATTTTAGTACTGAAGTACAGTAGTGAAGTAGTTCTACTTCGTTACTATACATCTCTGTAATTACGTAACCGTTTTATAAAAGCAATAGATCACTTCAGTCAGTGGTATGTTCTCATTATACCACAGTTAAGGGGGTCGCCGTCCCTCCACTGTGCGTCGGCACGGACAACGCACCTTAACTGTGGTATAATGAGAACATACCACCTGCCGTGATCTATTGCTTAAATATAACGTAGGCCTATTATAGAATAGATAGATCAAATAAAATAATATAATAAAAATAATGAATAATAATATAATTATTTATAATTAGAACAGATAATTAGAGGGCTGCTCGCCTGCTCTGAGTGGCCATCACCTATATTAATATCATGTATGGTAATATAATGTACATTATAACATCATGAGACCACCAGGTAGGGATGTCTGGAGCAGCTTCATCATATGCACTATAGCCCAAATTTTATTACGTTATCGTTTGAGTGTTTTCAGTTTTACTTAAATGAATTAACAATTATAATAGTATTTCTCGCCTCATTTGAGGAACTAAAGCAGCGTGGCCCCTCAGGGCCACCGGGGGGTGCTGCTGTCTAAAGACTCCTGCATCGCTCCTCTCTGGGGGAGTCGACGCCCAGGGTGTCGAGGCAGCCTGAATCACAGCCTCTCAGAGAGGAAAAGGAAAGAAAGGAGGTGTCGGCCTCTCAGAGAGGAGGTGTCGTCCTCTCAGAGAGGAGGTGTATGACCCATGGGGCCACGAGGGTGTCTGGTTCTAAATCCACATGTCTGCTGTGTTGCTGCAGGCACTGAAATGAGTCTTAAGCTTTTGATCCAATAACTGAGAGCTGTGATGAATGATGGGCTGTGTCTGAGGAGAGAGGAGAGGAGGAGAGAGGTGAGGAGAGGAGAGAGGAGGAGAGGAGAGAGAGGAGAGAAGAGAGGAGGAGGAGGGCCCAGGGCTGTCTGATCCTCCCAGGTGGAGCCGCTCTTGAAGTAGATGTCAGCTCTCAGCTCTTTGTCTCCACACATGTTTACCAGATATGACACATAAAGATCCCATTATACCTTATTGATCCAAACAGGATATATAGATATTGTTTAGATCATTGATCTGTTTACTGTCCGGCCGTTTAACAATAACAACAATAACCTACGAGCTGAAACAACAACAAAACAACACAACAGAGAATACAGATATCATGGTTTAATAGAGAGGGGGGAGAGAGACACTGCATGATTACATTTCAACTTCGTTCTGGGAGTAATAATAATTAAACGTGCCAGCAGACTCAATCCAAGCCAAGTCTACACCTGATGAGGCTGAGGAGTAGGAGAGAGGAGACAGAATGAGGAGGAGGAGGAGAGAGGAGACAGAATGAGGAGCAGGAGGGTGCAGGAGGAGGTGGTTTTGAGGAGCTGTCCTTCATCAGCTGGACCTCGGAGCTAACTCCTCCTCATGACCACTCAGAGCTGGGAGGAGGAGACCATAGGAGGAGCTGAAGGGAGGAGGAGGATAGAGGAGACAGTATGAGGAGGAGGAGACAGAAACAGGTACTGGGTGGAGTAGCAGCTTTATAACCTGTAGCAGACACACACACACACACACACTCTCTCTCTCTCACACACACACACACACACACACACACACACACACACACACACATACCCACACACACACACTTAAAATGATCCCCTTCTAATGTACACTTAAGGGACCTTGAACATTCCCCCATCATACAGAAACACCCTCAGTGGTTTGAGAGTGGAGCAGCATCAGTATTCTAAAGGCTTTCAGAACAAGCCTGTTCTACTGTCAGGGCTGCTTTACAACTATCTGTTGCAGTGTTTGAATGCTGATTCACCCCCCAGCAATCCATATACAGGTACATATATCAGTATATGGAAGGGAGAGAGAAAGAGAGAGATGCAGGGTGTGAGGGTAAATATGAAAGTCTCTGGCATCATATATTTCTGTCACAGAATACCTTTATTATACGGCTACTACTACTATTACCTAGTATCCTTATACTAATACTAGTGGAGAGCAGCGCTCTGATTGGCTGGTATCTAGTCGGGATCAGCGCTCTGATTGACTGAGCGGCACCTCCGTCTTCAGGCCGGCGGTCCCAGACCATAATAAACGGTGAGATGAATGTGAGAGCAGAGACACAAGCAAGGAGAGACCATCATTACCCAGCTAGCAGTTAGCAGCTAGGAGTTAGCGGCTAGGAGTTAGCGGCTAGCAGTTAGCAGCTAGGAGTTAGAAGTTAGAGGAGGAGGAGGAGAGGAGAGGAGGGCGAAGAGAAGCAGAAGATGAAGAGGAGCAGGAGGAGGAGAGGAGGGGGAGGAGAGGAGGAGGAGGATAAGGGTGTGACTGATGATACGAGACAGTGGGAGGCGTTCCTAGGTATCGTGGTGCTTCAGCCCAGCTGTTCTGTGGAGCAGAGCTAATTAAAACATTGAGATGACATTTAGCTCGGATGTGATGTTGTCCCAACACACCTGAGCCTTCATTCTAAAGAGCAACTTGACCATGAAATCTGGTCTCTCTACCATCACACAGCCTGCTCCTAACAGCCTGCTCCTCACCCCACCCTGCTCCCCGCAGCCTGCTCCTCACAGCCTGCTCCTCACAGCCTGCTCTTCACAGCCTGCTCCTCACAGCCTGCTCTTCACAGCCTGCTCTTCACAGCCTGCTCCTCACAGCCTGCTCTTCACAGCCTGCTCCTCACAGCCTGCTCTTCACAGCCTGCTCTTCACAGCCTGCTCCCCACCCTGCTCCCCCCCCCCCCCCCCCCCCCCCTTTGTCCTGACGGTGCATGAGGCGTCTCTGTGCCTGCAGTGTCTTCTGACGTTGGTCTGCTCCTCTACCTGAGGAAGGGAGGAGGAGGAGACGTGGAGAGGGGACGTTGGTCTGCTCCACTACCTGAGGAAGGGAGGAGACGAGGAGACGAGGAGACGAGAAGAGGGGACGTTGGTCTGCTCCACTACCTGAGGAAGGGAGGTGTGTGTGTGCGTGTGTGTGTGTGCCTGCATGTGTGAGTGAGTGCCTGTGTGTGTGCGTGTGTGTGTGTGTGTGTGTGTGTGTGTGTGTGTGTGTGTGTGTGTGTGTGTGTGTGTGTGCGTGTGCCTGCATGTGTGAGTGAGTGCCTGTGTGCGTGTGTGTGTGTGTGTGCGAGTGGTTGTTATTCCAACTGATCTGCTCCACGTTGAGCCGGTTGAAATAGCGACTTCTGCGAAGAGTTTCTGGAGGATTTGGGCTAACGAGGGAATTACCCAGAAGGCCTTGCAGAGCTTTGGAACTTCAAAGTGATTCCCACAGAGGTCGGAGTCTGAGGCTGAAGCACAGAACAGAAATCCTCTCCTCTTCTCCTCTCCTCCAGAAAGAGGAGGTGATGCAAGGAGAAGAGGAGAAGAGGAGAGGAGGAGACGAGGAGAGGAGAGAGGAGAGAGGAGAGGAGAGGAGAGGAGAGGAGGAGCGGAGAGGAGGAGAAGAGAGGAGGAGAGGAAAGAGCAGAGGAGAGGAGGAGCGGAGAAGAGGAGACGAGGAGATGAGGAGAGAAGGAGAGGAGACGAGACAAGGAGCAGAGAAGAGGGGAGGAGAGGACAGGAGAAGAGGAGAGGAGGGTTAGTAGAGCTAGTATAGCTAGCAGAGTTACTAGCTGGTGTATAACTGCTGGTAGTTAGTAGCTGGTTATATCTGCTGGTACTTAGTAGCTGGTTATATCTGCTGGTAGTTAGTAGCTGGTTGATATCTCCTGGTTAGTTAGTAGTGTTGGTTAGTTTCCATCCAGGCGTTGCTGTGTCTGGGCCGTGCTGTGATGTCATATTGTGTCATAAGGAGATCATAATTACATCCTAATCTCTGTTCTGGTCTTAATCCGCCACGCTGCGTTAGAGATGAGTCCTCCGCCCACACATTATTAATATTAGTATTAATAATCCTGAGCTGAACGACGTCCTCACGGTTCTCCGTGTTCTGTTCTGATGCTGTGGACTGCAGAGGAAAACCGTGGGAACCTTTCAGAGGGATTAGATCAGTGTCGCTGCTGGACGGGGCTGAGATGATGTCACCGACCAGACGCCTCCTTCCTGAAACACCAGCCTCTCAGTGAACAGCCTCTCAGTGAACAGCCTCTCAGTGAACAGCCTCTCAACAGCCTCTCAGTGAACAGCCTCTCAGTGAACAGCCTCTCAACAGCCTCTCAGTTCTCCGTTGCCTGGCAGATTGGTGTCTCGTTCTTCCGACCTTATTGTGTCTCCTGGATTTATGTCTCCCTCCGGAGCGGGGCGAGTGGGGGGGGGTTCCTGTTCCTCTGCCCTCTGGCGAAGGCCTCACATCACAGACCTTCAGTGGAACAGATTTATGGTCTGTGTGTCTGAAGAGCATTCAGAATACCAACGCGAGAGCTGCTGCTGGTCGTTCCAGAGCTACTGTTGGCCTCCCCCCCCCCCCCCCCCATGGGAGACACACTCACTCTCCCCCCCTCTACCTTTTCTCCTCTACCTCCTCTATGTCCACCTCCTCTTCCTCCTTCTCCTCCTCTCCCTCCTCTTCTCTCTCCTCCTCTCCTCCTCCTCTCCTCCTCCTCTCCTCCTCCTCCTCCTCTCCCCCTCCTCCTCCTCCTAGTCTGTCTGTCTGTCTGTCTATGTGTGTGTGTGTGTGTGTGTGTGTGTGTGTGTGTGTGTGTGTGTGTGTGTGTGTGTGTGTGTGTGTGTGAGAGAGAGAGCTATACACAGAAACTGAAGTGTAAATAACAAATGTAGTGTTTTCTTAGTCTCATCTCCCATCTCGTCTCTGAGGAAATAAACCAGTGTGATTGTTTTTCGATGCTAATCACATCAAGCTAAGGGCTAACCCACTGGCGAGAGCCCAGATTATTGTAACGTCTGAGTCATAACTGTGTATACTTTCAGGAGAACATGGATGATTTAAAACCTCTCCACACTAGAGTGTAGAAGGTAGTACACCTGGCTGCCTCCCTAATCTGATTTTAATGGTATTTTCGACATAAATCATTAAATGATGGAAGGAGCTTCTGTGCGCCAGTCAATGATGAATGTGCTATCGGTGGAAGAGGTTCATCCTGGAACAAATGTGTGCGGGCGGCGTCTCGTTCCAGAGCAGGTGTGGAGCGAGTCTCCTGTGCTCTACGGCAGGGGCGGGCCGTACTATTAGGCAAACCAGGCATTTGTCTGGAACCCCAGGCCCCATAGAAGGCCTTACGGGGCCCCCAAAATGCCCTCTTTATATTATTTCCCCATATTTATTGTTTTTATAAAAATCTCACAATAGTAGTGTTGGGATGTCTAATTACTCTACGTGCGATGCAACCATGCAACCCCCCCAGCCCGTAACATCCCCCCCCCCCCCCTTGTCAACAATCTTGACCGCCCACAAACCCCCCCCCCCCCCCTCCCCCTGTCAACAATTCCACCCGCGGACCCTGTTATAAAAAGTCCCCGGATTTTGTCTCAGAAATCAGGTCACCTTAGCCTGGAGCCCCCAAAGGGCTAAGTTCACCACTCGTCGACGCACCAGCTGGTGTGTTGGAGCCGGTGCCGAGGAATCGCTCTCCTATCTCCTCCATCACCCAGAGCGTCACGTTCCACACCGGAACTCTCTCTACTCGAGAGGGAGAGAGTGGAGTGGAGGCCAGCCCTCACCTCCAGACAGACACCATGTAACGTCTCCAGACCTCATCCACAGGAGACGGTGGTCTCGGTGTCCTGCTCCTCTCATCAGTGTCTCCGTAGGATGCTGATCTACACGGTCTCATAGGGGTAATAACCATAGCAACCAGAGGAGACCCACAGGAACACAAGAGCCTCGAGACGCACCCCAGAAGGGTTGGACCTCCGGCCCTGTGTGTTCCAGGGCTGAAGTAGCCCCGCTAACCAGCGTTACTGTGAGGTCAATAGTACTGTCCTAGCCTGAGCTCCTCCTCTTCCTGCTCCATAACCTCCCAGTCGAGTCACTGTTACGTAACGAGAGCAGCAGCCCACTCCTTGTCTCTCTGGTCGTTCTGTCTCCTGTCAACGATGTGACGACTCCTCCCTCCTCCCTTTTCCCTCCTCCCTCCTCCCTCCTCCCTCCTTCCCTCTGATGACTCGCTCTAGAGGCCGCGTGGGGATTCGTGACCGGCAGCAATAGGCTGGCTGTCCACAGGCTGTGCGTTCAATTCCCAGTCGAGCGCTTGGCTTATCGAGCTCCTGGCTAACGAGCTAACTGATGAGTCATGGAGGGATCGATGATGTCAGAAGTCGCGCTGTCGCACGTTCATAGGCGTTGATTACGCTGGGGACACTGGGGACGAGTACCCACCAGTTTTTGTCAAGAATCATTTTGTACCCACCACTTAAAAAAACTTGAGTTGAAATATTATGGATTATTACACGGCTCTTCTCAATGCTGTGGAATGCGCCGTTCACTTGCATGGGCCTTCCCGACTTCCTGCGGTGAATTATTTTTCAATAATTACCGTTGCTAAGCATATAATGACCGCTGTCAAGGAAAGTGGCTCTGATTCACGTCTCTCGTATCACTCCACAAGTAGTCCGGTAACTTATCAACCCCAGCGGATTCGATTGCTAAGCAACGTCAACGTCTTTGGCGGACTATTTCTCTGCTGATCAACACTACGAATGCTGGTAATAACAAATAAATTGTAAAAAGACACACCGTGTGAAGTTATTTTTTCGTTTTGGCAAGTAGCCGTGTAATAAGCGGGATAATGTACCGAACGTCACTGGTCATTATCAAAAATAAGCCCCTTCAGGGTGACAACTCCACTTCACGTGTCCGGTTCGCCCTGTCTGGGTTTATTTCCCAATAATGACCGGCGTTCTATAAATTATCCCTTACTTATTTTTGTATAAGCTGCCAGCCTGGCTTGGACAATGAATGAGGTATTAATACTCTTTGGCTGGGATGCAATAATGAGGCATCAGACAATCAAGTCATTTTAGCCTGAATACATAGGTAAAAAGCACCAGAGCAGGTTGCTAGTACCATAGACATACAGAGCGATAACCTGTTGAACTAAATGGATGTGGTAGGCTACACCACGGGATGCATCTGCAAACCACTGAATTGAGAACAGCCAGCTCATGATGTGATACAGCGTTCAGCTGTGCAACAATTATTTTTTGCTTTTTCAATCTTGACGACATTTGTGTGACATCTGTGTGTCGCCACACGTTTGCCCCTTCTGAACTTAAACACGTAGTTAATTTCCTTTCCTAGCTCCTCTTTGTTCATGTTGGTAGCTTAGTCATGTCATCATGTCACGTTGTCAACATTGGGTACATGGAGCAGAACATAGTGGCTCATATGTCCAATGCTTTTTGGAAACGTTTTCTTCATAAAGCGTGTCAAACATCACATTTTTTTGTATACATTTTATTCCTTAGTAAGCTTGGGTATGCCGTCTTTCAAAACCTTTCATTACCTACACTAAAGAAAAGAAAAAAGAGAAGAGTGCATCCTCATTGTACCCAGCACTTCTGAAAATGCACTTTCGAATGCATCTCTGTCTCCAGCACATTTCAAACCAAACTGACGCCCATGCGCACGTTCCTATTGGTCGCTGCTGACCTCGTCTGCCCTGGTGACCACCGCTGACCTTATTCAGTATTCAGAAGGATGTGAACGGATAGACGCCACACATAGCAATACTTTAAGACCTGGCCCTTCATGATGATCTTCAGGAGATCATCGTGATCAGCTTGTTAACGTGATGTCATTAAGCAAGTGCCAGGTCAGCTGGCTCACGAGAACCTTCAGATCGAAGAGATGACAGCTTGAGAAGGAAGGAGATGAGCTTTATTAACCTCTCATCTGTCACCTGCAACCTCTCTCTCTCTGTCTTTCACTCACTCGCACACTCACTCACTCACTCACTCGCACACTCTCTCACTCACTCACTCACACACACAGTGTCAGAACTCTGTTGACTTGAGCCGCCACAGATGAATTGGATCCTAATCAGAACTTAATTAAATGAATTCACTGGAGTAATTAAAAAGATTAAATAAGCCGTTCAAATATGAACTCCCTCAGTGCTACGCTACGCTAACATTAGAGCACTACGCTAACATTAAAGAGCTACACTAACATTACAGAGCTACGCTAACATTAGAGCGCTACCCTAACATTAGAGCACTATGCTAACATTACAGGGCTACGCTTACATTAGAGCGCTCCCCTAACATTACAGAGCTACGCTATCATTACAGAGCTACGCTAACATTAGAGCGCTACCCTAACATTAGAGCACTATGCTAACATTACAGGGCTACGCTTACATTAGAGTGCTCCCCTAACATTACAGAGCTACGCTATCAATACAGAGCTACGCTAACATTAGAGTGCTACCCTAACATTACAGAGCTACGCTATCAATACAGAGCTACGCTAACATTAGAGTGCTACCCTAACATTAGAGAACTGTGCTAACATTATAGAGCTATGCTAACATAACAGAGCTACGCTAACAGGAGGTCTAGGAGGGGGTGGAACCCCTCATCAACGAGGCCGTCTGATCAGCATGAGTCAGTCAGGGCTGACAAAGCTGCCAACTTTTTGGTTTTCACTGGCGGGAGATTCTGTAGAATCTTGTAATGCATACCTTATAGCAGGGTCCGCTGGTGTAAATGTTGACTTTGGGGGGCGGCGATCAGGATTGTTGACGGGGACGGGGGGACGAGGACGGGGACGGGGACGGGGGGGGGGGGGGTGAACGGACACGTTTTTGTTTTTTTTTGCCGTGAGAAAGTGGATGTGTGGCGTGTGCGAGTGTGTAAGCAGGCAAAAACGTGTGTCACACTGTGAAACCGTGAGAGTTGGCAGCTCTGCTCTGAGTGACAGCTGCATTCTCTAGATTAGAACCGGTGCGTTCTCTAGAATAGGACAGGTGCGTTTACTAGATTAGGACAGGTGTGTTCTCTAGATAAGGACAGGTGTGTTCTCTAGATTAGGACAGGTGTGTTCTCCAGATTAGGACAGGTGCGTTCTCTAGATTAGGACAGGTGTGTTCTCTAGATAAGGACAGGTGTGTTCTCTAGATAAGGGCAGGTGTGTTCTCTAGATAAGGACAGGTGTGTTCTCTAGATAAGGACAGGTGTGTTCTCTAGATAAGGACAGGTGTGTTCTCTAGATTAGGACAGGTGTGTTCTCCAGATTAGGACAGGTGCGTTCTCTAGATTAGGACAGGTGTGTTCTCTAGATAAGGACAGGTGTGTTCTCTAGATTAGGACAGGTGCATTCTCTACATTAACAGGTGCGTTCTCTAGATAAGGATAGGTGTGTTCTGATCCCTCATCGCTCTGTTCTCTCTCTCAGCGGTCAAACGGCTCCTGTGAGCGGCAGCAGGGAGCGTGTTGCCATTTGAGATCGGCTGACGTGGTTTTAGTTCCTAAGAACTACTGAGAGATGAGCAACCTTTATGAACTCCTGAAGAACGTGTCAAAGCTCTGCAGAGGGAGAACACACAGATCTAGTGTTAGGTACTCAACTTCCAGCCCGCTGTACAGGGAAGAATACAAATCAACGAGGGAGCTGAACACAGAGCAGCCTCTGATGTGTGGTGGGCTGGTTCTCCCCCCGGGGAGTAGAGCGCTATCTGCAGCCAGCAGCGGAGGAGGAGCCCGTGTGGCAGCGTGGAGACGGCCTGACGACACTGAGCACAACTGAAGAGCTCTCACATGTCTCCAGACAGAGCTCTATAGTGAACATCTGGATCAGTGTCTCCAGACAGAGCTCTATAGTGAACATCTGGATCACTGTGTCTCCATACAGAGCTCTATAGTGAACATCTGGATCACTGTGTCTCCATACAGAGCTCTATATATTGTAACATCTGGGAGAGAGTCCTGGCTCTCCGGTGCAGTAGGAGGGTCCCCCCCCACCCCCCTCGGTGTGTGACAGAGTGATATTAGAGTGAAACCAAAGCGTCGCTGCGGTGAACAAACGGAGCCGTGACACCACGGCACATCACCCAGCGACGCAGACTCCAGGAAGGATCAGAACAAACACAGACCCTCCTCTCCTCTCCTCCTCTTCCCTGATGAGCTGCTGCTGACACACGTTCACTCAGAGTGTGAGTGTGAACTGCTCCTCACGCCCGGTGTCTGCTCACTGACCCTCACTCACTCTGGGGGTCCTGGTGTCTGCTCACTGACCCTCACTCACTCTGGGGGTCCTGGTGTCTGCTCACTGACCAGGAGTGACTCCTGGTGTGAGGAGAGAACGTCCTCACACACTCCTGGTATGGTGTGAGGAGAGAAGGAAGAAGTGTGTGATGACGTTCTCTCCTAACAGGACACCAGATTATTGTAGTTTGAGGCGTAATTTCCGGGGCTGGGATTACGATTCATCATCTCATAATCCAAGATTAGAGATTAGACACTGGCACATGGATTCAGTCCCTCCCCTCCAGACAGGTTCAGAAAGGAACACGATAACACAGTCAGGGACAGACCGCTGGGAGAACCGGGATAGATGATATTAACTAGTAGACATACTATTATAGATACTAGCACACATAACACATACTACTATACATACTAGTACATACTCTAGTACATTCTACTATGCACTCTAGTACATTCTACTATGCACACTAGTTGTGCGGCTGTCATAAATCAGGACACAGGTCATCTGGAGTGGAGCTTTATTCTCTACGTACAGAGGAGCCACTGGTGAAGGGCTCACAGGCTCAGCAGGGTGTGGATAAAGTCTACTATAGTAGAGTATAGGACATTATGTAGTGCGTTCACGTGGTGACTGGTGGGACAACATGGAGCAGAGTATAGGACATATGTAGTGTGTTCATGTGGTAACTGGTGGGACAACATGGAGCAGACAGTGGAGACGTGTTGAAGGCTGTCAGCAGAGGAGAGCGAGCTGCAGATAATCTAAGGAACTCAAAACCATAAGGGATGGAAACAAAACATACTGGTCTGTACACAAGACCAGCTACACTAGTGACCCATAGATACCCCCCCCCCCCCCCCATCTATGCTAGTGACCCACAGAAACCTCCGCCCCCCCAGCTACACTAGTGACCCACAGATACCCCCCTCCACATCAACACTAGTGACCCTAAAAATACCCCCCCCCCCATCTACACTAGTGACCCAAAAGATACCCCACCTTAGTAATGGAACATGTAAAATGCATAAAACGTCCTAGAACGAGTCCTAGAATGAGTCCTAGGTCCTAGAACGAGTCCTAAAACAAGTCCTAGAATGTAGGTTTATTCAGTTAAAACCTTCTAATGAAGCTGAGTCGTTGATCTGACGTCCTGACGCTCAGAGACGCTCTCCTAATTCCGTCTGCACATCAAAGGAAGGAGTCTCAACATGGAGACTTCAAACAGACAGACCTCCCTCATAAGAGCAGAGGAGAGAGGAGAGGGAGAGGAGAGAGGAGGAGAGGAGGAGGAGAGGGGAGAGGAGGAGAGGAGAGGAGAGGAGAGAGGAGGAGGAGAGGAGAGGGAGAGGAGAGAGGAGGAGGAGAGGAGGAGAGGGGAGAGGAGAGAGGAGGAGGAGGAGGAGAGGAGAGGGAGAGGAGAGAAGAGAGGAGAGAGGAGGGGGAGAGGAGGAGCTGTGATGGACGTCCTCTCAAAGGATCATGTCTCTGACTCCTATAGACGGTCGGAGACATGGTGAATATTCAGCCAATCAGGGACATTCTTACATATGACACCAATGAAGAGCGCGTGTTTTAGCCTATCAGGGAGATGGTGGCTGGAGGGTCCCAGGACTGTGGGGGTCTACCTGGTGCACATGTAGAGCCTAATTAACGAGGACCTCATGAAACCCTTAATGAACGATCAATTTGGTTAAAAACATCTTGACCATCGGGCCCGTCAGAAGTCCAGCGCAGCAGGCCCTCGGAGGACGGGGTCTAGGACCGGGTCCAGGACCGGGTCTAGGACGGGGTCTAGGACGGGGTCTAGGACGGGGTCAGGACGGGGTCTAGGACTGGCCCACCCACACCACAGCCCCCGCCCCCACCACCTCGGTGATCTCACAATTGAGCTTGTTGAGGTGCCCGTCCAGGACAAAGAGGGACTCCCGGGAGGGGCTGAGGAGGTACTGTCCGAACAGCCCGCTGCCCACCACCTGCCGGTTCCTGGAGCTCCACCTCCACTCCTCCGCCCTCAGCGGCTCCTTCAGGCTCTTGATCATCTTGACCTTCCCGGAGCTGAGCTCCACCAGCAGGGCGTCGGTCTGCCGGCCAGAGGCGCCCACCAGGTTGTACTGGCCGCGCTGGGTGCAGGAGCGCTGGAAGGCCACGTCGGCCAGGTGCAGGTTGGTGTGGATGTCGAAGGGCGGGCCGATGGCGCCGGCGTCCGACACCGTCTGGATCCTCATGAGGCCGTCGCCGTCGTCCACGGTGACCAGGTAGCGGCCGTCCGGGGACACGTGTGGCGTGCCCATGACGTCGGCGTTGCGTCCGATGACGGCGTCGGTGACAGAGTCCAGCAGAAGCTGGGCCTGGGCGGCACCGGTGGAGTCCGGCCGGCACTGGATGATGTAGAACCCGCCCAGGGGGGTGTAGGCCACGGCCCGCGGCACGCAGCCCCACGCCGCCAGGCTCACGTTCTTCACGTACGACAGCGTCTCCAGATCCATCTTGTGGAGCGCTGCCTCGTCACGGTGCAGCACCATGCCGAACCTGGAGGACCAAGAGAAGCGCTTAGAACCAAGAGAACCGCTTAGAACCCTTTCATCAGAACCTGGAGAACCAACGAGAACCACTTAGAACCAACACATCACCACGCCAAACCTGGAGAACCAACGAGAACCACTTAGAACCAACACATCACCACGCCAAACCTGGAGAACAAAGAGAACCACTTAGAACCAAGAGAACTGCTTAGAAACAACCAATCACCACGCTGAACCTGGAGAACCAAGAGAACCGCTTAGAACCAACCAATCACAGGTCCACACTGAACCTGGATAACCCTTTAATCAACAAGCACAGGACTGTATCTGAAAGGGGGGTTGAGACCTTCCTCCTCCCTTATCACTATAGAAACCACTCAGCCAATCGTCTCCTATCTCCTGCTCGGACACACAATGCTACACTCTCACATCCCTGATCTCACATCCACACTGCATTCAGAGAGGCGGACCCATCCTCAGTTGGTCATCCGTGTTTTGTGTCTACATTTTAGATTCAACTGCTCAATATTTCTGGAATGTTGTTGGCTAACCTTTAAGTCAGGACCTATTCATTGTTTTGTCACATAAGCAGATATGAAGGTTAAATATTGAGCAGATGGAGAATCAGTATTCATCATGCCTTCATTAATCCGTCTGCCAAACAAACCCCATCGTCCTGCTCCACAACCGTCTTACGTCTTATTATAAATGAGTTCTAGTGCTGAGAGTCTTGAGCTCGTTCCACAGTAGAACCTCTCTGAGACTTTAACAGTAGAACACCTCCATTCTGCAGTGATGTCTCCTTCACAGGCCACGCCCTGCAGACATGCAGGAGCACGGGGGAGGAGTCAGCTGGGAGGAGGAGGGAGGAGATTAGAAGAGGTGGGCGGAGCTGGGAGGCGGAGGGAGGAGATTGGAAGAGGTGGGAGGAGATTAGCAGAGAGAATAGTAGAGGTCAGAGCAGATTAGCAGAGGTGGGCGGAGATCAGTAGAGGGGGGAGGAGGGGGGAAGAGGGGGAGAAGGGCTCCAGCAGATGGGGGGGGGAGTGTCTGTGGTGATGCTGATGCTGTCTCCGTGGCGACAGGAGACATTGGGGCTGAACTCTGACAGCAGCCTGACACCGGCCCTCGTGACCAGGAGAGAGGAGAGACCAGGAGAGAGGAGACCAGGGGAGACCAGGAGAGACCAGGAGAGACCAGGAGAGACCAGGGGAGGAGGTGTACCTGTTGTGGCTGACGATGAGGTTGGGCGGGGGGATGTAGAAGCTGGCCACCTTGTCGAGGCGGTGGCCCACTGGCCGGGCGTGGACCGTGTGGTGGGGGGCCCGGCTGCTGGCCTGGGAGATGACCTGGGGGTGGGGGGGGGAGGGGGTAAAGAGAGGTGATGAGTGTTGGTAGACGGCGGGCCACTGGTATCCAGCGAGCCGAGACCCTGGTGGTCCGGAGCCTCGGGGGGTCTGGACGGGGGTCTGTCTCCACTGAACCACCAGACACCACCGCTCAACAGGGAGGAGCAATGGGAGTAGTTCTAGCTGGTCTCTCTCTCCCTCCCCCCTCCCTCTCTTTCTCCCCCCTCCCTCTCTTTCTCCCCCCTCCCTCCCTCTCCCTCACCCTTTCTCCCTCCCTCTCCCCTCCTCCCCCTGTCCCCCCCCCCTCTGGTCCTGTAGGTCTGAACTGAATAGTAAGAGACCAGTAGAGACCAGTAGAGGTTTCCTGACTCTGGTCCAGAGACCAGTAGAGGTTACCTGCAGAGTGGGACTCCCCTGGTCCACAGACCAGTAGAGACCAGTAGAGGTTACCTGCAGAGTGGGACTCCCCTGGTCCACAGACCAGTAGAGACCAGTAGAGGTTACCTGCAGAGTGGGACTCTCCTGGTCCAGGTCTCCCCAGCTGAGGATCCAGACCTGGTCATGGTCCGGGTCGTAGTGGAGCATCGCCGGGTAGGGGTCGGTCCGGACCGTCTGGAGGAGGAGGAGAGAGGAGAGAGGGGGAGAGAGAGAGGAGGAGAGGAGAGAGGAGAGAGAGAGGAGGAGATGAGGAGGAGGAGGAGAGAGAGAGGAGGAGAGAGAGGAGAGAGGAGGAGAGAGAGAGAGAGAGAGAGAGAGAGAGAAGAGACAGAGAGGAGGACGGGTCCATAGTGGAGAACTTCAGAAGGTGTTTGAAGAGCAGACCTTTGATCCTCCCCCATCTGCGGAGAGGGTGTGTGTGTGTGTGTGTGTGATCCTCTGACAGCACATGAGAGGTGAGATGAATGCTGTGAACAGGAGCTAAGTGAGGCTTCCACCTGGGACCTGCTGACGTCTGTCTGTTAGCAAGGAGGAGCAGCAGCAGTATGCTTTATAAACTCTCTCTCTCTCTCTCTCCCCCTCTCTCTCTCTCCCCCCCCCTCTCCTCCTCCTCATGCTGTGTTTAATCTCCAGTCTGTCTGTTAAGATCTACAATATATTCATCATGTAGAGCAGGGGTATAACTTCATACATTATCTCTATGAAACACGTGATGTTTAGCATGAAAATGTCAATATTGCATATTCACTGTGAGAAATAGATACATCAATACTACCTGTACCAAGGACTAGATACATCAATACTACCTGTACCAAGGACTAGATACATCAATACTACCTGTACTACGGACTAGATACATCAATACTACCTGTACTAAGGACTAGATACATCAATACTACCTGTACTAAGGACTAGATACATCAATACTACCTGTACTAAGGACTAGATACATCAATACTACCAGTACTAAGGACTAGATACATCAATACTACCTGTACTACGGACTAGATACAGAATCAGTTCTAGATATCACAGTGTGAACTTCTGGATCTTTCGTTCAGCACTATCTCCTGTCGAACAGGAAATACCTGAACGGCCTTCTGTGATTGGACGTCCAGCAGCAGCAGGCGGTGCAGGTCGGGCTGCGCCGCATAGATCAGTTGATCTCTGACGTTGACCGCCGACGACCAATCACACCTCTGGACCCCTGCTGAGGAACCGGGACACACCTCCTCCTGATGCACACACACACACACACACGCACGCACGCACGCACGCACACACACACACACACACACACATGATAAATGACAGGCGAGCAGGGGACTGGACCTCAGAGCCTCTGACAGGGGACTGGACCTCAGAGCCTCTGACAGGGGACTGGACCTCAGAGCCTCTGACAGGGGACTAGACCTCAGACCCTCTGACAGGGGACTGGACCTCAGAGCCTCTGACAGGAGGGGACTGGACCTCAGACCCTCTGACAGGAGGGGATTGGACCTCAGAGCCTCTGACAGGAGGGGACTGGAACAGCAGCTGAGTGAGGCGGTGCAGAAGGCTGGCGGGTCAGGGGGGTGACCAGACCTCCTCTCACATCCTGACAGCGTTTCAGGCAGTGGAGGTCCTTCTCTAACCGGGTCAGAACTCATCCTGCTAGAGATGAGACTTAAACCCTGAGGACTCTAAAGCATCCTTTGAGGAGTCGGGATTAGAAGCATTTCTTTCCTTTTTTCTTCCTTGTTTCAGATCCCCTTGAGTAAAGAGCTGAGGGTAACATGCAACACACCGCTTAAAGTCAGTGTGTGGTTTCACTATTCTTTGCAATCCTACGCCTACACCATAAAACAGAGAACAGCAGGCACCGCCTCCAACACAACAACCCCAGGCTGTCTGGGCCAGCAGTCCTCCACTGCAGAGGGATGGACTCAATATGTTGGGTTTCACACACTAAATATGCTAGAAGGTCTGATCTGGAATGATAGCTCAGCTAGCAGGTCTGATTAATTCCCTCACTCTCCACCTCAAGCTGGTGTGTGGTGAGCGTTCTGGCGCCAATTGGCTGCCGTGCATCACCCAAGTGGGTGCTACACATTGGTGGTGGTTAGTGAGGTCCCCCCTTCACTGTAAAGCGTCTTTGAGTGTCCAGAAAATATATAAATTCAATGAATTATTCTTAGACCATTATTAGACTAGTCCTCAGAGACTAGTCCTCTGAGACTAGTCCTCATGGGGGGGTCATAAGGAAAGCGTGTCCCAGGACCTTGAAGCAGCAGACCAACATGGCCACCCTCGTACCTGCAGCCCCAGTAGCGTCTCGCTGGGCTTGATGTGTCTCTGGATCTCGCAGGCCACCGGCTGGATCACCTTGATGCCGTCCTCGTAGAACACGTAGAACATGTTCCCGATGCCCAGACCTGCAGAACCAGGAGGGGATCAGAGCTCGGCACCCACTGGCCTCACAGCAGGCTGTTAACAGGGCTATCCCACTGGTCACGGGGTCAACGTCATCTACTGGGAGTACTGGGTTCCTAGTGGGGAAGTTAACTCACCAACATGAATACATATCAGCTCCCAGACATCAACAGAGCTCAGCAGTCACAAAATATGAATCCACTTTATTCCATTCATTCTAAAGAGGAGTGGAGATGGTTCACGTACCTCCCTCCCGCCACAGGATGTTGGCGACTGAGGAGAAGAGAGAGACAGCGTGAGTCGATGGTTCCAGTGTGTTGACAGCAGGAAACCATCTCAACACATCGCTATGAATGTTTAATGGAGGCGCCGCCGACACCTTGAGCAGACAACAATCAATAGAGCCTTCGCTGGAGGACCCTACATGACCGGGGGGGGCTGAGGAGCACGTCTGGGTCTCTGACCACGGGGGGTCTTCAGATCAGCCACACCACAGGGGGCCCAGGAGGAGAGATTCTCTTTGTGAGAAAATGTTTTGAAAAATATATGAATGCCTCCATGTCACTTCTGTTGAATACTGGTTTGGATTAGAATTAAGCAGAGACTCATGTTATTCTCCCCCTTTGGAGTTGCTATCAGAAGGCGTTGTCTATTTTACTTCGCAAAATACTTGGTGGGTCCCTGGCCAAAAGTACCTGAAGAGGGTGGGGGGTTAAGATGATCGTACTCATTAATCTGTGGGCCCTGGGTGAGGTGTTCAGGTTGAGAAGATGATCGTACTCATCACCCTGAGGTCTCTGGTTTAGGTGGTCATGGGAGGTTAAGATGCTCTCGTCACTCTGAGGGCCCTACTCTGGTCCTGGAGTCGTTCCTCACCCCTCCCCCCTGCGAGTGGGGATGTGGAGCTGTCTGAGTGCTTCGGTTTCTCCCTGAGACATCAGCCGCCAACACAGCAGCAGGGAGAGGACTACCTAACAACCTCCAGTCCGTCATCACGTGGAGATGGAGCACCCCCCCCCGGACTGCATCTGGACCGGGTCGGGGTCGGGGTCGGGGTCGGGGTCTTGACCGGGTCAGGGTCTGCACCGGGTCTGGACCCGGTCAGGGTCAGGGTCGGGGTTCGTCTTAGGGAGTGAGGAGGGGTACATACGCGTCTTACGGGCCGAGTCCTCCACAAAGAGCGAGGAGATGTCCTCATCCACGCCGGCCGCGTTCTTGGCGATGCACGTGTACGCGCCCGTGTCCTCAAAGTGCACGTTGCTCACGTGCACCTCACTCCCGTTGGCTTTGGGAAGAGGACGCACAAGACGTGTGAGAACTCTCAATTTGATCATCTTAGTCCACTTGATAGTGAAGGTGGAGTTCATGGTGGTGGTGTTGACGGTGGTGGTGGTGTTGATGGTGGTGTAAATGGTGGTGGTGGGGGTGGTGTTGATGGTGGTTTTGATGGTGGTGGTGGTGGTGGTGTTGATGGTGGTTTTGATGGTGGGGGTGGTGTTGATGGTGGGAGTGGTGTTGATGGTGGTTTTGATGGTGGTGGTGGTGTTGATGGTGGGGGTGGTGTTGATGGTGGTGGTGGTGTTGATGGTGGTGTAAATGGTGGTGGTGGGGGTGGTGTTGATGGTGGTTTTGATGGTGGTGGTGGTGTTGATGGTGGGGGTGGTGTTGATGGTGGTGGTGGTGGTGTTGATGGTGGTGTAAATGGTGGTGGTGGGGGTGGTGTTGATGGTGGTGTTGATGGTGGTGGTGGTGTTGATGGTGGGGGTGGTGTTGATGGTGGTGGTGGTGTTGATGGTGGTGTAAATGGTGGTGGTGGGGGTGGTGTTGATGGCGGTTTTGATGGTGGTGGTGGTGTTGATGGTGGTAGTGGTGTTGATAGTGGGGGTGGTGTTGATGGTGGTGTTGATGGAGGTGTTGATGGTGGTGTTGATGGTGGTGATGTCAGGACTGTTGATGTGAGGGTGGAGTTGAATGTGATCACTGTGATAGTGGAGGTAGTGACATAGGTAATGGTTGTTAATGTAGGTTGTGGTGGAGGTGACGTAGGTATTCATTTGGATGTAAGTGGTGTTGATTGGATGGTGGTGTTGACGGGATGATATAGTTTTGACCGGTGTGGTGATGGGGGTGATGGGGGTGATGGGGGTGACGTAGATACTAGTTTGACCGGTGTGGTGATGGGGGTGATGGGGGTGATGTAGATACTAGTTTGACCGGTGTGGTGATGGGGGTGATGGGGGTGATGTGGGTGACGTAGATACTAGTTTGACCGGTGTGGTGATGGGGGTGATGGGGGTGATGGGGGTGACGTAGATACTAGTTTGACCAGTGTGGTGACGGGGGTGGTGTGAGTGAAGGTGTGGTTGATGAGGAGCTCCTTCAGGCGGTGGTGTAGCGGGCGGAGGTCTCACCCTGCAGGGTGAGCTGCTTGCTCAGCTTGGGGGTGATGTCCAGGCCGTTCTTCAGCCAGGCCAGCGTGGGCGGCGGGATGCCCTCAGCATGGCACCGCAGGCTGGCCGTCACGCCGGGCTCCCGGGCCTGGCTCTCAGGGTACACCCGGATCACAGGGGGCACTGGGGGACAGTGGGGGGAGACAACATGCTCTGTGAGGCCGGACAGCGAGCAGATGAACCAAGACGCTGCGGCGCTTGGCCATCACGTCGTGTCAGGAGGAGGCGAATGGAGGCGGACGGGAAAACAAAAAGCTCTCAGCTGTCGAGCGTTTTGTCAAAAGCCACTTTAAATATTCCTCCACACTCTGTTCTGCATACCACCGTGGTCAGGGAGAACACTCTGAATTCATTTATGCATTGGCTGAGAAAATGTTCTCAGCTGATGTTTCTCCCCCTTAGGTCTCCTTGTGAGGGTCTGCAGAGGAACGGAGGCAAACCTCCTTTGAAACGGACTGTCTGACGCACACACGTACAAACCACACGCACGCACAAACCACACGCAAACACAAACCACACGCACGCACAAACCACACGTAAACACAAACCACACGCAAACACAAACCACACGCAAACACAAACCACACGCACGCACAAACCACACGCAAACACAAACCACACGCACACAAACCACACACACGCACAAACCACACGCAAACACAAACCACACACACGCACAAACCACACGCAAACACAAACCACACACACGCACAAACCGCACGCACACACAAACCACACACACGCACAAACCACACGCAAACACAAACCACACGCAAACACAAACCACACACACGCACAAACCACACGCAAACACAAACCACACGCAAACACAAACCACACACACGCACAAACCACATGCAAACACAAACCACACGCAAACACAAACCACACACACGCACAAACCACACGCTTGTTGGCTAAGAGGATAGCTTAATGGCTCAGAGAATAGCTTGTGTTCTCAGAGGATAGCTCGTTAGCAGACAGGGTTGCTTGTTGGATAACAGTATAAGTTATTGGCTTAAGAAATGGAAGATCCCCCTCAACACACCCTCCAGACCCAGACCCTCCAGGTGTGTGTGTGTGTGTGTGTGTGTGTGTGTGTGTGTATGGTGGTGTATGTGTGTGTGTGTGTGCGCTCACCCTGAACCAGCAGTGTGTGTGTCTGGGAGAGTTGGGGGAAGCCCTCTGCGTGACAGCTGTAGTTCCCCAAGTGGCTGCTGGTCACCCTGGTGATGTACAGCGAGCCGTCATCTCCAAAGTCCTGAGAGGAGGAGGGAAGAGGAGGAGGAGGAGGAGGGAGGAGGGGAAGAGAGAGGAGAGAGGAGGGGAGGAGAGAGGAGGAGGAAGGAGGAGGAGAAGGAGGAGGAGGAGAGAGGAGGAGGAGGAGAGAGGAGGAGGAGGAGAGAGGAGAGAGGAGGAGGAGCCAGCAGAAGGAGAGGTTAGTCAGAGTCCAGGTCCCAGTAGGTCTAGGTTCCACCGGTCTGTGACGGTCTCTCCTCAGCAGTCCAAGGTTCCACCCTCAGTCCTGCTGTCCAACGGTCTCAGTCTCACACACACACACACACACTAGGGCTGAAATAATAATAATAAAAAATATATCTTTTTTTTAATAGAAATAGTAGATTATAATAGTAGATTTAATAGATTTTCTATTTGACCATTTTGTGTATATTTTTAAGGGGAAATTTCAAAGTTCTCATTTACAAAGTGTTTTTTTTGGAGAGAAATTATGAATAAATGCATCATGTTTTCAAACTCAAAAATAATCGTTTGAATAATCAAGATTTCAATATTGACCAATATTGACTAATTGTGATTATGATTTTTTCCATAATCGAGCAGCCCTAACACACACACACACACACACACTAGGGGTTTCACGACTACTGATTTTTGCTAGTCGACTAGTTTAGTGCAGTCGGCGACTAGTTGACAAGTCGATAAATAATTTAATTATTAAATTGACGCATTGACGCATTGAGCAGTGTTAAGGAAGACACACAGACAGGAAGGATTTCTGGTGAATCATTGAAAACGTATTCTTGAAATTCATAAATAACATAAGAAACAATACATAAATAACAAGAAAAAAATCATAACATTGTTAATACAAAAACGGCAGCATTAACAGCAGCATTAATTAAAAACTGCATTCTAGTTATTGACGCATTGAGGTTTGAGTACACGTCTTTCTAAATGTGGGTCATGAACGAGGTTGTAAAGTAGTAACTTCGGGCACATCTGTCAAAATAAATGTTTTTTTCTCCCAACGATCGTGTTTACGATCTTTATTCATTCATTGCGATGTGGCGGGGAATGCCGTATACGGACGGGCGGCGGAGGGGCTGCTCCGGTGGGAGAAAGATGTTTTCAGTAGACAGCCCTCAACTCACTTCGGATCGGCGATTTATTTAAAAAGCTGGCGCAGAAGATGGAGGAAGCCGGTGTCGTGTCAATGTAGTTAACCCCTATGAAGTGTATCATCATCAACATGCATTCAGTACACACTACGCTTCGATTTCACCCAAGGCTGAATTAAAAGTACATGTTTTTCTAAATGTTGCTCATCAACGAGGTTGTAAAATAACTACGATCTTTATTCATTCATTGCGCCGCGGCCGAACTGACGGGGTATTCTCTGATATTATGAGTCTTACAGACTGCGTCGGGTTCTCCGACTCTCTGGTACTTCCACAACAAGTAAAGACTCCTAATGGCGAAATCTCGACCATGGGGGAAAGGAATTGGGGGAAATTAACTTTGGCTTTGACTCTCTGAAGTCCAGATTGAAACGAACATGGAGGAGAAAGCGATGTTTCAGCAGACAGCTGTCAGTTCACTTCGGGTCCTTTCTCCGACGCTCCATTGTTCCTCTCGGTCGTATGCAGACTCCTTCGCCGACAGAGCAGCCGGAGGAGTCGGCACCCGAAGTGGACCCGAAGTGAGCTGACAGCTGTCTACTGAGAACATCTTTCTCGAATGCCGCCTGAGTTTGTTGTTGCTGGTGACGTAAAGAGGTCAACCGGTGACTCTATTACCACTAGTTGAAATGGGTACAGCGCCACCTATCGTTATCCATAGCAGACGTACTGCTATGGTATTTTAACATTGCTTTGCACAGCATACACGTTACGGTGGACCGGTCTTCGTTTTCTGTTTAGTATTTCCACACATAGGACTGCCGCGATCGTTTTGTACGTACCTCAACGCCCGACGGCATTTTGTTTCCGACTAGTTGAATAGGGCCGACAGCGCCGACTAGTGGTTGTGACAGTCGACTAGTTGGTGAAACCCCTAATACACACACACACACATCCCCAAGTTATGGTCTCTCTATCCGTTGCCCTCTCTCTCTCTCATGGCCGGCCGAGCGAGGCAGAGAGGTGAGAGAGGGACAAGAGACGCTGAATATCTGCTGAGATTCATCTATGTTAGGAGTTGATTAACAGTTTTGAAGTCTATAGGGTGTTCCGTAGGGGTCTGTAGTGGTTCTATGGCGTCTCGTGGTAGTGGTATCTAGGGGTCTTTATGGTTCCAAGGGGGGGTCTCTTGTCGTCCGTAGGGGTCTACGTGAGGGGGGGTCTGTAGTGGTCTACGTGAGGGGGGGTCTGTAGTGGTCTGTAAGTGTCTGTGTGATGGGGGTTCTGTAGTGGTCTGTAGGGGTCTACGTGAGGGGGGGTCTGTAGTGGTCTGTAGGGGTCTACGTGAGGGGGGGTCTGTAGTGGTCTGTAGGGGTCTACGTGAGGGGGGGTCTGTAGGGGTCTGTTGGAGTCTACGTGAGGGGGGTTCTGTAGTGGTCTACGTGAGGGGGGTTCTGTAGTGGTCTACGTGAGGGGGGTTCTGTAGTGGTCTGTAGGGGTCTACGTGAGGGGGGGTCTGTAGTGGTCTGTAGTGGTCTACGTGAGGGGGGTTCTGTAGTGGTCTACGTGAGGGGGGGTCTGTAGTGGTCTACGTGAGGGGGGTTCTGTAGTGGTCTACGTGAGGGGGGTTCTGTAGTGGTCTACGTGAGGGGGGTTCTGTAGTGGTCTACGTGAGGGGGGTTCTGTAGTGGTCTGTAGGGGTCTACGTGAGGGGGGGTCTGTAGTGGTCTGTAGGGGTCTACGTGAGGGGGGGTCTGTAGTGGTCTGTAGGGGTCTACGTGAGGGGGGTTCTGTAGGGGTCTGTTGGAGTCTACGTGAGGGGGGGTCTGTAGTGGTCTGTTGGAGTCTACGTGAGGGGGGTTCTGTAGTGGTCTGTTGGAGTCTACGTGAGGGGGGTTCTGTAGTGGTCCGTACGCTGATGTCCTCCAGGTTCAGGGCGTTGAGCAGCTGTCGGTGGCGGGTCCACATGATGGGGGGTCTCCCCTCCCCCGCCACGGCACACGTCAACACCGTGCTCTGACCCGCCGTTACCACGGTGACGCTAACTTCCTGGTCCTTGGGTAGGGTCAGCTGGTACACGTCTGGAGACATGAACACATTCATTCATCCATTCCAAGTAAGACACACATTGTTTCATTGATTCACCTCACCTCACCTCCTCTCACCTCCTTACCTCACCTCCTCTCACCTCACCTCACCTCCTCTCACCTCCTTACCTCACCTCCTCTCACCTCACCTCACCTCCTTACCTCACCTCCTCACCTCACCTCCTCACCTCACCTCCTCTCACCTCACCTCCACTTTCCTCCTCACATCACCTCCTCTCACCTCCTTACCTCACCTCCTCTCACCTCACCTCACCTCCTCTCACCTCCTTACCTCACCTCCTCTCACCTCACCTCACCTCCTTACCTCACCTCCTCACCTCACCTCCTCACCTCACCTCCTCTCACCTCACCTCCACTTTCCTCCTCACATCACCTCCTCTCACCTCCTCACCTCACCTCCTCTCACCTCACCTTACCTCTTCTCACCTCACCTCACCTCCTTACCTCACCTCCTCACCTCACCTCCTCTCACCTCCTCACCTCACCTCCTCTCACCTCCTCACCTCACCTCCTCTCACCTCCTCACCTTACCTCCTCTCACCTCCAGTTTGAACCAAACTGAACCAGATGGAACCGGACAGAACCGGGTCAAGGAGTGGGGATATCTTGAGGTGTCCAACTCACCGAAGGCGGAGTACATCTCCTGCAGGGTGAGGTGGGCATCGCCGTCCGGGTTGTCGTACTTCAGGAGGTCGTAGAGCGAGCAGGTGGAGGTGACCCTGGAGAGGCCCTCCTGTCTGATGACCTGGACACACACACACACACACCGGGTCAGGGGTCAAGAGACACACACCAGGTCAGGGGTCAGGAGACACACACCGGGTCAGGGGTCAGGAGACACACACCAGGTCAGGGGTCAGGAGACACCGGGTCAGGGGTCAAGAGACACACACCGGGTCAGGGGTCAGGAGACATACACTGGGTCAGGGGTCAGGAGACACTGGGTCAGGGGTCAGGAGACACACACCGGGTCAGGGGTCAGGAGACACTGGGTCAGGGGTCAGGAGACACCGGGTCAGGGGTCAGGAGACACACACCGGTGTCAGGAAGAGGAGGAGGAGGAGGAGGAGGAGGAGGAGAGGGAGGAGAGGGAGGAGGAGGAGGAGAGGGAGGAGAGGGAGGAGAGGGAGGAGGAGGAGGAGAGGAGGAGGAGGAGGAGGAGGACGAAGAGGAGGAGGAGGAGGGCTAGGGGTGCCTGTGTCTCTGCTTATACTAAGAATGACTGCTGAAGGAGGAAGCGAAGTTGAGGGGTGGGGGGAGGAGCAGGAGGAAGAGGAGGAGGAGCAGTAGACGAGGGGGTTGTGAGTGGCCAGTAATCCCAGTCCAGACTGTGACCTTTAAACATCTAGGGTAGGGAGGCTAGGGGAGGCTGGTGGGGGCTAGGGGAGGCTGGGGGGGGCTGGGCGAGGGGCTGGGGGGCTGGGGGAGGCTGGGGGGCTGGGGGGGCTGGTGGGGGCTGGGGGAGGCTGGGGGGGCTGGGGGGGCTGGCTGCAGCCGATAAGCTAAAGGGCATGTTGTTCAATATAACATTTTCCAGCTCCAGGCTCCAGGGGCTTCTGTTGCAGATTCTGCGTTTCTCTCGCCACACATCGATTTGTTCCGTGGCTGAGAGCCAATCAGCATGGAGGACTATGTAAATGACCCAGAATGAACCGGGGGGGTGAGCAGCATGACGCTGCTGTCTGCCGGGCCCTCTGTGACGGTGGTCCGTCAGACCCTCTGTGATGGGGGGGCCGTCAGACCCTCTGTGACGGGGGGGGGGGGGGGGCCCTCTGTGACGGGGGTGGGGGACCCTCTGTGACGGGGGGGCTGTCAGACCCTCTGTGACGGGGGGCTGTCAGACCCTCTGTGACGGGGGTGCTGTCAGACCCTCTGTGACGGGGGTGCTGTCAGACCCTCTGTGACGGGGGGCTGTCAGACCCTCTGTGACAGGGGGGCTGTCAGACCCTCTGTGACGCAGACACAAAGGGAGTTCCTCCGTTAGCAGCGAGGATTTTAGAGACGATCAAAGACCCCCTCATCCCCAGAGACGGGAGTCCCACCTCCAGGGTCAGAGTGGAGGCTCCCCTCTGATACCTCTCCTTCACTCCCCTCCATCCCTCCCTTTCCTCCCTCTCCCTCCCTCACCCCTTCCTCCCTGTGTGTTGGTCCTCTTCTCTCCTCCCTCCCTCCCTCCCCCAGTTTCCTCCCTCCTTCCCCTATCCTCTCCTCCCCTCCCTCCCTCCCTGTGTGTTGATCCTCTCCTCTCCCCCCCTCCCTCCCCCCTTCCTCCCTGTGTGTTGGCCGTATGTCAGCCATCAAAGAGACACATGATGACACTTCTAAAGTCCACCCCTAAACGCTTCCCTGACAGTGTCACTCATCGAGCGACACTCTGAAGCCCTTCAACAGACGCTCGGTACTAATGTGCTAGGGTTAGGGTTAGTGCTAGGGTTAGGGTTAGTGCTAAGGTTAGGGTTAGTGCTAGGGTTAGGGTTAGTGCTAGGGTTAGGGTTAGTGCTAAGGTTAGGGTTAGTGCTAGCGTTAGGGTTAGTGCTAGGGTTAGGGTTAGTGCTAAGGTTAGGGTTAGGGTATATAGTATAGTATAGTAGTATATATATATATACACTGTATTTAGTATAGTATAGTGGTCCATATATATATTTGGTACAGTATAGTGGTATATATATGGTATATATAGGATGAGTATCCAGGTGTAGCAGGGACTCACCTGGGAGATCTCCCTGCTCTCCACCTGCCCGTTGCTGTCGCTGTCGAAGCGTTTGAACATGGCGTCCACCAGCTGCCGCCTGGCGGCCATGTTGTCTGTGTGGGCGGCGGCGGGATGCGAGCCCAGGGAGTGTCGCTCCTGGAGCTCCAGGACTTTGGTCTTCATCCTGCGGTAGTCCCCCAGCCGGCAGTCATCATCTGGGGAGGAGAGGAGGATGTGAGCTTCTGGTCTACGCTTCATTGGTCAGATGATTATAATTCTACAACATTACATTATATTATTATAACTACAACAGTCAAGTCTGTTGTTGACCTCGGGGGGGGGGGAAATAGTCTTTGACTCTTGAAGCCATCCGTACTCTCAGAGCAGCTCAGGACCCTGGTGGACCAGGACCCTGATGGACCAGGACCCTGGTGGACCAGGACTCTGGTGGACCAGGACCCTGATGGACCAGGACCCTGGTGGACCAGGACCCTGATGGACCAGGACCCTGGTGGACCAGGACCCTGATGGACCAGGAGGACCCTGGTGGACCAGGACTAGGACCAGGTCCTCTCTCAGGTCCTCACAGTGATCCTGCTGACTGGAGCTCAGCGCTCTGGGGAGGAGGCGTGATGCCTCAGCTCGGTGCTGATGATCACACTGACTCTTCAACCTTATCCTCAGCTGATATTTATTCAAGCATTCATTAGATGCTTGATTAAGCAGAGAGAAGGACACAATGCAAACAAGATGGCTGGTTTGTCTTCAACAACCGCTGCACAATATGTCCTTGGAGATCTTAATGATACACAACCAACACGATGCGGTATAACATAATTAAATGTTTAAATCGTGCTTATTGCTCCTTGTACAAACTCTGGTTAATCACCACTGAGCGTGACGCTCTGTGCTGCTTGTTTCCAGCGCCTGGCTCTTATTATTACAACTGAGTCGATGGAGGCTCTGTGGGGAATGAACCTTGATCTGCTCCTCACGTTCTCTGAAAAACACTTGAAGTGGAAACACAGCGACAGGGCTCGGTGGTTCACAAGTGGCTCTCCAGGGGTGTCACAACAACAACAACATGCTAAGAAGAGAGGCACCGTAGAGCCGAGAGAGAGCAGGAAGGGGGGAGACATCCCACATCCTGCTAGGGCTTTCTGCTGAATGATGCGCTTCTATTGGTTGAAGAGGCCGAGGCTCTGATGTTTAGTGAGGTCTCTGGTGAGTCTCTGGGGAGAGGTGACACCTGCTCTACTGGTTATCTACTAGGGTTATCTACCTCCTGACACTAGAAGATGTTGTTGTGTTAGGGTTATCTACCTGACACTAGAAGATGTTGTTGGAGCTACCTGACACTAAAATATGTTGTTGTGTTAGGGTTATCTACCTGACACTAGAATATAAAACAAAAACAATTCCATAAGTTGAAAACAGCATGTCGCAAAATCTTCCAAGACGACATCCCTCCTCTGTCAATCATCTCAGGACTCTGATCAGGATTCACTTTGTTTCTCGTCAGACTGTCTCTGCACTGCCTGCTCACCGCAAAAAACATCTCCTAGATACGGAGTCATTATCCACATGGAGGAACATCATTTCATTTCATTTCACATCATATGTCATCATTTAGATGTTTCCAGATCCCAACCAGATCTCCCCTCCTGGATCGGGTGCCGCTGAAACCTGCAGGGTGTCCTCAAGGGCTCTCAACTGCTCCTCCAAGAAGAGCTTTTATTTTGAATTATTTATGTAGACACAGTGGACCGGAGCCGAGCTGGGAGCCAACTCCAACCACACACACCTCCTCTCCTCTCCCTCCTCGCCTCTCCTCTCAGGTTACGTATTCACCCTCCTCCCAAAGCCCTCGACAGAACATCACGAGATCACAGCCTCCTGCAGTGTGGATGTGTAGCATCATGAGGGCGTTAACAAAGGACTGCCCACAGAGCTTCATACATGAGCTGTAGTTAACAAAGGACTGCCCACAGAGCTTCATACATGAGCTGTAGTTAATAAAGGACTGCCCACAGAGCTTCATACATGAGCTGTAGTTAATAAAGGACTGCCCACAGAGCTTCATACATGAGCTGTAGTTAACAAAGGACTGCCCACAGAGCTTCATACATGAGCTGTAGTTAACAAAGGACTGCCCACAGAGCTTCATACATGAGCTGTAGTTAACAAAGGACTGCCCACAGAGCTTCATACATGAGCTGTAGTTAATAAAGGACTGCCCACAGAGCTTCATACATGAGTGAGATCTTCAGGTCCTAGGAGGACATGCAGACTCTGGTACCACGGTGACCGCGCGGTCGTCCACGGTAACCATGAGGGAGACCACGCCCCCTAGCGACCGCAGAGCTTCAGAGGACTCCGAGACGCCGGCGGTGTGCCGCTGAGTGGTCGCCGTGGTAACGGCCCCTCGGGTCATGGGGAGGGGAGGGGTCTGGTGCAGCTGGTCTGTAAACAGGTACTCAGCAGGCCGCGCCTCGCTGGGCGTCGGGGGGCTCGTTAGCTGGGGGCTCGTTAGCTGGGGGCTCGTTAGCTGGGGGCTCGTTAGCTGTGTGGTCTTGAGGGACCCCGAGCAGGTGTTGTTCAGTAAGCAGTCCTGGGAGGAGGGGGGGGGGGGGGGTGGGTTGGAGTGTGGGTGAGGAGGGGGTGTGGGGGGGAGTGAGGGTGAGGGGGGGAGTGTGGGGGGAGTGAGGGTGAGGAGGGGGGTGTGGGTGAGGAGGGGGGTGTGGGGTGGAGTGAGGGTGAGGAGGGGGGTGTGGGGGGGAGTGAGGGTGAGGAGGGGGTGTGGGGGCGACAGACCCCCACCCAGCAGATGGACGCCTTGTACTTCAGCTGAGTTTTAAACGCATCACCTGATCACGAGCTTGTTAGCACTAATTGGCCGGTTGCCTCCCTGAGGCGGAGCGGTTATTATGGGATGCAGCAGCAAGCCTCTTTATCGCTGAACTGTAAAATGAAAATAATACCCAAGGAAAAGCAGACGTCTGACTGGTGATGTGTTTACTGTCTAATCGCGGCCCTCACTCCTGGAGACACGCCCCCTGCCAAGCGCCCGGGGTTCAGTCTCAGAGAAGAGAGCCGGGGGCTTGTTCACTAGTGACGCCTGCAGCCGCTCTGTGAAGCCAACGCCAGACCTCATCAATACTCACCCAGTGGGACTTTGATGATCACTAGTTTGCGTGTTTTTTTCCCACCTGCTGACTGAAGAACACGTCTAGTGCTGACATTGGAACATGGCTGGAGTCTGTGGCCTCATGTTGCACAACATGTTACACAACAGGTTACACAACATGTTCTGCACAAAACATGTCGATGTTTCCTAGCCTGAGGGTGTTCTGTCCACATGATGAGGTCATCATGATGAGGTCACCATGGTGAGGTCACGAGAACATTTGACCCTATGATGAGCCACCTCGTGATGACCTTTGACCCTGTTATCATGAGGACACGCCCACTGGTAGTAACGCTACCAGATGATAGGCCAGGGATGAGGCCACCACCAGACCAGGTGTTCAGACAGACAGGTGTTGAGACAGACATTGTCGAGACAGACAGGTGTTACCAGAGGACAGACAGGTGTTCAGACAGACAGGTGTTCAGACAGACAGTGTTCAGACAGACAGCGTAGAGGCGGACAGGTCCTACCCTTGTAGAAGCAGTCCTGGCTGTGTGTGATGGTGATGTGGGCGTGGCTGAGGCAGGCCGCCCGGTGCAGCTCGCAGTGGTTCCGGTACAGCGTCCCGTCGGAGCCACAGACAGGCTTGTAGTGCGGCCTGCAGCGCTCCAGACAGACGCAGGCGGCGGGGCCGCCGCCCACGCCCGCCACACAGCGCCGACCCAGCCCGCACGACTGCTGCTCACATGGCCCGCCGTAACCCTGGAGACCTGCGGACACAGGGTCGCCATGGAAACCTGATCAGCATCATCATCACCGACAAAGGGTCGCCATGGAGACCTGATCAGAGAAAGACCTCTTCTGATAGGTCAGCACAGGGAGGAAAGGTCTTCAATTACAAGATACAGAAGATTACTGTAAAGAAACACAGAGGACAAGATCGATGGAGACGATGACGATAAGAGAAATGTGGGGAAGTATGGGGAAGAGAGAGAGAGAGAGAGGGAGAGAGAGGGAGAAGGAGAGCGAGAGCGCGCGCGCGAGAGAGAGAGAGAGAGAGAGAGAGAGAGAGAGAGAGAGAGAGAGAGAGAGAGACAGAGACAGAGAGACAGAGACAGAGACAGAGACAGAGAGACAGAGACAGAGACAGAGACAGAGACAGAGACAGAGACAGTGACAGAGGTTCTGGTGTTGGTGAGTGAGCAGGAAACACGATAAGCACTTAAGGCCCGGATCAGGATTAAATCTGTCTGCTGCCCCGGTACTGGGATCAGGTTTAGTGAAGACATCCCGGTACTGGGAACAGTACCGGAGGTGAGGAGGAGGAGGAGGTGAGGAGGTGAGGAGGAGGTGAGGAGGAGGAGGTGAGGAGGTGAGGAGGAGGAGGGAAGGAGGTGAGGAGGAGGAGGAGGAGGTGAGGAAGGGAGGAGGTGAGGAGGAGGAGGTGAGGAAGTTAGGAGGAGGTGAGGAGGAGGAGGAGGAGGTGAGGAAGTGAGGAGGAGGTGAGGAAGTGAGGAGGAGGAGGTGAGGAAGTGAGGAGGAGGAGGTGAGGAGGAGCGCAGTCATTTAGTCAGACTAGATCTTTATCCCTATCTCCTCTCAGCCCCCAGTCATGGTTGTCCATTCTGTGTTTTCCACCTAATTGATTAACCCAACTCATCAGTTGATAGGTGATTGATTGGTGGGGCTGTAGTGATCCCCAGCCTGGTGTGGTCCTACTGACCAGAACACATCCACCACCAGCAGCCTGGTGCTACTGACCAGAACACATCCACCACCAGTAGCCTGGTGCTACTGACCAGAACACATCCACCACCAGCAGCCTGGTGCTACTGACCAGAACACATCCACCAGCACCAGCCTGGTCCAGCAGTCCACCTCCAGGGCAGAGCAAGGCTGTAAAACCCTAATGAACCCTGACCCTGATGACCTCTTGGAGACGTCAGCAGGCGGTAAAGACCTCATTGAGATGTCAGCAGGCGGTAAAGACCTCATGGAGATGTCAAGAGGCGGTAAAGACCTCATTGAGACGTCAGCAGGCGGTAAAGACCTCATGGAGATGTCAGCAGGCGGTAAAGACCTCATGGAGATGTCAGCAGGCGGTAAAGACCTCATGAAGATGTCAGCAGGTGGTAAAGACCTCATGGAGACGTCAGCAGGCGGTAAAGACCTCATGAAGACGTAAGCAGGCAGTAAAGACCTCATGGAGACGTCAGCAGGCGGTAAAGACCTCATGGAGATGTCAGCAGGTGCTAAAGACCTCATGGAGACGTCAGCAGGCGGTAAAGACCTCATGAAGACGTAAGCAGGCAGTAAAGACCTCATGGAGACGTCAGCAGGCGGTAAACGTGAGGAGCCTGGAGATGGCCACATGCTGCGCCATGCGACCACAGAACATCTGGATGAGAGGGTGTGTGTTTGTGTGTGTGTGAGTCTATGTGTGTACATGTATGTGAGTCTAAGTGTTTGTGTATGTGTGTTAGCGTGAGTTTATGTGTGTGTGTGTGTGTGTGTGTGTGTGTGAGTCTTTAAGTGTGTGTGTGTATGTGTGTGTGTGTGTGTGTGTGTGTGCAGCAGATCTAGCAGCCACCTCTTGTGTATTTTTAGCGAACCTGTCGTCATGCGCTGAGAAGTTTAATGTATTCATGAAGGAGCGGCCATTAGAGCTGCCTTCACTATCCCCCCCCTTCCCCTCTCACCTCCTCCTCCCCCCTCCTCCCCCACTCACCTCCTCCGCCCCCTCCTCCCCCACTCACCTCCTCCTCCCCCCTCCTCCCCCACTCACCTCCTCCGCCCCCTCCTCCCCCACTCACCTCCTCCTCCCCCCTCCTCCCCCACTCACCTTCTCCGCCCCCTCCTCCGCCACTCACCTCCTCCCCCCCCTTCCCCACTCACACCTCCTTCTAGAGACACCAGCTCCTCCCTCAACCCTAACACCTCCTCCTAGAGACACCAGCTCCTCCCTCACCCCTAACACCTCCTCCTAGAGACACCAGCTCCTCCCTCACCCCTAACACCTCCTCCTAGAGACACCAGCTCCTCCCTCACCCCTCCTTATGTAGAGACACCAGCTCCTCTCTCAACCCTCACACCTCTTTATGTAGAGACACCAGCTCCTTCCTCCCCCCTGACATCTCCTTTCTCCTGAGACTGATGAGTGTTTAACTCATTTAGTCGAGGCTTCCTGCTGCTGGGCCTTCTGACAGCAGCTCATTACTCCATGAGTTATTAGTCCAGTTCTGATCCTGTGAGGCACTCTAAGCCCTCTAGTCTATACAGAACTCATCTGCAAACACCATTTACAATCTGAACGTGAGCATAAAAGGTCTGTTAAATGTTTCAGTCCACTGAGGTGGGCCATGGCTTCTGTCTGTCTGTCTTTCTGATCCAGGAAGTTCTGTTCTAAAGCAGAAACAAGTCTCAGAGCATCAGACCAGCCTGTTCTAGAGCAGGGACAAGGCTCAGAGCATCAGACCAGCCTGTTCTAGAGCAGGGACAAGGCTCAGAGCATCAGACCCGCCTGTTCTAGAGCAGGGACAAGGCTCAGAGCATCAGACCAGCCTGTTCTAGAGCAGGGACAAGGCTCAGAGCATCAGACCAGCCTGTTCTAGAGCAGGGACAAAGGCTCAGAGCATCAGACCAGCCTGTTCTAGAGCAGGAGGAGACTTCAGGAAGCAGCCATCACACCTCCCTAGCTCTCCCCCTGACAGCTGGTTTACCTGAGCTGTTCACCCTCCAGAACCTTGTCTGACATTACTCCATCACAGGAGGATTCATAAGATACATGTCTTCAGGTAGTCGCTCCTTAAGAGTGCTGCTAATCAAGCTTTGAAAAATATCTAAAGGCCAGCTAGCTGTCTGCTAACTCTGGGGTTAAACTCTAAAGGCATCCTGCGTGTATAAAGCTGTATGTAGCAGTAGAGCTAGCTAGTAGCTAGTAGCAGCTAGCTGTCTGCTAACTCTGCGGTTAAACTGCTGTCAGAAACAGAGACTAAATCAGAGCCACACGTCTCAGGATCACAGGAGAAAACAGAACAGAATGTAAACCATGTTGCCTGGTCCCTAAAACATTTATCATCCTCATCTCGCTGTGAAACTCTCAGATTCCAGCTCACAATGCACAACTGGGGCTCATGAATATTTAGCAAATGCAAATATTGACTTTTCTAGTGCACAGCGGCTCAGTGTTAGTAGACGGCTTCACACCACTGGTTCACCCCTCAAACAGGAACTCCTCGTTAGAAACCGGCCCTCAGAGCGTAACGCAGGAGGAGACCTCTAACCAGCTCATGGACGTACTGGGAGCCAGAGCTCCCATCACACCTCAGCCTCCTGTCTGATGGGACCGGCTGGTGGTGATGTCACAAGTCACCAGGGAACTCTCTGTCCCTCTCTCCCAGAGACTCTGAACCAATCAGACCCCCAGACCCCAGATCCCGGACCCCAAGACCCCCCGACCCCCCACCAGAAGACCCTCACCAGACCCCCCACCAGAAGACCCTCACCAGACCCCCCACCACAAGACCCTCACCAGACCCCCCACCACAAGACCCTCACCAGACCCCCCACCACAAGACCCTCACCAGACCCCCCACCACAAGACCCTCACCAGACCCCCCACCACAAGACCCTCACCAGACCCCCCACCACAAGACCCTCACCAGACCCCCCACCACAAGACCCTCACCAGACCCCCCACCACAAGACCCTCACCAGACCCCCCACCACAAGACCCTCACCAGACCCCCCACCACAAGACCCTCACCAGACCCCTGGTGCAGCGCTCTGCCCACTGGGCTCCAGACCCCGCCCCCTGGTGCAGCGCTCTGCCCACTGGGCTCCAGACCCCGCCCCCTGGTGCAGCGCTCTGCCCACTGGGCTCAGGGCCTCCTCCTGTATTCAGAGCTCCTCCTCTGTTCTCTGATCTTCTGTCTTCTTCCAGAGTGCTCAGTGACCCAGGGCGGTTATATATAGCCTGGCTGGGAGCTAGCAGCCCGACAGAGGCTCCCTGTGTGACTCGCTTGATTAACACGTATGGGAGAGATTAGTCATTAAAGTGGGATGAGACGCCACACACTGCAGGGAGGCATGCCATTGTTCCCGCTACAGTGCTCCTCCCTCCTCCTATTCTCCTCTCCCTTTCTCTCCTCCTCTTCTTCCTCCTCCACCATCTCGTTTCCTCTTTCCTCTCTCCACCTCTCTCCTGCTCTCCTCTCTACCCTCCTCCTCTCCTCCTTTCTCCTCTATCCACTCCTCTCCTCTCCTCCTCTCTCCTTTATCCACTCCTCTCCTCTCTCCACTCTCCTCCTCTCCCCTTCTCTCTCCTCTCTATCCACTCCTCTCTCCTCTCCTCCTCTCTCCACCTCTCCTCTCCTCTCCTCCCCTCTCTCCTCTATCCACTCCTCTCTCCTCCTCTCTCCACTCTCCTCTCCTCCTCTCTTTCCTCTCCTCCTCTCGCCACTCTCCTCCTCTCCTCTCCTCCTCTCTCTCCTCTATCCTCTCCTCTCCTCCTCTCTCTCCTCTCCTCTCCTCCTCTCTCTCCTCTATCCTCTCCACTCTCCTCCTCTCTCCTGCTCTCCTCTGCTCTTCTCCTCCTTGATGATTTGAATATTGCTCTTTTGTGTGGAGATGTTTGTTGGTACATGAGTGGGCTGCACACTAACATGTTGTTGTGTAAAATAACCGTACAATAGAATATGGAGGAGGACCCATCTTCATGTTGGGTTTAGCAATCAAAGTTGAAAAATGAACATTAAAGTCCCACAGAAAATTGCCTTATGAATTGTAAACCTGTGAACATCGTTCTCTCTTTTCTTCTCCAAATAACTCCTCAAAACTCCTCCAGCTCCTCAAATCTTTCATGTACACTTTGAAACTCGTCGTGAGAAGGGGAGGATGCAGTATTTATGGAGAGGAGGAAGATCTGCTGAACGCCTCGTTTCAAACCTATTCTAGGTTCATATGAATACATTATTCATCACTTCGTAATGGACATCCATTCCATCCGTTCCACAGTATCCACTGACATAACCAACGGGGAGGGGATTGCTGTGGTTAGGGTTAGGGTTCATGGGGAAGCAATGCATCATGGGATACATACATGGTTTAAACCCCAGAGTCTTTTTGGACTCATGGTGTCATGGCTCATGACATGGAGGACCAGGTCTTTGTCTCATGGAGGACCAGGTCTTTGTCTCATGAGGACCAGGTCTTTGTCTCATGAGGACCAGGTCTTTGTCTCATGGAGGACCAGGTCTTTGTCTCATGAGGACCAGGTCTTTGTCTCATGGAGGACCAGGTCTTTGTCTCATGAGGACCAGGTCTTTGTGACAGGGGCTTGATAAGACTTTGGATGGAATAAATATCTTAAAATCAGTCTTAAATTCCAGATCTTTGAAGTAGTATAAAGAGTTAAAATAAGTTCTACGTTCCAGAAATCGTCATGTACTGATAACAAAAAACAAACAAACCAGCGCTGAGAGGATTCTGAACACAGAGACACATCGGCACACTAACAACGTTCTGGTAATGAGGCTCTGGTGACGAGGCTCCTGTAATGAGACTCTGGTAATGAGCCTCTGGTAATGAGGCTGTTAACGAGGCTCTGTTAACGAGGCTCTGTTAACGAGGCTCTTGTAACAAGGCTCTGCTAACGAGGCTTTGGTAATGAGGCTCTAGTGAAGAGGCACCGTTAATGAGGCTCTGGTAACAAGGCTCTGTTATTGAGGCTCTGGTGACGAGGCTCCGTTAACAAGGCTCTGTTAATGAAGCTCTGGTGACGAGGCTCCGTTAACAAGGCTCTGTTAACAAAGCTCTGGTGACGAGGCTCCGTTAACAAGGCTCTGTTAACAAAGCTCTGGTGACAAGGCTCCGTTAACGAGGCTCTGTTAACGAGGCTCTGTTATTGAGGCTCTGGTGACGAGGCTCCGTTAACGAGGCTCTGTTTACAAGATTAAAGCAGAGATCTAGGAAACAGGACTTACTGTTAATCCTGAGGGCGGCAGAGGTCCCATCCTACAAGAGGAAAGAGAAAACAAGAGAAAACAATGCTTAGAACTCGGACTAATAACAAACTACACCAACACATCAGCTCGATTCCTTTGTTCTCGACCAGTGAGATTCAACCACAGGCCCTCGTCATGTGATAATGTGATGAACTCATTAGAGCATGGGCTGGTCACCGGGGTCAGAGGTCAGGTCAGGTCCATCGTAGGTAAGTCCACGGCAACACGCCACCTGGATGACTCCACAGGGCTCCTCAGACCGGACGCAGGGTGGGGGGGAGCCCTTCATGTGTGTATTATTGACACATGGCCTGGTCCATGCTGCCATGCAGGAGGGCTCCTGAGGGTGTGTGATGCTGGTCTGACCGGGGCACACAGCCTCACCAGCCCCAGGGTCCAGTCAAACCGGCCAGGTGAGGCTGCTTCAACTATCCACACACGACTGGGTGGTGTCTGACTGGGTGATGTTGTACTGGATGCATAAAGCAGTAGCAGGCCCTGAGCTGAGGGGCCCCTGGGCTGAGGGCCGCCCATCGCTGCACAAACACAGCAGTCGGTGTCAGCGCTCTGTGACACCTCATTAGCCAAGTGCTCATGCATAGTGCTAGTTTTCGATAGCATAGCACCGTAGACGGGGGGCTAACAGGCTGACCTTGAGCCTCCACCAGCCTCAGGGCGGATGCTGCTAGCGCTGTGCTGCTAGCGCTGATGCTCCTAGCGCTGATGCTCCTAGCGCTGTGCTGCTAGCGCTGAGGCTGGTAGCGCTGATGCTCCTAGCGCTGATGCTCCTAGCACTGTGCTGCTAGCGCTGAGGCTGCTAGCGCTGATGCTCCTAGCGCTGAGGCTGCTAGCGCTGTGCTGCTAGCGCTGAGGCTGGTAGCGCTGATGCTCCTAGAACTGTGCTGCTAGCGCTGAGGCTGCTAGCGCTGATGCTCCTAGCGCTGAGGCTGCTAGTGCTGATGCTGCTAGCGCTGGACTGATGCTCCTAGCACTGTGCTGCTAGCGCTGTTGTGTTTTAATAGGAGAGCTGGGGGACACCCAGCAGAGCTCCGCCTCTGGATGTCTGGAGGCTCCTCCCCCTCGCTGTTGGTTAATCTGTGTTGATGTTGACAACGTGTCGAGGGGAGATGGGGATAATAACCGTTATGTCATCAGTTTAAATAAAGCTTTCCCCTCTCAAGGATTACACTGATCTCTTCTGTTGCCAGTCTCTGCTTGTTCCTCTGTTCTGAGGATCCACTGCCTGGTTAGTGGGGGTTGGTTAGTGGGGGGTTAGTTAGTGCTGAGGGGACAGGTTGGTGGATAGTGGGGGGTTGGTTAGTGAGGGGTTGGTTAGTGCGGGGTTGGTAAGTGGGGGTTAGTTAGTGCTGAGGGGACAGGGTGGTGGTTAGCGTGAGGTTGGTATATGGTTAACGGGGGGTTGGTTAGTGGTGAGTGCTTAGCAGGAGGTTGGTTAGTGGTTGCTGGTGAGAATCCCTGGTCTCCCAGCAGAGCTTCCTGACTGGTTTGGGAGGAGCAGGCAGGAGAGACGGCAGACTGCTGTAAAGCTCACACCTGATTGGCTGGATGAGAGAATTACCCAGAAGCCCTCGGAAGGTCTAGCTCTGACCAGCTGGACAACAGGATGATCACCTGACCAGCATGACTGGATGGTCTCTCTCTCTCTCTTTCTCTCTCAGATTAGTGTTAATCTAGATTTGCTCCATCCAGGCTGATCGGTCCTGTCCTCCTCCTCATCAGGGTCTGAGAGCCCCCCCCCCGTGACCGGGCCATGCTCGCTCTCTCTCTCTCTCTCTCTCTGTCTCTCTCTCTCTCTCTCTCTTGCCCCTCTCTCTCTCCTCTATCCCCTCTCTCCCCTCTCTCCCCTCTCTCTCCTCTTTATCCCCTCTCCCCCCCCCCCCTCTCTCCCCTCTTGCCCCTCTCTCCTCTTTCCCCCCTCTCCCCTCTCACCCCTCTCCCCCCTCTCTCCCCCCTCTCTCCCCCCTCTCTCTCCCCTCTCCCCCCTCTCCGATGAGAGGAGGTGATCTGATGTGTCCTGGTCTTCAGGTAAAGATATTAATCTGCTCGCAGTTTGTCCTTCTGACTGAACACCAACTTATCAGGCTAAACACTCCCTCCTCCCTCTCTTCCTCTTTCTCTCCCTACTCCCTCCTCCCCCCCTCCCCCCTGCTGTGGTCTGTTATCTCCCTCCTTGGGGGGGGCTTTGTGTGTGTTGAGTGTCTCGTTGCCCAGCAGGAGGGCCGTGTTTACCTGCAAGCAGCCACCAGGCCTCATGGGAAATATCATGTGACGTGCTGCAGGCGCTGCTGCCTCTCCCTTCTCCCCCATCTCCCCCATCTCCCCCACATCACTCTAATTGATCCATCAACCCATCTCCACACCTCAGTACGGCCAACAAAACAAATCAAAGCAGAAATCCCTGGCTGGGTTCTTCATGAGATGCAGAGCACAGCTCGTCTCAAGGTTACTCCCCCACCAATCACAGCCCTCAGGGTAGCCCCCCCACCAATCACAGCCCTCAAGTTAACAGCCAATCACAGCCCTCAGGGTAACTCACCCGCCAATAATGGGAACTGAAGGCTCCTCTCGAGAGCTGAACGCTCTCGAGAGGAGCCTTCAGCTCTAGAGAGGAGCCTTCAGAGAGGAGCGAGGAGAGAGGAGCCTTCAGCTCTAGAGAGGAGCCTTCAGAGAGGAGCGAGGAGAGAGGAGCCTTCAGCTCTAGAGGAGCTTTCAGCTCTAGAGAGGAGTCTTTAGTTCTAGAGAGGAGCCTTCAGAGAGGAACAAGGAGAGGAGCCTTCAGCTCTAGAGGAGCCATCAGCTCTAGAGAGGAGCCTTCAGCTCTAGAGAGGAGCCATCAGCCAGGCCGCCAGGACCATGCCCATCAGCACCGTCGCTGCCGGTAACCAGCCCTCCATCCCCATGGGTCTGTGATTGGCAGGGGGGTTACCCTGAGGACTGTGAGTGGCTGTTACCTTGAGGTCTGTGATTGGCAGGGGGGGTTACCCTGAGGGCTGTGATTGGCTGTTACCTTGAGGGCTGTGATTGGCTGTTACCTTGAGGGCTGTGATTGGCTTTTACCTTGAGGGCTGTGATTGGCTGTTACCCTGAGGGCTGTGATTGGCTGTTACCTTGAGGGCTGTGATTGGCTATAACCTTGGGGGCTGTGTTTGGCTGTTACCCTGAGGGCTGTGATTGGCTGTTACCCTGAGGGCTGTGATTGGCTGTTACCTTGTGCCTGAACCTGACCGTGGGGGCTCCGTCCTCGGCGGGCCGCGCAGCCACCAGGACCACGCCCATCAGCACCGTCGCTGCCGGTAACCAGCCCTCCATCCCCATGGGTCTGGTGCTGAGGAGGGAGAAACAGGGAGGGGAGAGGAGTCAGGGGGGAGTCAGGGGGAGGGTCCAGAGAGGACAGCAGAGAAACCCCCCTAAGGGAGGGGCTTCTGACGCCAGGATCGCCACGGTAACAGTAGCTTAGAGCTTGGCTCCCTGCTGGGATGACGTCACTCTCATCGTTAATCTGGACCCCAAAAACCGCAGTTATACCATATAGGAAACCCACACACTGACACAAACACACACACACACACTGACAAACACACAAACACACACACTGACGCACACACACACACTGACACACACACGCACACACACTGACCCACACACACACACACACTGACACACACATTGACACACATGCACACACACACACACACACACACACACACACACACACACACACACACACACACACAGACACACATACTGACACACACACTAACACACACTAACACACACACAGACGCACATACACAAACACGCACACACGCACACACACACACACACACACACACACACACACACACACACACACATTGCCCAGACTACTGTAATGAATTAATGCCCTTAAATATGACTTCTTTAATGCCTTTGTATATGTAATGTTCGTTTCCCTGGGTAAAGGGACATTATTTACCACCCCTTATCACCTATTGGCAATTACTGCCCGAGGACGTTCCTCCCTCAGCCTCCATTGATTCCTATTCAATTCCCCGGCAGTGTTGGCGGCCGGTAAATAATGGTGCTATCCATTTGTATGGTATGCCAGTACATGCTAGTCGTAAGTCGTAAATCTCCCAGCTTTCTTGCGGCATTTCATGGAGGCACATTACATTACGGATTACACATATGTTGTTTGTGGATTTAATTGATTTTTCATGCAAAGAAAACTACAATTTATTGTGAAGAAGTTTGATAATGTGATAATGTTGTATGTAAGTAATGTAAGGTTTTGTGTGAGGCCACTTTGTGAACTACAGCTCTTCGCTGCTCTCGATGCGAATGATATACATCACTACCCACACTTGGAACTCTGGTACAGACATGGCGATCTCTCTGCTCCACTTCACCGCTTTTTTCCAAGGGGAGGATAACCACATCGAAGGAGGTGAAAACCATTAGAAGTCGGGGCATGTGGAGAGTTTCAGATATACCGATGGGGAGATTGCCGGCCTTATCCACGCCAGTCGCAGGGAGCGTGATGTCACATACATGTAGTCTTTCTCATTGTGTTTCTCTACAGCCTTTAACTGCACAATAAATGGTCAAACTCTTGAATGGTCAAACTCTTGACGTGAAAAATGATCATTTAAATCCACAAACAACATATGTGTGATCCGGGGCATATAAAGACTGGGACCAGAAAATAATTACTTTCTCTGCATTGAAACCCATTCATATTTTACGATCTCATAGGTCCCATAGGGTCGGAAGGGGCAGGACTTTGCCACTCTATGGGAGAGAGGGTGTGTGACTAGGGACAAAGGGATCTGTATCGCGCCAACGTCTATTCACAAATAGGCTGGAGCCCTGGCTGCGCTATGAACCAATAAGGAGTCCTGGCTGTGCAATGAACCAATAAGCAGGAGCCCTGGCTGCGCTATGAACCAATAAGCAGGAGCCCTGGCTATGGAGCAGCTCGGAGGGAGGGGTTATCCCCTCAAGTCTAGGCTACGAGAACCAACAAACCCGCTCAGTCGTATGCCTCGTTTCCACCGAGCGGTGTGCTACTGTTCATTGCAGTACAGTGTGGCTCTGTTCGCTTTTTTTTCGACACTCCTCTGTTAGGTTACCAAGCCGTCTGAAAGAGTGGCGAAAACGTGGAGCTACACACGCCGTTATTCTGAAATCCCTTAAAAAATATTAGTGACCAGGTCACTAATATCTTTGCAACACAAGTCCCTCAATCTTAATTGGCTTAACACCATGACCAACATTCTGAAACATCCATTAACATCCACATTTGCCTCAAACAATGTTAGGCTTACAGCCAATGTAAATAGTTGTGAAATAATGTTCTTGTTCTTTTGATTGTTTGTTACTCTGACCGTTCTGTTTGATATTGTGGAAAGGATGTTAGTGAATGATTCAGAGCATGATGAATTTTAAATGGCATCACTTTTGGTCTTGTGTCTTAATTTTTCTTAAAACAATTGTAGCTGAAAATAAACATAGCCAAATTACAACCAATAGCTTCAGTCATTGAGGGCAAAAATAGGCCCAATGATAGGTATTTATTAATGATAGATATTTATTTAGTTTTACAAATCAAGAGTAGGCCTGATTTGACTAATTGGCTTTGCATCCTTTCCTTCTGCCCTTATAGTCCAAGACATGCTGCCCACCAACTTTCAAAGTACAATGCTGCCATTAGTGGATTTGTATCAATTTTATTCACATAATTATTCCTCCCTGCTACTTTGTAGATCATCAAAACACCCTGAAACAACTTGAGTCTCACATACTTATGCCACCATACGCCACTAACAGTGGAAGCAGGCCAATGGCAACCAAGCATGCAGTCCTTCCTCCCTCACTTTAAAAACCACCAGCCGCCACTGACACACACACAAACACACACACATCTAAATTAAATGATAAATACCAACTAGAGTCATTGGATTATTGTTGACTATTGGGGCTAGCTTCTAGCTTGGAGGCTAAACCAGCTAGCGAGTGGGCTTAGCTTCAGGATGAAATGTAAAGTTGTGTGTCTTCAGAAGCTTTTTACCATGATGCTCCTCCTCATTATCGTTAGAAGAGGTTGACCAATCGATAGCCCTGAATGAAGGCTAATCGGATCAGACCGACGCCCGTCGCATCACAACTTGTTGTCCTTTTCATTGGTTCCACCCTCTCCTGGCGTTCACTCCCGCCCTCCCCCTGGAGGGATCCCAGAGCAGCCGATCACAGAGCAGCCGATCACAGAGCAGCTCAGACCGGGTACTACCAACAGACAGACCACCCTGGAGCCACAACACACACACACACACACACACACACACACACACACACACAGACACACACACACACCCACGCACACACGCAGACACACAGACCACTTAGCTGATCAGAGTCTGCATGCTGTTCCTGCTAATGGCTCAACAGCCCTGCTGTTGTGATTTAACCACTACACACACACACACACACACACACATCAACACACACACACACACACACATCAACACACACACACACACACACACACAAACAAACACACATCAACACTACACACACACACACACACACACACACACACACACACACACACACACACATCAACAGACACACACACATACACATGCATCAACACACACATGCATCAACACACACGCGCACACACACACACACACATCAACACAACCCCCTGAGACACAGACCCAGCTGTACAGGGTGTGAGTGAGATAGAGCGTAGGGACTGGCCATGTACAGTTATATAATACGGTGATACACTAGTATCACTGATTATATGTTTAATAAGACAATACCAGCTAGGTGGAAGCAGCTGAGATCCATGAGAACCTGAGAGAATGTTACTGATATTTAGTACACTCCAGCTAACGCTCAACCTCTACGTAGCATAACAACCCTCTAGTGCTCCTTCCTGTAGCCGCTAAGTAGCATAACAACTAGAAATGCTCTGATCAGCATTTTTGGGCCCGATCACCGATTACTGATCACCAAAATCATGATCTGCCGATTGCCGATCACTGCCGATCACAGAATGGCAGGGGAATGGGAATCTTCCATATCTTTTATATATAATCTGGATACGTGGCAAGGACTTGTTTCTGTTCCAATAGACTCTTTATTTTTTCTCTTTGGATCCCCTATGACGGACATGTCGCTCAACACAAGTAATTTACATGAAGTGATCACTTTTTTGATCAGCGCTTTTGGGGTTCTCCGATTAACATCCAATATCGGCCTATCATGATCGGCGTCCGATCAATCGGAGCATCTCTAATAACAATCCTCTAGTGCTCCTTCCTGTAGGCGCTACGTTAGCATGACAACCCTCTAGTGCTCCTTCCTGTAGCCACTACGTTAGCATGACAACCGTCTAGTGCTCCTTCCTGTAGCCACTACATTAGCATGACAACCGTCTAGTGCTCCTTCCTGTAGCCACTACATTAGCATGACAACCGTCTAGTGCTCCTTCCTGTAACCGCTACATTAGCATGACAACCGTCTAGTGCTCCTTCCTGTAGCCTCTACGTTAGCATGACAACCGTCTAGTGCTCCTTCCTGTAGCCGCTACGTTAGCATGACAACCGTTTAGTGCTCCTTCCTGTAGCCGCTACGTTAGCATGACAACCGTCTAGTGCTCCTTCCTGTAGCCGCTACGTTAGCATGACAACCGTCTAGTGCTCCTTCCTGTAGCCGCTACGTTAGCATGACAACCGTCTAGTGCTCCTTCCTGTAGCCGCTACGTTAGCATGACAACCGTCTAGTGCTCCTTCCTGTAGCTGCTACGTTAGCATGACAACCGTCTAGTGCTCCTTCGTGTAGCCGCTCTGTTAGTATAGCAACCTGATAATGAAGATAGCAATAACAGATTCAAGTCTTAACATTACTAAATTCTAGTGTAAGAACTGTGTAAATATTATATAAATATAATATATATATATAAAATAGTGCAACTGACTGTCATAGAGTACAGTAGCATCATGGTCCGGTTTGAAAAGGTTTTAAGTGTCTTGAATATGAAATACTTCCATAGTGTGTTTTAGTTTTCGTCAAGGTGTTAATGACGTTAATGACGAGGTCTTAATGACGTTAACAACAGAACACGATGTTAGTGATTCATCCTCTGTGTCTAGATCTTTTATAAATAATATAAGGGATATGATAAAAATGTCTTCCAACATTAATGCTTTTGTGTTAATGTTTTAACGTAGAAAAAACATTGATACTTCCAACAAGCCTTTATCATCCGAAATTCACTAAAACCAACTTTTGTAGTCCGACAATGACTTCCAAAGGATTTTATTGTGCTAGAGACATTCAATACAATGTTAACATGTTTCACTGTCCTAGATTCACAATGCTTCCATCACACTTTTATTGTTTCAAAGCCAATACTGCACTCAACAGATTTTATTGTGAAATACACACTGCCAGCATGTTTTTACTGTCCTGAATTTAGCCCCCTGGGACGTTGATTACTCTTTAATTAAAATGACAAGCTTCTGTTGCATTAAATACACCACCGCAACACACTGTCATTGTCGGGAACCCACTGTCATCGTGTAAAACCACAGTTTCCCCATAAGCTAGTGCACCAGGTGAGCCATCACAGCGCTTACCTTGAAGCACAGAGAGAGAGAGAGAGAGACCGATAGACAGAGAGAGAGAAAGAGTGAGAGAGTGAGAGAGACAGAGAGAGAGCGAGAGAGACCGAGAGACAGAGAGGGTGTGAGAGAGTGAGAGAGAGAGAGAGAGAGAGAGAGAGAGAGAGGGAGAGAGAGAGAGAGAGACACCGATAGACAGAGAGAGAGTGAGAGAGAGAGAGAGAGAGACAGAGACAGAGAGCGGGAGAGAGAGAGACCGATAGACAGAGAGAGGGAGTGAGAGAGCGAGCGACAGAGAAAAAGAGAGAGAGAGAGAGAGAGACAGAAAGACAGAGACAGAGAGAGAGAGAGAGAGAGAGAGAGAGAGAGAGAGAGACAGAGAGGGAGAGAAGAAGAGAGAGAGGCTCCAAGACCCCCTAGACCCCGGCTGCAGGCCGACAGAGCGGTGGGGGGTCTAGAGCTGAGGACTGGTCCTCAGGGGGTCCAGGGGGTCCAGGGGGTCCAGGGTCTAGTATGATGTGAACCAGACGGACGCGGCAATCTGCGGCTCGGCGCAAGGCAGAGGATGAACCAGAGTAGCGGTAATCCTCCCGGAGCCACGGGTCAACCGGGGATTACCGGGAGACGCGGACCCTGGCCCGGGACAGACCCGGTCTAGACCCAGGACGGACCTGGGACAGACGCAGTCTAGACCCAGGACAGACCCGGTCTAGACCCGGGACGGACCCGGGACAGACCCAGTCTAGACCTGGACAGACCCGGTCTAGACCCGGGACGGACCCGGGACAGACCCAGTCTAGACCCGGGACGGACCCGGTCTAGACCCGGACGGACCCGGTCTAGACCCGGGACGGACCCGGGACAGACCCAGTCTAGACCTGGACAGACCCAGTCTAGACCCGGGACGGACCCGGGACGGACCCAGTCTAGACCCGGGACAGACCCGGTCTAGCCCCGGACGGACCCGGCGGACCTTGACCTTGTCGACTCGCAGTGGGTTCCGGTTGACGGGTCGTTATTCACTACACCAAGAGAACACACACACACACACACACACACACACACACACACACGCACACACACGCACGCACACGCACGCACACGCACACACACACACACACACACACACACACACACACACACACACACACACACACACACACACACACACACAAAACGGTCTGTGGGTCTTACCTCGCAGTCCGCGGATAACGGAGGTAATCCGGTAGTTTGGTTGTTTTGCCCGGTCGTGAAGTCTTGGGACAGTCGGTCTAATAATTACATGTGTTCAATAACATGTGATCGATAAGGTTAATCCGTTAGATCCACCGGAGAGGAGAGCTCCTCACCGTCTCTGCTCGCTGCCGTCCGGTCCCGAGTGCTCCTCCTCCACCTCCTCCACCTCCTCCACCCCCTCCGCGCGCTGCTCCGTCCCCACGGATTTACATACAATCACCGGGAGAGCCAATCACAGGCCGCTCTGCCGGCGCGTTCCCGTGTGTCCGTTGGTTTCCCTCTCTTTCCTTCCCGCCACGGCTCGCCTCTCGGCCAATCACAAAGCGTCTAATATCAAACTATAACTTTATATCCTCTGAGCTTATTGTTGATGTATTCTGTTTTAATAAATCACTAATCGATGATAACAGCGACAGCGCGCGGAGTTGTCATTAATCACAGAGCGCGTCACGCTGATGACACGTGATGCTGTTGGCGCGAGCGTTCCCGCGCGCCGCTCCGCCGAGGTGACGCCGCAATCGATTAGCCCGCGAAGAGTTCTAGACTTCTAGAGACGGTGCTTCAGGACCGTGTGTGTGTGTGTGTGTGTGTGTGTGTGTGTGTGTGTGTGTGTGTGTGTGTGTGTGTGTGTGTGTGTGTGTGTGTGTGTGTGTGTGTGTGTGTGTGTGTGTGTGTGTGTGTGTGTGTGTGTGTGTGTGTGTGTGTGTGTGTGTGTGTGTGTGTGTGTGTGTGTGTGTGTGTGTGTGTGTGTGTGTGTGTGTGTGTGTGTGTGTTCAGTGGTTCATCTAGAGGTGTCAGCTGTCCAGAGCGTGGCCATTATTTAAATCATCGTCCTCATGTGTTCATCAACACGTCCTCATGGGTTCATCAACACGTCCTCATGGGTTCATTAACACGTCCTCATAGTCTCTAAAGCAGCTGAATCCTGTTTCTGTTGTGGTCAACACTGGGCCAGCAGGTGGAGAATGGTTATCCATGGGGTTAGCTACAGGGCTAGGGTTAGCTTCACCCTTATCTTAACCCTACGCGTGAGCTAGCTTAAGGCCTAGCTACCCACATGGTTAGCTACCTGGAGATATGGCTACCTAATGGGTTAGCTAACGATGGGGTTAGCTACCTACGGACCTTACTAGCTACATGATTAGATAGCTACGAGGTAGTCCACCTACTGGGTGACAGCTGTACTATTTGTACTACAGTACAAATAAGTACTGTAGTACTAGTCATACTGTAGTACGATTACTTATGTAGTACTGTAGTACTAGTAGTAGCACTAGTAGTACACACACACATACAAGCGCACACACACACACACACACACACACACATACAACCTGGTCTTTCCTCTCTCCTGGTCTCCTGATCTCTCCTGGTCTCTCCTCTTTCCTGGTCTCTCTTGGTCTCCTGACAATGTGACTCCAGCCTTCCCTCCTCTTCCCTACTCTCCTATCTTACTCTATCTGAAGTCGTAGTCTGTATTTTCCTTATTCCTCATAAACATTGCAGTTTCTTTATGTTTTACCAACTCTTACAGCAATAGGAGATCAAACCAAACCCTTCTCAGCGGGAAAGTGTTTCTGAAGTGGATCTCAGAGCAGAGATATCAAATTTCCCAACAAAGAGCCGGTCAGCAGAAGGGTTGTGTTGGAGCATTGATCGGCCCTGAGGACTTCGTTAAAGAGGAGGGTCTGTCACTCAGGGGGTGGAGTTTGGTCTGTCACTCAGGGGGTGGAGTTTGGTCTGTCACTCAGGGGGTGGAGTTTGGTCTGTCACTCAGGGGGTGGAGTTTGGTCTGTCACTAAGGGGGTGGAGTTTGGTCTGTCACTCAGGGGGTGGAGTTTGGTCTGTCACTCAGGAGGTGGAGTTTGGTCTGTCACTCAGGGGGTGGAGTTTGGTCTGTCACTCAGGGGGTGGAGTTTGGTCTGTCACAATGAACAATAACATAAAAAGGTCAGGTACTGTATACAATATAATATAGGTATAAAACGTAAAATACAAAATATATATACATATCAGATATTATACATATCAGATATTATACGCAAATGATTGGACTTTTGACTCTATACTGCCGGCTCAATTTCCGGTGGTATTGCTCTGTTTTGTCCGGAGCACTCCGGATTCATAAGTTCAGAGGCGACGGACCCACTGACGGACGAAATGACCTCCGGGACCAGACGAAAGGGTTGTATTTACTGTAGGGTGTGAATGGGCCTTTAATCCGCCCAGATGCCCCCTGGCGGCGGACCAGAGGTACTGCAGGCTGTAAAGGTCGGCCTCTGATTGAACACCCCAACGCTCCACAGAATGTCAGACTGGTTCTTGGGTTCTTTCTTTTTAGCCAAAATCATTATTTTGACATTTACTACCTTAAGGTCAGAAAACACACTTTTCTATAGATTACATTTTCGATGGTATCGGCCGAAGTTTGAGGAGTCGCCAGTTCTTGAGTTCTCAGTGTTTTGAGTTATCTGTGTCGAGCTGCAACCCCCATCTGGATCAACCTAGAGAAGCACTGGACTAGAGAAGTACTGGACTAGAGAACCACCGGTCTGGAGAACCACCAGTCTAGAGAACCACCGGTTCAAAAAAACACTGGTTTAGACTGGTGTAGTTTAATCTAGACTGTATTTTATAGACATGGGGTCTAGATCTGGTCTAGATCTGGGGTCTAAGGCCCCTGGCTACGGGCCCCTGGCTCTAGACCCCTGGCTCTAGACCCCTGGCTCTAGAACTCTAGTTCCGGGCCCCCGACTCCAGGCCCCTGGCTCTAGACCCCTGGCTCTGGGCCTCTGGCTCCGGGCCTCTGGCTCCGGGCCCCTGGCTCTTGGCCCCTGGCTCTTGGCCCCTGTTTCTGGGCCTCTGGCTCTAGGCCCCTGGCACTAGATCCCTGGCCTCAGGCTCCGGGCCGCTGGCTCCGGGCCGATGGCTCCGGGCCGCTGGCTCTTGGCCCCTGGTTCCGGGCCCCTGGCTCTAGACCCCTGGCTCTAGACCCCTGGCCTCTGGCTCCGGGCCGCTGGCTCCGGGCCCCTAGCTCCAGGCCCCTGGCTCTTGGCCCCTGGGTCCGGGCCTCTCGCTCTAGGCCCCCATTCCGGCCCCTAGCTCTAGGCCTCTGGTTCTAGACCCCTGGCTCCGGCCCCTGGTTCCGGGCCCCTGGCTCTAGACCAAGCTGTAGCATCTCTCTCTGATTGTCTTGCTTGGTCCTGATTGGTTCTTAACCCCCTGAAGGTAAACCTCAGGAAGCAGCCGGTTGACAGCGGAGACTCCGCCTCAATCCCTTTAATCACAGCCTCTGCTCCTCCCTCCCTCCCCCTCCTTCCTCCATCCCTCTACCCCACCTCTCTCCCTCCCTCATCCTGCCCACTTTTCTCCCAGCTCCCCTTTTCTCCCTCCCTCTCTCCTTCCTCCCCCCTTTCATTATCTCTTTCCTCTCTCCCTTTCCCCCTACCCCCCCCTCCCCCCCTCCCTCTCTCCTCAGCCAGGCGTACTCTGCTTGTATCCAACATGGCGGCCTGACATTCAGCAGCTGCAGCTCTGCTCTCTCCTCTCTCCTCTCCCCTCTCCAACAACACCTGAAACCAGTGTCAGCGTTTATAATTCATTTCCCCCCCTCCCATTCTGGTCTCCGGGGGGGGGAGGGCCCAAACCCACTGCTCGGTGGGTTTGTTGTGAGAGTATCTGACCGCATAGTAGTTTGGTCGTACAATGTGTTGACTTAGCACAACTGTTTATTCTTATTTGATCGTCACGGTTGGAATGCATCTCATGCTTTTCCCAACTGAAAGGCCCAGAGCCACTTAACACACTGAACACCCTGGGTCAGCCCAGCGTGTGGGAGGATGGCGACATCTGGTGGTCACCAGGGGAACTGCGGCGAGTTGGTAAAGGGGCTGATTTCAGATTATTCATAGAAAAAGCATTTTAGTGTTGGTTTAGTCATCAGGTTAGAGTCGGTTACATCTACATATCAGGTAAGAGACGGTTACGTGTATTAGTTGATACTTAAAAATATATATATATATTATATGCAAACCTTTTTGTTCACGTGTAAAATAGGATTCTAACGAGCTGCGCCCCCCAGCGGTAGGTCGGAGGGCGAAGCAGCGCCCCCCAGCGGTAGGTCGGAGGGCGGAGCAGCGCCCCCCAGCGGTAGGTCGGCGGGCGGAGGGCAACGCCCCCCAGCGGTAGGTCGGAGGGTGGAGGGCACCGCCCCCCAGCGGTAGGTCGGAGGGTGGAGCAGCGCCCCCCAGCGGTAGGTCGGAGGGCGGAGCAGCGCCCCACAGCGGCGGCTGCTGGTACCGCACCGCCACCATCACAACACTCACCCGCTCCTCACTGGTGAGTTGTTCACCGCGTTCAGATAGTGTCGTTGGCCGTTTCTGAAATGGCATACTACATACTGCTCGTATACTGATCGTGACGTAAAAGTAGTAAGTAGTATGCAGTACGTGAAAAATGTTTTTTTGCAGTATGCGACAGTTACCCGGATGATGTACTAATCGGTCAAAAAATTCTAGTATACATCCAGAGCTCACTACGTCGGATACTGTATCCCATAATGCAACGCGGCACCGCTGAACATTTAAAATAATGGCGGACAATGCGAGCGGCGAATACAAATACATAAATGTATAAATGTATAATTAGTTGTAATTAGTTGTTTATTTTGATGTGATAAGCTTTCGTATGTTTTTGTAATTGTGTGTTTTTCATTGTTAACAGAACAAATGGCTCAACCGTTTATATTTGCATACTATACTGCATACTAGGGCGGGGAGTAGTATGTAGTGCACAGTATATACTGTGTCAGTATGCAGTATGTAGTATGTAGTATAGCATTTCAGAAACAGCCAGTGTGTTAGTGTCGGTGTGTTAGTGTCATGTTGTCACCGGACAGCTGGACTATCATACTTCTCATACCTATCGCTGTCTACTGTTGACATGGAGCTAGGGTTAGCATGTGTCTACTGTTGACATGGAGCTAGGGTTAGCATGTGTCTACTGTTGACATGGAGCTAGGGTTAGCATGTGTCTACTGTTGACATGGAGCTAGGGTTACCATGTGTAGCTACCAGCTGTTCATCTCACTACGATACTTGTTCTAAATTTGTGCCTGACAGAATTAACATTTGTACATTCTGTCAGGCAAATAATAGGTCGCCCTTACCTCCAGGTGGGGTCCTTCTCCGTTTATAAACATTGTCGCAAGCAGTGTTGCCAGGTTGGGCCAGATTTCCCACCCAATCTGGCAACACTGATCGTAAGTCGCGCAATATTCTAGTTCGTTCCACCGCATGGACAGTGCGTTCAGACAAAGTGAGTCGTTGTTATTGACATTTGACATTTATGTCATATAAGAACAGTACCGTTGATGTATAAGAACAGTGCATTTATGTATAAGAAGAACAGTATATATTGAATAGTACATTGATGTATAAGAACAGTATATATTGAACAGTAGATTTATGTATAAGAACATAAATAGAACAGTACATTGATGTATAAGAACAGTATATATAGAACAGTACATTTATGTATAAGAAGAACAGTATATATTGAACAGTAGATTTATGTATAAGAAGAACAGTATATATTGAACAGTACATTTATGTATAAGAAGAACAGTATATATAGAACAGTACATTGATGTATAAGAATAGAATATAGTACATTTATGTTTAAGAACAGTATATATAGAACAGAACATTTATGTATAAGAACAGTAAATAGAACAGTGCAGTTGCTGTATAAGAACAGTATAGAACAGTACCGTTCACTCATTAGTCACTGCTCTGTTAATTAGATTTCACCCTCACCTCGTTTCAATGTGTTTCTCATTCTGAGCGTGGTGAGCCCTTTATTATTTCACGGTGAGCTATAGTTGTACATTGTATTTATAGAATGTATGGTGCTTATTGCCTTTGTTTCCTTTAGATACCATATCACATACTTAGTTCTGTATGCCCTGAAACGACATAAAGACCTCCAGTCTATCCCTGCTCGTCTACTCCTGAAGAGTCCCCATTGGCGCGTTTCCACTGAGTGGTACTGTTAGGTGCAGTAAGGTTAGGTGTAGTACAGTTAGGTGCGGTACGGTTAGGTGTGGTATAGTTAGGTACGGTTAGGTGTAGTACAGTTAGGTATGGTCAGGTGCCGTGTGGTTAGGTGCGGTATAGTTAGGTGTAGTACAGTTAGGTACGGTTAGGTGTAGTACAGTTAGGTACGGTTAGGTGTGGTATGGTTAGGTGTGGTACGGTTAGGTGCGGTACGGTTAGGTGTGGTATTGTTAGGTGCGGTAGGGTTAGGTGTGGTATTGTTAGGTGTGGTACGGTTAGGTGCGGTACAGTTAGGTGTGGTATGGTTAGGTGTGGTACAGTCAGGTGTGGTATGGTTAGGTGTAGTACGTTTAGGTGCTGTACAGTTAGGTATGGTAAGATGCGGTGTGGTTAGGTGCGGTACGGTTAGGTGCGGTATGGTAAGGTGCGGTACGGTTAGGTGTAGTACGGTTAGGTGTGTTTAGGTGTGGTATGGTTAGGTGCGGTATGGTTAGGTGCGGTTAGGTACAGTTAGGTGTGGTATGGTTAGGTGCGGTACGGTTAGGTGTGGTATGGTTAGGTGCGGTACGGTTAGGTGTGTTAAGATGTGGTATGGATAGGTGCAGTACGGTTAGGTGTGGTAAGGTGTGGTGCGGCATGGTTAGGTGCGGTATGATTAGGTGTAGTACGGTTAGGTGTGGTGTGGTATGGTTAGGTGTAGTACGTTTAGGTGCTGTACAGTTAGGTATGGTAAGATGCGGTGTGGTTAGGTGCGGTACGGTTAGGTGCGGTACGGTTAGGTGTGGTTAGGTGCGGTATGGTAAGGTGCGGTACGGTTAGGTGTAGTACGGTTAGGTGTGTTTAGGTGCGGTATGGTTAGGTGCGGTTAGGTACAGTTAGGTGTGGTATGGTTAGGTGCGGTACAGTTAGGTGTGTTTAGGTGCGGTACGGTTAGGTGTGGTATGGTTAGGTACGGTTAGGTGTGGTTAGGTGTGGTACGGTTAGGTGTGGTGTGGTTAGGTGCGGTATGGTTAGGTGCGGTAGGTGTTGGGTCTGAGTTTTCGTGCAGAAGTAAAGCTACCCTAGTCTTTTGAAGGTGGCTTGTGTTTGTTTTTATCCCCGTCGCCCGGAAGTGACGATTCTGTCGACCAACAACGGACGGTGTGTGTGTGTGTGTGTGTGTGTGTGTGTGTGTGTGTGTGTGTGTGTGTGTGTGTGTGTGTGTGTGTGTGTGTGTGTGTGTGTGTGTGTGTGTGTGTGTGTGTGTGTGTGTGTGTATGTATGTATTTCATTAATACACAGGATCAGATGTTATAATCCCTTGTGCCAAAATCCAAGGAAAACACATATTCAGAGGCCCCTGTCCAAACCAACCTTACAAGCACGCTGGCTACCAAACTACCAACCAAAGGTGAAAAACACGATAAATAATTACCTATCCTAGTACCTATCCTATGGCTATCACAGCCTAAAAACAGCAATGCCACCTTCAACAGACCCAGGCTCCGTTTAAGTGCGAGCTCCAGGTAGTGACAATGCCCCCCTGACCAAACCAACCTTATAAGCACCCTGGCTACTAAGCTACCAACCAAAGGTCAAAAACACGAGACAACTAGCCCAACTAACAGCAGTAAATACAGCAGTATGCAGTAAGCAGAATATCATTGGGGTTATCAAGTGGGCACCCTCTTTCACAGATGTTTCGTTAAGTTAGGCCCACAACACCTCCTGAAGGCTTAACAATGAAACCAGTGTCCTGGATTCACCCCCCTCAATGCTGCCACCACATTTCCACATTTAATGCATCTAAACACTCTTTCCACTCTTTCCTTTCGTACCCCTAGCCCTACCGCTAACCCTGACCAAACAAACACGTTAGCACAATAGCACACGTTAGCACATCTGGCTTACCTTAGCTTGGTAACCCCAGGAAGTATGTTTTCTCCTTATCCACAGCCTTATTCACTTGCTCGTTCTGCTGCCACGGACATGTTACTAACCGCCTGCCTCAGACTTCGTCCACAAATACCCAGTTCAGTCAGCAAGCTAATAGCAGATCTAGCCACGAACCCCCGCGCACCGATTTCAATAGGCCTTAGTCGCGTACTCCAGCCTCGCTGTGCTGCCTCTCCAGCCATCTCAGCATACTTCGCTTTCTTAAGCTCATT
>NC_140276.1:10715300-10733205 GCF_964030765.1 Micromesistius poutassou
GTGCTGTTCCCTAGACAATCAAAGTGTTATTACTGTAGCGCTGTTCCCTAGACGTCAGTGTTATTACTGTAGCGCTGTTCCCTAGAGGTCATGGTTATTACTGTAGCGCTGTTCCCTAGAGGCCAAAGTGTTATCACTGTGGTGCTGTTCCCTAGAGGCCACAGTGTTATTACTCTAGTGCTGTTCCTTAGACAAACACAGTGTTATGACTGTAGTGCTGTTCCCTAGAGGCCACAGTGTTATTACTCTAGTGCTGTTCTCTAGAGGTCAGTGTTATCACTGTAGTGCTTCCCTATAGGCCACAGTGCTGTTCCAGCAGGTTTGGCACGCTGGCTAAAGTCTTTGTCTGAATGTTTGTTACCTTTCATTATTTCATCATGTCTGACTCGATTTAAACAAAAACAACGTTACAATAGCTTTGTGCAAAACAACACTCCCCTCCTCCTATTGGTCCGTTTCCCAGTGGGTGTGCTGCGTTCGCCGGTGTGTGATTGGACGAGGGCCGAGCGGGTGATGTCTGCAAGAATAAGCATTTACAGATGGTTCTGCTGCTGCAGCATTCCTCAACACAACAGTGTTGCTCTAAACCAGTTCAGTCAGCAGGGAGAGGAGCCCCAGTTTAACACTGGTTCACCAGTTAACAGGCCACTGGTCCACCAGGCCACTGGTCCACCAGTTAACAGGCCACTGGTTCAACAGTTAACAGGTCACTGGTTCACCAGTTAACAGGCCACTGGTCCACCAGTTAACAGGCCACTGGTCTACCAGTTAACAGGCCACTGGTTCAACAGTTAACAGGCCACTGGTTCACCAGTTAACAGGCCACTGGTTCACCAGTTAACAGGCCACTGGTTCAACAGTTAACAGGCCACTGGTTCACCAGTTAACAGGCCACTGGTCCACCAGTTAACAGGCCACTGGTCCACCAGTTAACAGGTCACTGGTCCACCAGTTAACAGGCCACTGGTCCACCAGTTAACAGGCCACTGGTCCACCAGTTATTAGCCCACTGGTCCACCAGTTAACAGGCCACTGGTGCACCAGTTAACAGGCCACTGGTTCAACAGTTAACAGGTCACTGGTCCACCAGTTAACAGGCCACTGGTCCACCAGTTAACAGGTCACTGGTCCACCAGTTATTAGCCCACTGGTCCAGCAGTTAACAGGCCACTGGTGCACCAGTTAAAAGGGCCACTGGTCCACCAGTTAACAGGCCACTGGTGCACCAGTTAAAAGGGCCACTGGTCCACCAGTTAACAGGCCACTGGTGCACCAGTTAAAAGGGCCACTGGTCCACCAGTTAACAGGCCACTGGTGCACCAGTTAAAAGGGCCACTGGTCCACCAGTTAACAGGCCACTGGTTCACCAGTTAACAGGTCACTCGTTCACCAGGCCACTGGTGCACCAGTTAACAGGCCACTGGTCCACCAGTTAACAGGCTACTGGTTCACCAGTTAACAGGCCGCTGGTTCACCCGGCCACTGGTCCACCAGTTAAAAGGCCTGGTTCTCTGATGGTTTCTGGTCCCAGGTCAGTGGTCTTCAGTGGGTCTATGATGGTCTCTGAGGTCTAAGACGTTGTTACTGTCTTCACGTATTCACACTGATCCTGAGTCAGTCTGAGAACAACTATTGATTACCAATAAAATCAGCCTCTCACCACGGTTATATTATGGTCTGTATCTCTAGGTGTGTTATATTATGGTCTGTATCTCTAGACATTATATAATGGTCTATCTTTTTTTTTATTTAAGATAGATATTTTTTATATATTTAATATATATTTTTATTCATTAAATGTTTGATATGAACTGCAGAACAGCTGAATACATATTTGTACATTATTTTCATATTTTATAATCGTATGAATAATCATGATCCCAATGTTGACCAAAATAATCGTGATGATCGTGATCCCAAATGCGATCTCCATGGTCAACAAACCAAGGAAAGCTAGATGAAAGGGAGGTGTAGACTAGAGTGCCTTGAACGGGCTGGAACTGTTGCTGGTTGCCTTGTACCTGATGTGTGTGTGTGTGTGTGTGTGTGTGTGTGTGTGTGTGTGTGTGTGTGTGTGTGTGTGTGTGTGTGTGTGTGTGTGTGTGTGTGTGTGTGTGTGTGTGTGTGTGTGTGTGTGCTAGAGGAGGGGGTATACTGTATGTGATGTGTCAGGGGGTATACATGTGATGTGTCAATCTGATGGACATGCCTACTCAATGGAGTGAATGTGCTTGTTATGTATCCTATCTGTTTTTATTCAGTGAGACCAAAGACAATTTTCATGGTGACATGATAAATAAAATCTATTCTATTCTAGTCTGTTGTTATATTATGGTCTGTTACAGGTATGGTTGGTTATGGGATGGCGAAGGCTGCCGTCCATCAGTTGTGTCGGAGCCTCGCGGAGAAGAACAGCGGCCTGCCAGCGGACGCCATCACCGTGGCAATCCTACCGTAAGTACCGTAATATAGGCCCACTGACCATCCTACTGTAAGAACTGTTATATAGGCCTGACCATCCTAACATAAGTACTGTAATATAGGCCCACTGACATCCTACCATAAGTACTGTAATATAGGCACACTGACCATCCTACCGTAAGTACTGTAATATAGGCACACTGACCATCCTACCATAAGTACTGTAATATAGGCGTGGCCATCCTACCATAAGTACTGTAGTATAGGCCTGACCATTGTACCGTAAGTACTGTAATAAAGGCCCACTGACCATCCTACCGTAAGTACTGTAATATAGGCCTACTGACCACCCTACCATAAGAACTGTAATATAGGCCTGACCATCCTACCATAAGTACTGTAGTATAGGCCCACTGACCATCCTACTGTAATCATATCATCCATGTGTCTGAAGGTGTTAGCTCCTCTAGCTAGCTCTCTCCTCTCCAACCATGTGTCTAGAGCTGTTAGCTCCTCTACCTAGCCTGCTCCATCCATGTGTCTGGAGCTGTTAGCTCCTCTAGCTAGCCCTCTCCTCTCCATCCATGTGTCTGGAGGTGTGAGCTCCTCTGATGCTGACTATCTGCTTCAATCCATCAGGGTAACCTTGGATACGCCGATGAACAGGAAGTTCATGCCGGATGCAGACTTCGGTTCCTGGACGCCGTTGGAATTCATCTCTGAGTGAGTACCGGGTTGAGAACGTTTAGAACGTTCAGAACGTTAGCATGTTGAGGTGTTAGCTGTTCTTCATGCGGCCACTGTGTGTCTGTTAGCCCGGATGCTACATGTGTTTTGCTAAACATGTGGTTATTAAATGTAAAACATAGTGTACAGTTTATAAAAGACAAGTAGTAGTGTATAATAGTGGGTAGTAGTGTGTAATAGTGGGGGTAGTAGTGTATAATTAACAATTAATTATGTATATACTACACGTGAACACTCCAAAAATAAACAAGATAACTTTTTTGCAGGGATTTATTTGTTGTTAGCGGTTTATTTGTTTTTATTAGCGTGAAGAGACGACCGTCACACACGCTGAAAACAATATCCCCAGTTTGAGATCTCAATCATGGGATATTGCCCAATATCCCGAGATAGCAAACCAATAAAATGTATGTTATGTTAAAATGTAAGTTATCGGTTATCTGTATCGGTTAAAAAAAAGAAGTTATTGTGCATCCCTAGTAGTAGTGTATAATAGGGGGTAGTAGAATGTGTACTAGCTGGTGGTTTAATCCATGGCAGATTAGAAGGGATTATGTGTTACACTACCTGTCTTACCTGTCTCTCATATTTACATAATCAATAATAATGTACTGTGATTGGCTGTTTGTTTCCAGGATGTTCTTCAGCTGGGCGAGCGGCGTCGATCGCCCGGCAACCGGCAGCCTGGTCCAGCTGATCACCACTGGAGGGGCGACCGAGGCTGTCCCTGCACAGTAGAGAGAGACGGGTAGAGAGACCTCTAGTGGTCATTGTAGATAAACAAAGCTAAACTTGAGGCTATATTTTATGACAGTAGGGGGCGTCACAGAGCTTCCCCGACGCGCTGTGCTTTCTAGTGTTTTTAGACTTGCATAAAACTTTTTTTACACTTGGCCCAGGCAGCCAATCAAATCAAGCAAGAGGCGGGCCTTACTACTTCACGCTACTCATCATCTAGACCAGGGGTTTTCAAACTTTGAGTGTGTGTGGACCACTTTTTATAATCAAGAATTTTCATGGACCACCTTATAATACACATAATAAAATATGTCTAACATATGCAAAACATTTCAGAAATGGGAGATCAAGAAACTTTAAAATAATAATAGGCCTTATTTCTTCCATTTATAATTTAAAACAAATCGTTTCAGATATACACTGCCTATATATAAAGGCTATGCATGTGATGTGATCTTTGCACTAGCCTATTTTAGTAATCACACAATACCTTCAATTTCATTTAAATTGTATATCATACATACATATTTTAAATTTTTTATGAAAAATATTATTTTATATTTTAGTTTGCTTTTCCACGGACCACCTGCAGTAAGGACCACAGTTTGAAAATCACTGATCTAGACACCGCTCAGGAAGAGATGGTGGAAGAGGAACTGATTCTAGAGCCCCCTCCCTGTGTGGGCGGCCCCAGGTCTTAGGTATTACCCATCATGCAGCAGTGCTCCTCCATACACACCTCTCTGTGTGGGCGGCCCCAGGTCTTAGGTATTACCCATCATGCAGCAGTGCTCCTCTAACTGTCATCCGGTTTGTTGTTCCCAGATCTACGCATCTTCAACCACCGCCAGGACCTCTGCTGGCCCCACCGGTGTGTCTGTGTGTGTTTGTGCATGTGTGTGTGTGTTGTCCAGTGTTTGTTTGAAATAAAAAAGAATAAAGAAAATAATCTGTTCTCATTTTGTTACCACGCGTCTCAATGCTTAACTTTAACTACTACACCCTTAACTTAGGCCTTAATGAAGAACTCCATTAAAGGCCTTAAACGAGAACCCCATTATTTTCCTGAGGGTCACCCCATGTTGAGGGAAGCTAAAAACCAGACGAAAATTGTTGCCATATCCAGAAAGCCCTTACTAGCCGATAGCAGAACGGATGCGCGCGGATGCACAGCCACTGGCTAGTGGCTGGGAGCGCATCCTTTCTGCTATCGGCTAGTAAGGGCTTTCTGGATATGTCCACGGGGTAATCTGTGGTGAGTGTTTACATGCAAAAACATAAAGTTTATACTGTTTCTCCACACTATTTGAGTTAAACAAGCACGGTGGTGTCTCGTAAGGAACCAACTTGTGTTACATGTCTTGGAATGGTTTTCTGCATGTGTTTAGAAGCCCCAAAAGTGGATAAAGAGCTTGCCCCCATAGGTTAGCGGTCAATTTTCGTCTGGTTTTAGCTTCCCTCAACATGGGGTGACCTTCAGGAAAACAATAATGGGGTTAAAAATCGCGTTCTCCTTCAACCAACCACCTTTAACTGTGTACCTAAACGAATCACCTCTAACCTCATACTAAGAATCACGTGATCACATGGTCACATGATGGTGATCACATGGTCACATGGTGGTGATCACATGGTTGTGATCACATGATGGTAATCACATGGTCACATGGTGGTGATTACATGGTTGTGATCACATGATGGTAATCACATGGTCACATGGTGGCGATCTCATGGTTGTGATCACATGATGGTAATCACGATGATGGTCACATGGTGGTATGATGGTCACATGGTGGTAATTAATTCTCACCACGACCACCAGAGAGCGCACTTCTACAGCAGGAGAGATAGAGAGTGTGTGTGCATGCGTGCGTGTGTGTGCGCGTGTGCATGCCTCTGTGTGCGTGTGTGTGAGGGCCCCCATATGGTAACTATTGAGTGTTGAGGAGGAGTGGGCGTGTCCGGGGGCCACATGGTAATGTTTACCACCTGGCTGCCGGGGGTAACCAGACCCAGGGGCCCGGCGTGTGAGAAGAATTCTCCCCATGCCCTGGACACGCCCCCCAGCTTCCTGTATGACCCCCAGTTTCCTGTCTTCTGAACCTCCTCCTCCTCCTCTCCTCTCTCTCCTCTCCTCTCCTCTCCTCTCTTGTCCTGCTCTCCTCCTCTCCTCTCTTCTCTCCACCTCCTCTTCTCCTCTCCTCTCCTCTCTTCTCCTCCTCCTCTCTTCTCTCCTCCTCCTCTTCCTCTCCTCCACCTCTCTCCTCCTTTCCTCCTCCTCCTCCTCCTCTCCTCTCTTCTCTCCTCCTCTCCTCCTCTCTTCTCTCCTCCTCCTCCCTTCCTCCTCTCTCCTCTCTCCTCCTCTTCCTATCCTCCTCCCCTCTTCTAGGGGGCGCTGCGCTGTTTTACATGAGGGGCAGCCCCTTTGTTTTATTGCTATCTTACTGTATGTGTGCGTGTGTGTGTGTGGGCGCGCACGTGTGTGTGCGCGTGAGTGTGTTTGTGTCTGTGTGTGTGCGTGTGCGTGTGTGTCTGTGTGTGTGTGCACGTGCGTGCGTGCGTGGGTGCTTGCTGCCTGTCTAATCCAGGTCACAGATGATGACTGGGTGAGCGGGACGAGGGTTAGATCATCTCTATCTCCATCTGTGTCTCTCTCTTTTGTGTGTATATTGTACACACACACGTGTGTGTGTGTGTGTGTGTGTGTGTGTGTGTGTGTGTGTGTGTGTGTGTGTGGTTTTTGTGCAGAGAATGAAATACACTTTTACATATAACAATAACAATATGTGACTTATTAACAACTATTGATCAACTATATATTTTATGTACTACAAAGGGATATACAGTATTTATACCTCCTATAGTTATGATATATATTTAACTATTATTAAATTCTAAAATTAATTGGTCCATATGGTATTTGACAAAATTCTTAAATTAAATCTTAAATGATCAACTAAAGTAACGGCAGAGCAGGAGCTCATGAAATCATTCATTAAACATTTGAAGATTTGGATATTTCAGGTTCGGTTTCCAACAGGCAGTTTCAGGCTATGAGGACTTAAAAGAGGCCACGTCCTTCATTATTCATGCTAATTTATGCAACAAAATATCCAACTAATGAAATTTCTGAATGCATAAGTGTGTCTGAAAGCAGAGTAATGAGATATGCCAATAATAATAATATGTAAATGTGGTGAATTATTGAAGAGGCTGAGGATCTGATATTAGTTTGCATGTTTATTTCAGAAATACTCATCACCACATATTCCATAACTAAAGCGAATCAAACACCAAGATCAATAATTCAACTGGGCCGTGTGTGTGTGTTGGCTGTATGTTGGTTGTATGTTGGCTGTATGTTGGTTGTATGTTGACTGTATGTTGGTTGTATGTTGACTGTATGTTGGTTGTATGTTGGCTGTATGTTGACTGTATGTTGGTTGTATGTTGACTGTATGTTGGTTGTATGTTGGCTGTGTGTTGGCTGTATGTTGGTTGTATGTTGGCTGTATGTTGGTTGTATGTTGACTGTATGTTGGTTGTATGTTGGCTGTATGTTGGTTGTATGTTGACTGTATGTTGGTTGTATGTTGACTGTATGTTGGTTGTATGTTGGCTGTATGTTGGCTGTATGTTGGCTGTATGTTGACTGTATGTTGGCTGTATGTTGACTGTATGTTAGCTGTATGTTGGTTGTATGTTGGCTGTATGTTGGTTGTATGTTGGCTGTATGTTGACTGTATGTTGGTTGTATGTTGGCTGCTGGTTGTATGTTGGTTGCATGTTGTCTGTGTGTTGGTTATGTGTTGGCTGTGTGTTGGCTGTGTGTTGGTTGTGTGTTGGCTGTGTGTTGGTCGTATGTTGGCTGTATGTTGGCTGTATGTTGGCTGTATGCTGGTTGTATGTTGTCTGTATGTTGGCTGCTGGTTGTATGTTGGCGTTGAGATGGTTATCACGTGACCATGTGGTCATGTGATCCGACCGGCCATGCGGACCGCCTCAAGATTAAGCAGAAATAACGAGGTCACCAAGTTACAGTTGCTATGGCAACGACACATCCAAGAACACAGGATGCCATTCCTCAAAAAACAGAGACAGAAGCAGTCTCCCTCTCTCTCTCTGTCTCTCTCTCTCCGTCTCTCTCTCTCTGTCTCTGTCGTGCTCCCTCTCCCTCTCTCTCTCCATTTCTCTCAACTACTTTTTCCCCTCTCTCTCTCTCTCTCTCTCTCTCTCTCTCTCTCTCTCTAGCTCTCTCTGTCTCTGCCCCTTTGTCTCCATCTCTCTTCTCACCTTATCCCCCCCTCTTTCTCAATAATTCTCTAACTCTACACACACAAGAGAGAGAGCGAGAGAGAGAGAGAGAGAGAGAGGGGGGGGGGGGGAGGGAAAAATGTGGTTGAGTGAAATGGGGAGAGAGAGAAAGGGAGAGAGAGAGAGACAGAGGAAGAAAGAGAGAGGGAAAGATAGAGAGAGAGAGAGGGAGAGGGAGAGAGAGAGATAGAGATGTGGGGGTGGGGGGTTGCCAGGTCCAGGTCCAGACCCAGGGGGTCCAGCCCCAGGTCCAGGTCCAGGGGGTCCAGACCCAGGTCCAGGGGGTCCAGTCCAAGGGGGTCCAGCCCCAGGTCAAGACCCAGGTCCAGGGGGTCCAGGTCCAGATCTATTCAGATCTTCAACCTTAACATGGCTTTGTTAATTTTCTCAGCACTCAAGTGTGTGTCTATGTTGTGTGACTGTTGTGTGTCTATGTTGTGTGTCTTTGTTGTGTGAATGTTGTGCGTCTTTGTTGTGTTTCCATGTTGTATGTCTTGGCTGTGTCTTTGTTGTGTGACTGTTGTGTGACTGTTGTATGTCTTGGCTGTGTCTTTGGTGTGACTGTTGTGTGTCTTTGTCGTGTGACTGTTGTGTGTCTATGTTGTGTGAAGTTGTGTGTCTTTTGTGTGACTGCTGTGTGTCTATGTCTCTCTCTCAGCCTGCTGCTCTGCCTTGTGATTCCATATGAATTATATATATGTATATTTATAAATATACATAAATAAATACATACATACATATCTATTATATCGACCTATATCCTTCTATATCTACCTATCTATATCTATATCTATCTATATCTATACCTATACCTATATCTATCTATATACCTATATCTTTCTATCTATATCTACCTATAACTATAGCTATATCTATCTATATATCTATATATATAACCCTCTCTATCTACCTATATCTATCTATATCTACTTAAATCTATATCTAAATCTATATACCTACCATAGATAGAGAGAGGATCTGACTGATAACAGACTGAACTCTTAAATAACCTTCCTCCAGAAAACATAGAAAATGCAGAGTCAAAATATTTACTCTGAAGACGTTTAATATTCACGCTATCAAAATTAAAATAGAATAAAATGTCCTTGCTGTGAATCAAACGCACCCAGGAGACGTGACAGAGTGGAGGTGGAGGAGAAGGGGAGGAGGAGGGGAGTAGGAGAGAGGAGAAAGGAGGAGGAGGAGGGGGGGTGGTGGTGGAGGTTTGAAGGGGGAGGTGGAGAGGAGGAGGGGAGGGGGGCTGCAGCCAGCAAATTCTTTTTTTTTCCAGCATTTACACGGTGTGTTTGGGGGCGAGAATGAAATTCTGGGCGAGACTCATTTTAAATGAAGAAGCATCTTCCACATTGTGCTGCATTATCTCATTGGTTAATATATTATTCATGAGCTCATATCATCCTCGTTAAAAATAAAATAAACTCTTAATATGCCGTCCAGAATGTGCCTCCGTTGTAGCCAACCAGCAGACGGCTGCTCCTGGTCAGACCAGCGCAGTAATCTGGGCTCTGCAGGCCCCCCCCATCAGGAGAGAGGGGGGGCTGGACTTCAGAGAGAAGAGATGGGTTTAATATTCTGATATAGTAGATATTGTGTTGTCATTTGCGATATACTCACAGACATAAATATTGCGGCCCACAGAAATAGATTTTGGTTTGTGTGGAGAAATACACTGACTGATAATTAGATGTTGCTGCTGATAAATTCATACATACGCACACATACATACACACACACACACACACACACACACACACACACACACACACACACACACACACACACACTGAGACACAGAGACACAGAGACAGAGAGAAACAGAAACATTCTCCTTGTTCACTAACTAACTAACTCACTAACTAACCAGCTGGCCATCGGCTTGGTTTCCTGCTCTGGGCTCAGCAGCATTCTAGCAGACCACCAGCTGAGGTTAGGGTTTGGGTTAGGGTCCGTCTCCCCCTAACTGGTAGACCAGTCCTCTCTCTCTCTCTCTCTCTCTCTCTCTCTCTCTCTCTCTCTCTCTCTCTCTCTCTCTCTCTCTCTCTCTCTCTCTCTCGCTCTCTCTCTCCATTAGGGGGAGCTGTTGGTTCAGCGTGAACTCAGTACAGAAGGGTCTGAAATCCAGAAGCTAACTTATTAGCAGTTGACTCTGTGTACTGTTTATATGAAGCCGCCAAGCTAGCAGAAGCTAACTCCTTAGCATTGATGGAGCTCTAAATAATTGCCGCCGAGCTAGCAGAGGCTAACTTATTAGCATCCATGGTATTCTGGGTGAGGCTGCTGAGCTAACTGTAGTTAACTCATGAGCCGCTATGAAGCTCTGAGTGTGTTGATATGAATGCACTGGGCTAGGATAAGCCAACTGTCTAGGATAGCTGAAGCTAACTAGTGGAGGAGGAGGTGGAGGAGGAGGAGATGGAGGAACACACTGTGTGTGTGTGTGTGTGTGTGTGCTAGCCACTAGCCCAGTCTGCTAGCCGTTAGCCCAATCTATTAGAGCTACCTAACCCTATAACCAAGGCTTTTAGCGCAGGCTATTAGCTCAAGCTGCTAACCCAAGCAGCTAGCTTAGGCAGCTAACCCAGAATTTAGGGACAGGCTGCTACCTGCTAGCCCAAGCGGCTAATCCAGGCAACTATCCTGGACCATCCAGGCGGTAACACCAGCTAGCAGAGCTCTGTCTGCTTATTAACTGACCTGGGAGGGGGATGGTGGGAGGAGGGGAGGAGAAGAGGAGGAGGGGAGGGGAGGAGGAGGAGGGGAGTGGTGGGAGTTGTGGGGGTCTGGGGGTGACAGAGAGGTGGTGGTGGAATGGGGTGCTGGGAATTATGGCTTTGTGTGTACACCAGGGAAAGAGTGTGTGCTTGTCAGAGCTCCACAGCTCTGTGTGTGTGTGTGTGTGTGTGTGCGTGTGTGCGTGCGTGCGTGCGTGCATGCGTGCGTGCATGCGTGCGTGCTGGTGAAGCACAGCCTTGTATGTGTTAGTGTGAGTATGATCAAGGTTGATGTGTGTGTGTGTGTCTGTATATGTGTGTGAACCTCTGAATGTGTGTGTGTGTGTGTGTGTGTGTGTGTGTGTGTGTGTGTGTGTGTGTGTGTGTGTGTGTGTGTGTGTGTGTGTGTGTGTGTGTGTGTGTGTGTGTGCGTGTGTCTGTGTCTGTGTGTGTGTGTCAGGAGTAGAGCTGGTTGAAATATTAACTCTTCGCTCACCAAGATTCTGCAGCAGAACCGCCACAGAATATAGAGAATATGGAACCGCTTCCCCACCACACCTCCATATACACACTGTGGTTATATATATTATACATACATAGCACCATGCTATATATATATATACATAGCACCATGTATATATATTAATATGAATAGGTATATTCATATATATATATGTATACCTTACCTTATATATATTAATATGTATATTTATATCTATTTTTATGACCATGTATGACCATAAAATCTATCAAATCAATTAAAATATTTATATTATTTGCAGGTTTATTGGAAATTAAAACTAAGCAATAGCAATATTTCGTGAAATTAGCATGTCGACGCTAATCATCAGGATCTGCTCTTTAATATTGGATGAGGTCATCATACGGCGCGCTATGATGCTGCTCTGATTGTTTTCTAATGCACGTTGTCGCTTCCAGCCGCGCCACAATAAAAGTCCCCTCCACAATAAAAAATACTCGCGCAATAAAAAAGCATACCACAATAAAAGTCCCCCGAAAAGAAAAGAATACCACAATAAATGTCCCCTAACACAATAAGAGCCCCCTGCCATAATATAAGTTTCATACCCCACTAATAGTCCCCTAACACAATAAATGCCTCCTACAACAATAAAAAAAAAACCTACCACAATAAAAGGCTGCTACCAAAATAAAAGCCACCATCAAGCCTCTTTTTTCCTATCCTGTTATTTCACAACAGATTCTCAAACACAGAAAGAAATGCTTACTCTATTTCAACTACAGAAATGTAATGTAGGTTTTTTTGTGATTAATCTATTTACACCAATTTAAAGCAAACCACTATCCCTCTGCACAAATATTAGTTTGTAGTTTTGTGTGTCGCTCCATAATTGCTTGACACGACCGCAGGAGACGTAGAAGGAAGGACGTGATTGAAAAGTGCTTTTCAATTACAATTTATTTAACTTAAATTATTAAATAAAGTGCAGCCCTTCAAAGTTTTTTTTTATTCAATCGAGAGGGGGGAGGGAGGGCAAGAGAGAGATAGATACAGAGGGGGGAAGGAGAGAGAGAGAGCGATACAGAGGGGGAGGGAGGGAGAGAACCATGCAGGGAGAGAGATACAGAGTGGAGAGGGAGTCAGGGAGAGAGAGAGAGAGAGAGAGAGAGAGAGAGAGAGAGAGAGAGAGAGAGAGAGAGAGAGAGAGAGAGAGAGAAAGAGAGAGAGGGGAGAGGGAGAGAGAGAGAGATACAGAGGTGGGAGGGAGAGAGGGAGAGAGAGAGAGAGAGACAGAGGGGGAAGAGAGGGAGGGAGGGAGGAGAGAGTGGAATCACTCACGGCAAAATGCAAATGAGCCTGCAAGCTATTACAATGCTAATGAGATTCCACCGTAGAAGCTGTTGCTCGCGCACATTCAGCCATATTTGAAAACAGTTGTTGTTGTGGTTGTTGTTGTTGTGCTGAGAATGAAAGCTCTCCTCCGTGTCTCTTCTAGCTTTATCCTCCCTCCTCCCACCCGGGTGCGAGCCTCGTTAAAACTCTTCTCTCCTCCAGGCTATATGCTACACGCTAAAGCTAACTTTCAGTGACTGGTTTGGGTTCTTCTGAAGAACGGGAGGTTCTGGTTGTCTGTAATATGGTTTCACTTCTTCTCATCTTGAAGAGAGATTGTGTTTGTGTCATCGATCTCTCAGCTGGTTGTGCGTTAGCCAGAAGCTCGCCTGTTACAACGTGGCTAACCTGTGTTAGCTGTTAACAGCTAACACAGCTCTGTGTTACAGAGCTGTGTTACAGCTCTGGGTGAACCCATGTGTTCAGATCCTCAAACCTCAAGCAAGATGGCTGAGGTCCATCGGTAGCTAACCTGTGCGTTGAGGCTAACACCTGTAGCCAGGCAGCTAGTGGTGAGCTTTTTGTGCGCTAGCTAGGGCTTGAAGAGGGTAGGTAACCATAGTAACACCAAAGGCAGAAGTCGAGCAGCTCTATGTGTCCTCGTTCTGCTCTAGGTCCTGGTTCTATCCTAGACTGGGGCGTGGAACCCCAGACTAGTCTCTGTAGACCTGGTCTCTGTAGACCTAGGCTCTGTAGACCTGGTCTCTGTAGACCTAGGCTCTTTAGACCTGGTCTCTGTAGACCTAGGCTCTGTAGACCTACGCTCTGCTGGTCCACAGACAACCCACAGAACCCACCACAGCTCCACACACTAACAGGATCAGATCAACTTTATTAATCCTAAACTCCAGCTGCAGAATCTGACTCAGAAAGCGTTTTATTGGCCAGCAGCCACTCAACTACAAATGTAGATATTAAAAAGTACAATCACATAAAATGTATATTTTAAGACCAACCTATGAATTGTGTCCAGCCTTATTGGAGCAGGCTTACTTTATGTATATATATATATATATATATGTATATATGATGCATTATACATCGGGCTGAAGCGCTGTAATCAGGGGAGGAACAAGTCCTCTGGAAGTGTCTGAAGCGGTTCTAAGCGCTCTCTGGCCACACTTGAGTTGTCTGCGCTCCAGGCAACCAATCCCTTTAGAAATGTCAATTGAAAAGGTCTTCAGATATTAAAAATGTAGTTTTTAATTAAAGCTTTATTAATAGATTTTTACAACTTTTTTTAATTACCCGACCGGAAGCCTGAGGCGGTTGGATTTAACTTTTATCTGCTGGTTCAGAGCAGCGTGCGGAGTCCCTTAAACAGGGCTTACAATAAGGTGCTCAGGAGCACCCATGGGTGATCACCAACAACGGCTCCTTCTGTCCGTCTCTGACCAGTGGAAACATGTTTTCAAGGTTTAGAAGTCCGGTTTGATGTTCTTCTGAGCTGGAGACTGTTCCCCAAACCTCCTCTGACGTCAACGGGGGGTTCTAGTGATGAGGTACCCTGGAAAATCCAGAGTTCCTGCGAGAGTTTGAATGCCACTTTTAAACCATACCATACCATTAGAGACCTTTATATCTGTCTTTTTAATGTGGAGCCCGGCCTGGAAGATGAACCAATCAGAGAAGAGTGTTATCTGTGTCCACGAGGAGCCGCTGTGCTGACCTGTCACTCATCCAATTCCAGCCTCCTATTGGCTGATCTCAACGTCTCCGTCACAAGCTAATTGAATAAGAATGACAGGATGATTACTCAGAATCATCCATTCACACCGTCACCAGCCTCTGGATCAGCACCTTTTAGATGTTTACCTGAGCTGCTTTAACTGAGCTGGGTTAACTGAGCTGCTTTAACTGAGCTGGGTTAACTGAGTTGCTTTAACTGAGCTGCTTTAACTGAGCTGCTTTAACTGAGCTGCTTTAACCGAATGGTTTAAACTGAACGGTTTAAACTGAGCTGGTTTAAACTGAGCTGATTTAACTAAGATGGTTTAACTGAACTTGTTTAACTGAGCCGGTTTAACTGAGCCGGTTTAACTGAACCGGTTTAACTGAACTGGTTTAACTGAGCCGGTTTAACGGAATGGTTTAAATTGAACTGGTTTAACTGAGCTGGTTTGACTGAGCTGGTTTAACTGAGCCGGTTTAACTGAATGGTTTAAATTGAGCTGGTTTAACTGAGCTGGGTTAACTGAGCTGGCCTCTCTGTTTTCCATGAACAACAGCATCATCTAGTGCCGGCTCAGAGGGATGTAAAGCGAAATGACAAATCCTCCCTTTTGAAGTCGTTGAAAGTGTCAATGTACACAATGTGTTGAGATAAATATATCTAGAGATACAGACAGACAGACAGCCTGTGTTGACAATGTGTTGACATATTGTCACGTGATAATATGCCAATTAATTCGCCTTAATTGCTTTATTAAAAAAAGGGAAACTTTCCAGGCACCGTAACAAAGCACCCCCTCACTTCCTCTCTCCCCCTATCTCCCCCTCACTCTCATCTCCTCCCTCTCCTCCTCCTCATCCTCCCTCTCCCCTCGATCCCCTTCTCCCCTCCTCCCTCCCCCTCTCACCTCCTCCCCTCCTCCTCTCCCCTCCCTCACTCCTCCCCTCCCCACCTCCCTCCTCCCTCTCCCCTCCCTCCATCTCCCCTCCTCCCTCTCCCTCTCCCCTCCATCCCCTTCTCCCCTCCTCCCTCACCCTCTCCCTCTCCCCTCCCTCCCTCTCCCCCCCCTCCCCTCCTCCCTCCTCCTCGCTGCTATAGCGGAGCGGCAGCGGCTCAACTTGCAGAGTGCTCCCAGCCAGCGGCTGCTCTCCTCGGGGTCCCAGAGCGTCGCCTCCCCATGTGCCGGATCTGGATCTGGATGTTCACGCAGACCTCTCGCCAGCCCTCGTCAGCATGTCGAACCCGACCCACGACCCGTTCTACTCGTCCCCTTTCGGACCCTTCTACCGGAGACACTCGCCCTACATGGTCCAGCCGGAGTACCGCATCTACGAGATGAACAAGCGGCTCCAGGCGCGCACGGAGGTGAGTGCAGTCCGGGGTCCGGGCCGGGCAGCGGCTGGAGTGGAGGGGAGGTCCCGGTGGAGCTCCGGTTTGGGAACGGTAGAGTCACGGGAGAGTTGTGTGAGGCTCCGGAATCGGTCGGTCGGTAGAAGAGCGTCCGGTGCCCACGTGCCAAACATTCCAAAAGTCGAGCCGACCCGGTCCAGGTCCAGGTTCAGGTTCAGGATCAGGTTCAGGTCCAGGTTCAGGTTCGGGGGGGTTAACATGTTATAAACAGCGGGGTTAACATGTTATACACAGCGGCGTTAACATGTTGATCACAGGGGGGTTAACATGTTAAACACAGGGGGGTCATGGTCATGCGGTGACCGGTCTCCTAAGGTCCTCTGTGGGGTTACTGACTGCGGCTCTGAACTGTGATCATTTGTTAGTAGAGCTGAACGCTTGGTGTTTGCGAACTAATCACATTGTGCTGCTCAGTGAGCGGCTCAGGTTTACATTCAGAGAAAACCGCTGGTTCTGTGAGGCGGATGAACATCTGTCTTCAACAGCTGGCCGCTGATCGCTAGTGTGCAAATCTGCGCTAATGAAGTTCATCGGACGTGTCCGCTTCACGGCTGGACCTTCTCGCTGTTTCCACCGGAGCCGCTTCAGCGCTCACTGTGAGGCTGTGAGGAGCTGGACACCTTCTCACCGTCCCGACAGGAGACCTTATGAACAGGGGGCTGAAGTTATGGATTATAGTGTCAACATTTACTGTCAACATTTACAGCAGAATGTTGGTGATGTTGTTTGCTGGTGATGATGTTTGGTGGTGATGTTTGGTGGTGATGTTTGGTGATGAGGTTTGGTGATGATTTTTGGTGATGAGGTTTGGTGGTGGTGATGTTTGGTGGTGATGTTTGGTGATGATGTTTGGTGTTGATGTTTGGTGAGGATGTTTGGTGAGGATGTTTGGTGGTGATGTTTGGTGGGGATGATGATTGGTGATGATGTTTGGTGAAGATGTTTGGTGATGATGTTTGGTGGCGATGATGTTTGGTGTTGATGTTTGGTGAGGATGTTTGGTGATGATGTTTGGTGAGGATGTTTGGTGGTGATGTTTGGTGGGGATGATGATTGGTGATGATGTTTGGTGAAGATGTTTGGTGATGATGTTTGGTGATGATGTTTGGTGGTGATGATGCTGATTGATGATGATGTATGGTGATGATGTGTGGTGATGATATTTGGTGATGATGTTTTGTGGTGATGTTTGGTGATGATGTTTGGTGATGATGTTTGGTGGTGATGATGTTTGGTGATGATGTTTGGTGATGATGTTTGGTGATGATGTTTGGTGATGATGTGTGGTGATTATGTTTGGTGATGATGTTTGGTGGTGATGATGTTTGGTGATGATGTTTGGTGATGATTATGTTTGGTGATGATGTTTGGTGATGATGATGTTTGGTGGTGATGATATTTGGTGGTGATGATGTTTGGTGATGATCTTTGGTGGTGATGTTTGGTGATGATGATGATTGGTGATGATGTTTGGTGGTGATGATGTTTGGTGATGTTGATGATTGGTGATGATTTTTGGTGGTGATGTTTGGTGATGATGTTTGGTGATGATGTTTGGTGGTGATGTTTGGTGATGATGTTTGGTGATGGTGTTTGGTGATGATGTTTGGTGGTAGTAATGTTTGGTGGTGATGTTTGGTGATGATGTTTGGTGATGTTTGGTGATGATGTTTGGTGGTAGTAATGTTTGGTGGTGATGTTTGGTTTGGTGTTTGATGTGCGTGTGTGCGCGCGTGTTTGCGTGCATGTGTGTGTGCAAGTGTGTGTGTGTGTGTGTGTGTGTGTGTGTGTGTGTGTGTGTTTGTTCTACTGGGGTTCCAGAAGGTTCTGTATGAATAATGCAGGCGGACCCTCTTTGGTTCTCTTGGTTCGCTGACCCACTAACTGAACCGCTGCTCATTACAGTACTACTACTCACTATTAGTACTATTCACTACCTAGTACTCACTTCTCACTATTAGTACTACTCACTATTAGTACTACTCACTACCTAGT
>NC_140276.1:10733405-10940905 GCF_964030765.1 Micromesistius poutassou
CCCAGCATGCCTTGCTCCACCCTGACCCCCCTGGTCACTACCCAGCATGCCTTGCTCCACCCTGACCCCCTGGTCACTACCCAGCATGCCTTGCTCCACCCTGACCCCCTGGTCACTACCCAGCATGCCTTGTTCTACCCTGACCCCCTGGTCACTACCCAGCATGCCTTGCTCCACCCTGACCCCCTGGTCACTACCCAGCATGCCTTGCTCCACCCTGACCCTGGTCACTACCCAGCATGCCTTGCGCCACCCTGACCCTGGTCATGTTGGTGTTAGCTGGGGTGGGGTTACAGTTCAGTCAACAACAACAGTAGTATTACTACTACTACTATACTAGTACTAATATACTACTAATAAATGAATTATATTACTATACTACTACTACTGCTACTATGCTACTACTATACTACTATAATGCTACTATACTACTACTATACTACTACTACTACACTACTACTACTATACTACTGCTACTACTACTATACTAATATACTGTTATACTAATATACTGTTATACTACTACACTACTATAGCACTACCACTACTACTACTATACTACTACTACTACCACTACTACTCGCTCTCTGCTGGTGCTGAGCTCATATTATACTATACTATATATTTAAGCAATAGATCACGACAGGCCGTGGTATACGCTCATTATACCACAGTTAAGGGGCGTTGTCCGTCCCGACGCGCAGCGGAGGGGCGGCGACCCCCTTCACTGTGGTATAATGACCGTATATCACTGACTGAAGTGATCTATTGCTTTTATAAAACGGTTACGTAAATATGGCGAAATGAAAGTCATAGACACCCTCAATTTTGAAAAGCTAGAAAGTCGGAAAAGCATTTTTTTTAACGAATACAAAAAAGTAGTCCCTCCTGGCTGCCGGCAAAGTGTACGGCGGTTGCTATGCAACACACTGTAGCGCCCTTCAGAGAGAAGGCTAGGCTAAAGACGGTAGCTTGGTTCGCCGGCAATTTAGCCTTCTATCGAGTTCACTCGAACTCGATAGTAGGCTAAATTGCCGACCGTGTGCCTATTGCTTTACAACATTTCCACCCTCTCCAGCAATCAACATGTTTTTTAGGCTTCAGTGAACTACGCTATCGCTTTTATATATACATAAACAACAGTTAGAGTTAGGCGCGGAGTGATACTGAACTCTGTAAACTGAACGGGCGTCATAGCTGTGTGTATACGCTCAATATACAACGGTTGGGAACCAATCAGATCGCTTGATTTAGGCCCCCTGTTTTATAAATATATATATATATATATATATATATATATTATAGTACCCAAAAGAAGTACATATGCTTTCGTCTAACCCTTCAACCCGTCAGTTAAAGAAATATTTAAAATACTGAACAATAGGAAGGTCAGCAGTTTAGTTAATAGAGGATGTGTTTAGTGGAGGATTATATACTTTGTTTGAAGTGTGTGAGGACTGTGCCTGATGTGATAACCCTCTAAATTAGCTTACAGATAAGATGCTAAGCTACCAGTAGCATGAAGTTTTTACTACACTTTACTACACTTTTCACTTTACACTTTACTACTACTGTGCGTTTCTGAAGCAGCAGACACCTTAATGCTGTGAATGTAGGGTGAGGTGTGAGAGGGTGAGGGTAAGGTGAAGGGGTGAGTGTAGGGTGAGGGGTGAGAGGGTGAGTATAGGGTGAGGGATGAGAGGGTGAGTGTATGTGAGTGTAAGGTGAAGGGGTGGGTGTAGGGTGAGGGATGAGAGGGTGAGTGTAAGGTGAAGGGGTGGGTGTAGGGTGAGAGGTGAGAGGGTGAGTGTAGGGTGAGAGGGTGAGTGTAAGGTGATGGAGTGAGTGTAGGGTGAGTGTAAGGTGAAGGGGTAAGTGTAGGATGAGAGGGTGAGTGTAAGGTGAAGGGGTGAGAGTAGGCTGAGGGGTTGAGACGAACAGAGTAGGGTGAATGTATGTTTGTGTGTGTGTGTGTGTGTGTGTGTGTGTGTGTATGTGTATGTGTATGTGTATGTGTATGTGTGTGTGTATGTGTGTGTGTGTGTGTGTGTGTGTGTGTGTGTGTGTGTTGTGTGTGTGTGTGTGTGTGTGTGTGTGTGTCTCTGGGGGCATTGATTAGAGTGAGTCTGGTGGGATTACATCTTTGCCGTTGCCATGCCAACTAATCAGCAGATTCTTTTTTATTTTGCTCGCTTCTCCGTCTCTCACCCCGGTTGTCACAGCAACCAAACTGAGGAGAAGCGTGGAGGCCAACCCTGAATTCAGCTGAAGGGCCAAAAACCTGTTTATTAGCCTTTCCCTATGTCTCTCTCTCTCTCTCTCTCTCTCTCTCTCTGTGTTTAGATGTAGTCCAGTATTTTGTTATTTCAGGCTGCATAAGAGCCAATAAATTCAGCATAATTAGCTGCTAATTCTGCTAACAGCGCTAACTCATCCACCCCTCTCCACCACCAACAGCTAACAGCGCTAACTCCTCCACCCATCTCCACCCCCACAGCTAAGAGCGCTAACTCCTCCACCCATCTCCACCACCACAGCTAACAGCGCTAACTCCTCCACCCCTCTCCACCACCACAGCTAACCGTGCAGCATTCTATGGCAGTGATGCTGTTCTAACAAGCTACTGCTGCTTTTGATTCTGTTAGCATGTCGATAGCATTTATCTGGGTGTTAGACTGTTTCTGGGATTAGCATTATAGCGAGGCTTCAGTAGCCTATGTAGCTGCTTGGTAGCACCTAGCTGTGAGTTAGTGTAAAACTATGTAGTAGCATGTAGTTATGTGTCGGCATGTAGCAAGGTATAAGTTTCTAACAGATAGCTGTGTAGTTATGTGTTAACATTTAGATGTGTATTAGCCCTATTTTGTCATGATGTACTGGGTATTAGCGTCTAGTTGTGAGGTAGCATATAACTATTTATTAGCCTTTTTCTAAGTGTTTGCATGTAGCTGGCTATTAGCCTCTAGCTGTGAGTAAGCCTGTGATCGTGTATTGGCCTCTTGCTGAGTATCAGTAGGTAACAGTGTATTATCCTCTAGCTGAGTACAGGGCTGCCAACTTTTGGGTTTTCGCTGGCGTGAGATTCTGTAGAATCTTGTAATGCATACCTTATAGCAGGGTTAGGGTTAGCAGCTCTGTGAGTATTAGCATTTAGCCTGGTACATTCTCCTAGCTGAGTATTAGCATGTAGCCTGGTGTCAGCCTGTAGCTGTGAGCTAATGTGCTCCTCCCTGTTATCAGGTGGTATTAGCCTGTAGCTGTGAGCTAATGTGCTCCTCCCTGTTATCAGGTGGTATTAGCCTGTAGCTGTGAGCTAATGTGCTTCTCCCTGTTATCAGGTGAGCACGGAGGGCCGGCTGATCCTGGAGTTCTCCTTCGACGACCTCATGAGGATCCGGACCTGGCACTTCACCATCCGGCAGTACCGGGAGCTGGTGCCGCGCAGTGTCCTGGCCATGCACGTGAGTGGTGACATCATCACACGGTGACATCATCAACACGGTGACATCATCAACACGGTGACGTCATCACACAGTGACGTCATCAACACTGTGACATCATCAACACGCGACCGATTACTTATGGTGCGTTCATATCGCTGGGAATTATGGGGAAAACATTTTCACGACGTCGGAAAGTTCTCGTGAACAACACCTCATGACGGTCTGATCATTCTACTTCCGTTCGGGGCCAGATTTTGTTAACAGAGTTGCCCAGTTGGTGATGTATGGTTTACTAGTGACGCGTGAACATGACGTAACATGAAAGTTTTACTCAAGAAGAATCAACCATCATATCACATATTTTACTATTGATTGACGTTGTAACCGTCTGTTGGCATCGACTTTGCTCAGTTTTAAACGTTGTGTACTGGTAAACCAGCTCTAGATAAGGGCAAGTGTAGCCTTCCATACAGTGGCACTGGTACAATGTGCTTCTCATAAATAAAAGCAAAAGGATAGTAGGTGATACAGCTACAAGGAAATAAAGGCATGCAAACTTGAAATTGATCCTACTAAGTTCTGTTTAGTTCTGACTATTTTTTATCGGATAAAAAACCCCTGAATAACTTTTAGATTCCCAACGCAGTGCACATGATCGGTCACTGTCACTGTCGGGAACACGTGTAAGCGTGACCGTCATCACTGGCGAGCTGTCTCGTTATCACCAGAACGCACAAACGCACCTTTAAAACAGAGCCAAAGCATGAACGCACCTTTAAAACAGAGCCAAAGCAAGAAAACGAATGAAGGCTAGTTTAAATATCAGCTCGCTAACTACTAATAGCTTAAGGGAATTAATCTGATAATAATACAAATAACAATAATAATAATGATAATATTAATAGCGAGAAAACTAAAAGCAAACTGAAATTTAGAATTTATGATGCTTTTTATCATGTTGTGGGGAACATGTGTGTGTGTCTTTCTAATCCTGGTGTGATCCTGGTTCTAGACCTGGTGTAATCCTGGTTCTAAACCTGGTGTAATCCTGGTGTAATCCTGGTTCTAGACCTGGTGTTATCCTGGTGTAATCCTGGTGTGACCCTGGTTCTAGACCTGGTGTTATCCTGGTGAAATCCTGGTTATAGACCTGGTGTAATCCTGGTGTAATCCTGGTTCTAGACCTGGAGTAATCCTGGTGTGATCCTGGTTCTAGACCTGGAGTAATCCTGGTGTGATCATGGTTCTAGACCTGGTGTAATCCTGGTGTGATCCTGGTTCTCCCCTCAGGCCCAGGAGCCCCAGGTCCTGGAGCAGCTCTCCAAGAACATCACACGTATGGGACTGACCAGCTTCACGCTCAACTACCTCCGGGTGAGGACACATCACATTATAGCTATACCTAGATAAACATATAGATACATATATACACATATATACAAATATATACACACACACATATATATATCTATATACATATACCTAGATATACATATAGATATATATATATACATATATATATCTAGATACACATATAGATACATATATACATATATATATATATATATATATATATATATATATACACATATATACATATAGATACATATATACACATATATACACACTAACAACTACCTCCAGGTAAGATATATAATATAGAATATATATATAGAACATAGAATATAGAATATTAATATTATATGATTATAATACAGAGGTAGTGTATACATATATGTATATACATAACTGTATAGATCCAATGTATTGGTGGTTATAACATTATACTGGTGGTGTGTTGTGATTAACAGTGTGTTGAGATTGTGTTGTGGTTATAACAGTGTATTGAGGTTGTGTTGTGGTTATAACAGTGTGTTGAGGTTGTGTTGTGGTTATAACAGTATGTTGAGGTTGTGTTGTGGTTATAACAGTGTGTGTTTGGTTGTGAGATGTTCCAGGCTTGGTGGTCGGTGAGTTCATTTAAATACAGCGTGGGCAACAGAGGCAGAAGAGAGACTCTCTCTCTTTCTCTCTCTCTCCTCTCTCTCTCCCTATTTCTCCCTCTTTAATATCCCTCTCTCCCTCTCTTCCTATATTTTGCTCTCTCTCTCCCTATCTTTTGCTCTTCCTATTTTCTCTTCCCTTTCTCTCTCCCTCTCCCTCTCTCTCCCCCTCTCTCTCTCTACCTATCTTTCTCCCTCCCTCTCTCTCTCTCTCTCTCTCTCTCTCTCTCTCTCTCTCTCTCTCTCTCTTTCTCTCTCTCTCTGTCTTTTTTTCTCTGTCGCCCTCTCTCTCTCTCTCTCTCTCTCTCTCTCTCTCTCTCTCTCTCTCTCTCTCTCTGTATATTTCCTCATTATTTCTCTGGTTTGGCGGCAGACTGACAGCTAGCATCTCCACCCCACAGCACAACAGGGGGAGGGAGGGGGGGAGGGAGGGTGGGGGGGCGAGCAAGATGAGAGTGAGGCAGGCGATATAGAGGGTGGGGGGGGGAGAGGAGCGAGGGAGGGAGGGGAGAGAAGTGGGAGGAGTGGAGAGGGCGAGCGAGGTGGGTGCAGGGCGACTCGGGACGAGCGAATGGAATTAATTGGAAAGAGAGAATTAGCATAACATTAATGAACGCACCCCACTGAGTCTTGTAATTGTGAAATACCGTAAATTCTTATTATAACAAGACAGAGAAAGAGACAGGGAGAGGGAAAGAGGGAGACATGGAGAGAGAGAGGGAGACAGAGAGACAGGGAGAGAGGTAGAGAGAGAGAGAGAGCTAGCATATGGCTGGTGTTGTTTTAGTGTCTCCTGCAACAATGACTTCTGAACCAGAGGATCTGGTCCTCTGCCATCTTAACATGTAGTCAGCCCAACATGTAGTCCATGGGTCTGGTGGGTCTGGTGGTTCTGTGGTCCATGGGTCTGGTGGGTCTGGTGGGTCTGGTGGTTCTGTGGTCCATGGGTCTGGTGGGTCTGGTGGGTCTGGTGGTTCTGTGATCCATGGGTCTGGTGGGTCTGGTGGGTCTGGTGGTTCTGTGGTCCATGGGTCTGGTGGGTCTGGTGGGTCTGTGGTCCATGGGTCTGGTGGGTCTGGTGGGTCTGGTGGTTCTGTGGTCCATGGGTCTGGTGGGTCTGGTGGGTCTGGTGGTTCTGTGGTCCATGGGTCTGGTGGGTCTGGTGGGTCTGGTGGTTCTGTGATCCATGGGTCTGGTGGGTCTGGTGGGTCTGGTGGTTCTGTGGTCCATGGGTCTGGTGGGTCTGGTGGGTCTGGTGGTTCTGTGGTCCATGGGTCTGGTGGGTCTGGTGGGTCTGGTGGTTCTGTGGTCCATGGGTCTGGTGGGTCTGGTGGGTCTGGTGGTTCTGTGGTCCATGGGTCTGGTGGGTCTGGTGGGTCTGGTGGTTCTGTGGTCCATGGGTCTGGTGGGTCTGGTGGGTCTGGTGGGTCTCATGGGTTCCTTGTTCTCTGTGCTTGTGTCTGACCCTGGTTCTGTATTTCAGCTCTGCGTCATCCTGGAGCCGATGCAGGAGCTGATGTCCAGACACAAGTCCTACAACCTGAGCCCGCGGGACTGCCTGAAGACCTGCCTGTTCCAGAAATGGCAGCGCATGGTGGCTCCCCCAGGTAGGTAGACCTCCCCCAGGTCGTGCTTGTCGGTCAGGTAGACCTCATGGTCCCCTAGTGGATCAGGTAGACCTCATGGTCCCCCAGGACCTGCTAGGGGGTCAGGTAGACCTAGTGGTCCCCTAGTGGGTCAGGTAGACTTAGTGGTTCCCTAGTGGGTCAGGTAGACCTCGTGGTCCCCCAGGGTCAGGTAGACCTCGTGGTCCCCAGAGTCCGGGTCAGGTTCCTCCTCTAGCTGCGCTGTTGGTTGACCTCAGACCCATCAGAGGCTGCGGCCTCGAGGTGTGAGCCTCTCGTTACACTTTGATTATAAGCTGGAGTCCGGAGGGGGAGGAGTCAGGAGGCTAGGAGGGGGAGGAGTCAAGAGGCTAGGAGGGGGTGGAGTCAGAGGAGATGTTGTCTTAGGATTCATCTTCAGCTTGTGTCTGTGGAGTCAGTGTTTATCACAGCGCTGAACAGACCTCTGGTCACACTTTATTCAGATTAACTGGACGGAGGCCAAATAATAAAAATAATTGGTTTCAAAGTCCAAAGGTCAGACTGAGTGCTCATTCAGCCTTTTCTGTTTTGGTTTTATTTGTCGGCTTTGGGATGAAAATATTTGTGGTGTGGTTGACTTGTTACCTCCCCGCATCACCCCCCACCCCCCCCCCCCCCTCATCCCAAACTGAGATTCTTCTGGACGCTCCGACCCTTATCTGCAGGAGCTCACTTCCTGCTATTCTTCTCCGGACAGGAAGCCGCTCTGAGTTTCAGCAGGAAGGAAACTCTGATGTATTTACACTCCGATAAGTTCTGTTTTTGGTGGAAATGGAAGTGATTTTAGTGCGTCACAATTTGAGCGTGGAAGGAAGGCGCTTTAGGACAGCAGAAGTGGACAATAGCTTTACCCCAGCTGTCTGTCAGCGACACAGCGGGGGTCAGGGGTCAAGAGGGGACGCCCAGTACCACAGGCCTTGTTGTGAGACTCAGTTATCGCTTGTTGCTCCCAAAGACATTTAAATCACGTCCCTGTGAGGGGGTGAACAGCACCGCTCTCTCCCCAGGAACCGCCAGTGGCTTCTCCATGAGGATCTGCTGGTTTAGCTTCAAACATCTCATCATGGAGGTCTTTAGGGAGCAGGAGACCCTGAGGTAGTAGAGTCATGGTTTAGGGACCTGAGAGAGTAGAGTCATGGTTTAGGGACCTGAGAGAGTAGAGTCATGGTTTAGGGACCTGAGAGAGTAGAGTCATGGTTTAGGGACCTGAGAGAGTAGAGTCATGGTTTAGGGACCTGAGAGAGTAGAGTCATGGTTTACAGACCTGAGAGAGTAGAGTCATGGTTTAGGGGAGTAGTAGAGTCATCTTAGTTTCCGTTTCACGTTGAGCCTTTAAAGCTCACCGGTGGTTTCGTTAGTTCAGCTTCTCCTACCTGACGTTCTAAAGAAGGTAAAGAACCAAACTATCATCTTCTCTTTCCACTGACTCCTGCTCTTGGTTCCACAGCTGGACACCCGCAGAACTTCAAAACCGAAATATTCCCCACAAGTCACAAAAAAGGTGATTATTTCCATAGTTCTAAAACAGTATTGTGGGGGTTATGTGTGATGGGGTGGTGGGTTTGATATGTACGTAGGTTAGATAGAACCCCTGGGGGCATGTTGGGTCTGTGTCTGGGGGGTCTGGGTCTTGGTCTAGGGGGTCTGGGTCTGGGTCTGGGTCTGCAGGGTCTGGGTCTGGAGGGTCTGGATCTGGTTGGGGTCTGGGTCTGGGGGTTTTGGGGGCTTTGGGTCTGGGGGTCTGGGTCTGTGTCTTGGGGGTCTGGTTCTAGGGGGTCTGGGTCTGGTTGGGGTCTGGGTCTGGGTCTGGGGGGTCTGGGTCTGGGGGGTCTGGGTCTTGGTCTGGTTGGGGTCTGGGTCTGGTTGGGGTCTGGGTCTGGGTCTGGTTGGGGTCTGGGTCTGGTTGGGGTCTGGGTCTGGGTCTGGTTGGGGTCTGGGTCTAGTTGGGGTCTGGGTCTGGGGGGTCTGGTATCAGGGGGGGTGTTAGGGGACTCCCGGTTTTGGGGCGATTGTCATGAATGCTCCACTCAGTTCTCAGAGAAGGACATGAATCAATAACAACTGTATATATTATATCTATTACCATATATCATTACAATAGTATTAATAATGCAAACCTGATAATTACACTGTGACTAAAGTGAGGAGCCTGTCTGTCCTCCTGTCTGTCTGTCTGTCTGTCTGTCCTCCTCCTGTCTGTCTGTCTGTCTGTCCTCCTGTCTTTCTGTCTGTCCTCCTGTCTGTCTGTCTATTTGTCTAGCTGTCTGTAGGTGTGTGTGTGTGTGTGTGTGTGCCCCCATGCTTGTTGTGACCACAGTGGTTCTATCTGCTCTGCTGTTATTACTGCCCCCCTCCCCCCTCTCTCCCCCCTCCCCTCCCCCCTCTCTCCCTCATCTCACCTCCTCCCCTCCCCCCTCTCTCCCTCATCTCACCTCCTCCCCTCCCCCCTCTCTCCCTCATCTCACCTCCTTCCCTCCCCCCTCTCTTCCTCATCTCACCTCCCCCTACACCTCCAGACCATTCCCCCACCCCTAACCTCCCCCAGCTCTGAACCATTCCGCTCCCCCCTCCTCTCCCACCCAGCCCTCTCCTCTCCTCCCCCCTCCTCCCCCACACAGCCCTCTCCTCTTCTCCCTCCTCCTCCCCCACCCAGCCCTCTCCTCTCCTCCCCACTCATCTCCCACCCAGCCCTCTCCTCTCCTCCCCCCTCCTCCCCCACCCAGCCCTCTCCTCTTCTCCCTCCTCCTCCCCCACCCAGCCCTCTCCTCTCCTCCCCCCTCCTCTCCCACCCAGCCCTCTCCTCTCCTCCCCCACCCAGCCCTCTCCCCCTCTCTCTGTTATGTTATGTTATGTTATTCGTGCTCTGGTCATGTTATGCCATGTTATTCATGCTCTGGACATGTTATTAATGCTTTGGTCATGCTCTGGTCATGTTATGTCATGTTATTCATGCTCTCGTCATGTGACGTCATGTTATTTATGCTCTCATCATGTTATGTTATTCATTCTCTGGACATGTTATTAATGCTTTGGTCATGCTCTAGTCATGTTATGTCATGTTATTCATGCTCTGGTCATGTTACGTCATGTTATTAATGCTCTGGTCATGTTTTGTTATTCATGCTGTGGTCATGTTATGTTATGTTATGTTATTCATGCTCTGGTCTTGTTATGTTATGTCATGTTATTGATGCTCTGGTCATGTGATGTCAGGTCGGGCTAAGGCTGAACCGGCCCGTCCCCCCGCCACCAAGAGGAGGAAAAGGAAGAACTCGGCCAGCAGCGCCAACAGCGCCGCCGGGGCTGCTGGGAAAAAGAGAAGCCCCGCCTCCAATTTCAGCCTCTCCAGTCAGGTACCTGTAAGCATCAAGCCCCTCCCCCTCTTCCTGGTGTAGGTCACTTCCGGCTCTGTTGTAGGTCACTTCCTGCTCTCTCTAGTGCATCTATATACTGAAAATTTCTATCTAAAAAATTCTAAATCTAGCGTGGACTGTGGCGCTAATGCTAAGCTAACAGCTCACTGGTTTACAACTTCCCTTCATCCATTAGTGTGAACTATAGTAGTACTAAACATGAATAATAGAGTTATCCCATTCATAATAAGTCCTTATTATGAAAAGATATTAGATAGTACTTACTTATTTTACACTCATTCTAGTGGTCAGTAGCGAGCATTATTGATTGATTAACTGATTAACACTAACGAACCTGGAGGAGTTCTCCTTCCCTCTCTCTCCTTCTCTCCTTCCCTCTCTCCTTCTCTCATTATCTCCTTCTCTCATTTTCTCTCTCCTTCTCTCTCTCCTCCTCTCCTTCCTTCCTCTTTCTCCTTCTCTCTCTCCTTCTCTGTCTCTCCTTCTATCTCTCCTTCTCCTTCTCTCTCTCCTTCCCTCTCTCCTTCTCTCGTTATCTCCTCTCCTTTTCTCTCTCCTTCTCTCTCTCCTCCTCTCCTTCTCTCCCTCTCTCTTCTTCTCTCTCTCCTCTCTCTCTGCTTCTCTCTCTCCTTCTCTCCTTCTCTCACTCTCTCTCTGTCCTTCTCTCTCTCCTTCTCTCCTTCTCTCCCTGTCTCTCTCCTTCTCTCTCTCCTTCTCTCGCTCTCCTTCTCTCTCTCTCTCTCTCCTTCTCTCTCTCCTTCTCTCTCTCTCCTTCTCTCCCTCCTTCTCTCTCTCTCTCCTTCTCTCATAAACTCTTCATAAACAGGAAACAGTTTGGCCCAGAGCCCGCCCTCATTATCATCTGTATCTGAATAACACACACACACACACACACACACACACACACACACACACACACACACATACCCCTCCCACACACACACAACACAAAATCAACCCACGCACACACACACACACACGTCCGTGGACACACGCTACATGTCAGGTGTGTCTGGAGCTGCGCTAGCAACATGCTGTGCTAGCAACATGCTATGCTACATATGATGCTGTGCTAGCAATATGCTACGCTACATATGTTGCTGGGTTGGCGTCTTTGTCTGAGAAGTTGTTCGTTTGTGGCGGAACAGCAGCCTACGTGAGCCCCATAGCAATGAGGAGCGGCTCCTCCCCCTCCTCCCCTCCTCCTCCCCCTCACGGGCCGAGGGGGGGAAGAGGAGGAGGAGGAGAGGGGAGGAGGGGGGAGCCCCCTTACACTACTGTGTAACAGTGCCCCCTACAGGACACGGACAGGAAGAGGGTACTGGTATTAGGTTGAAGTGAAGGGTTCCCCAGAGACACTTCTACTAACATCCTCTTTCTTATTTATATATATTCATATTAATATTTATTCATATTTATGCGTTCATACTTATATATATTCATCTTGATATATGTATATTGATATTTAGATATATTGATATTTAGATATATTGATATTTAAATATATTCATATATATATCTATGTATATATACTATAAGAATGCTTGGATCGCCATACATAGGAAATACAATCAAATGTATGATGTATATAAATAGATGAAATGAAAATGGAATGAATTTAATAAAAAAGACCAGCAGAGTGAAGTTATGGTGGACGGTAGAGAACAATAGAGACAGTAAGTATGTATATATATAATATCTATATAAGAGCTCTATCAATGCTAATAAGTTAGGTTCTGCTAACCGAAAGGCTTCATATAAACAGTACACAGAGTGTACTTAGCTTCTCGATTTCAAACCCTTCTGTACTGAGTTCACGCTGAACCAACAGCTCCCCCTAATGGAGAGAGAGAGAGAGAGAGAGAGAGAGAGAGAGAGAGAGAGAGAGAGAGAGAGAGAGAGAGAGAGAGAGAGAAAAATTATTCCCACAATGTTTAACAATTTAGGATTCTGTAGGATTCCTCCTAATTAACAGCACAACGCTAGCCGCACACCACTAACACAGCACTGCGCTGTGTGGACAAGTAGATGTTTATCATTAGCTAACAATTAGCACGCGCGGCACTCCCTGGCCAGCCACAGGCTGTTAGCATGTTAGCATGGAGGTCTGAGAGGGTAGTGGGAGGAGGGGGGGGGGGTCTGGCAGACCTCCTCCCCGACCAGATGGTGACGATGGACCTGTTAGCAATCAGCACGCTCCGAGCTAATGAGTTAATAAGCTATGCTAATTGACAAATCAGTGTGGATATTCAGTCATTTAGCTGAAAAGCTCTCCTTCATTAATTTGGCTTATTAAGGATAAGAGTGTTGGTTTATTGATGGCCGGGTCTCCCACCATCCTCTTCATCTTCATCTCATAGGATTGTGTGCGTGTGCATTTGTGTGTTTAAACTGTGTATTAACTGGTAGAAAATTGTCGGGACTGGCCTGTATTAAGACTATAAACTGGTATGTTCTGTTCTTTACTGTTCGGAAACTGTTCTTCTCTGGATTAGAAAAAGTCTAAACTGATCCTAACTGGTCTGAACAAGTCAGAACTGATATAAACTATAACTGATCTAAACTAGTACAAACTAAACTAAACCAGTCTAATTAGTATGCCCTAAACTGAAGTGGTCCAATCAGGTCTGAATTAGTCCAAAGAAGTCCTAACAGGTTTTATCTGGTCTGACCTGGCCCTAACTGGTCTTATCTGGTCTGAGGGGTCCTAACTGGTCTCATCTGGTCTGAACTGGTCCTAACTGGTCCTAAATGGTTCTAACTTGTCCTAATTGGTCCTAACTGGTCTCATCTGGTCTCATCTGGTCCTAACTGGTCTCATCTGGTCTGAACTGGTCCTAATTGTTCGTAACTGGTCCTAACTGGTGTGTTCTCCTCCCTCAGGATGTGATGGTGGTGGGCGAGCCCACCCTGATGGGGGGGGAGTTCGGCGACGAGGACGAGCGTCTGATCACGCGTCTGGAGAACACGCAGTACGACGCGTCCAACGGCCTGGATGACGAGGACGACTTCAGCGGCTCCCCCGCCCTGGGGAACAACAGCCCCTGGGGCTCCAAGGCCCACCCCCCCCAGGACACCAAGCCCGAGACCGCCGGCCCCCAGCCCTCCCAGTAGCCCCCTCCCAGTAACCTCTGGTATCAGAGAGTTAGTCTAGTGTCAGAGGAGGTCCGTCTGACACCCCTCCAGAGGACCAGCTGGCAGCAATACCCCCCCATGAGACTTCTTCCTGTCTGCTCCTGCGTGAAGCTACCCGGCGGAACCAGAACGTTTTGTAAAGAATCTCTTGGACATTTCCCTCCAGGAACTTTTGAGACTATAGAAAAGCCGGCCCATGTGATTGGTGGATCTGCAGGTCACATGGCCACCCTGAGGGGCGTGGCTTCAGTTGTGTTTCTGCATCGCAGGCCGACTAAGACCCTGTTGAATACATTTGCATTTTTATTGGAAACTCAGTGGCCTGTCTCTGTTCCCGTCTCTGGACTTCAGCTCCACGGACGCTGGTGTTTTATCGCCCATGTTGTGAATTCAAGCAGATCTTGAATTGTGTTTATAGTCTGTTGGTATTTTGCTTATTTTCTGATCCATTGCACCATGTTGTAATTCTCCACAGCAGCGAGACACTGAGTCCTCCATGTTGACTTCCCAGAACATGACCATACCTCCTGAACGAAATCTCCTGAACAGGATCTCCTGAACAGGGAACTCCTGAACAGGATCTCCTGAATGAGATCTTTTGAACCTGAACATGATCTCCTGAATGAGATCTCCTGAACGAGATCCTCTGAATGATATCTTCTGAATGAGATCTTCTGAACGAGATCTTCTGAATGAGATCTTCTGAATGAGATCTTCTGAACGAGATCTTCTGAATGAGATCTTCTGAACATGAACATGATCTTCTGAAAAAGATCTTCTGAACGTGATCCTTGCTCCAGTATCTTCAACCAGCTGAGGCTCTACAACATTTCCTGCATGATTTTATAAAAGTATTTTGGGTTTATATGTGAAATTTTTCAAAGCACATCCATCTGTGTGTCTGGTGGTGTTTGGGAGAGCTTAGTAGCTTGGTATATAGAGGAGGTTATCCTGTCTCTACATAAAGGTGGTTCTCCTGTCTGTGCATAGAGGAGGTTCTCCTGTCTCTATATAGAGGTTCTCCTGTCTATACATAGAGGAGGTTCTCCTGTCTGTACATAGAGGAGGTTCTCCTGTCTCTACATAGAGGAGGTTCTTGTGTCTCTATATAGAGGAGGTTCTCCTGTCTGTACATAGAGGAGGTTCTCCTGTCTACATAGAGGAGGTTCTCCTGTCTCTATATAGAGGAGGTTCTCCTATCTGTACATAGAGGAGGTTCTCCTGTCTGTACATATAGGAGGTTCTCCTGTCTGTACATAGAGGAGGTTCTCCTGTCTGTACATAGAGGAGGTTCTCCTGTCTCTACATAGAGGAGGTTTTCCTGTCTCTACATAGAGGAGGTTCTCCTGACTCCACCAGACACTGTGGTCATCTGGCCGGTGGTGGTTCTTCACCACTGGCCTTTCTTCTCATTTCTGTAGGCTGGAGCAGCATCTGCCAAAACATCTGTCCCATCTTAATCCATAGCTAGACCAGTACCAAAGCCCCCTGGTAGACCAGTCTACTGGATCCCAGCAGGATCAGTACCAAAGCCCCCTGGTAGACCAGCACTACCAGAGGACCCTGGCAGACCAGTACCAAAGCCCCCTGGTAGACAAGTCTACTGGATCCCAGTAGGACCAGTCCCACCCTGGTAGCCCGGTCTACTGGCTGGTCTCAGGATAGGTCGCGGCTGGCAGAGATGCAACCCAGTGCTTCAGAAAGGTGTGAATCCCTCTTTGTTTTCTTGGTTCTCCATCTATTCCTTCTTCTGGTGGACTCTGGTCTTCTGGTGGACTCTGGTCTTCTGGTGGACTCTGGTCTGAAGGTGGACGATGTCTTTCTACATTTGAAGATAATGAGTATTTATTTGTGCATTTGTAAGGAAGCGACCATTTCTAAACATGTTGAGCCCAGTGTGACGTTTGTACAGGATATAGCAGAGGTGTTTATGTCAGATGTCTGGTGTGTATGCTTTACCACTACGTGTTCTAATAAACCTTACAAACCCGGCCTACTGGCTTAATTTCCTACATCGTAATGTGTGGCATATTTGTTGTTTTGAGCGGCGAGTAAAATAAGCTTAGAATCTATTTTACAATCAAGGTCCTCAGACGAGGTTTCCTCTGTTCGGGTTCATTAGGGCATCAGGGTCATTAGGGTTCTGACGGTGGAACGGTGACGCCACTGTGTGGTGAACACAGAGACTGCATCGACCTAATGACGCAATCCATAACGTTGGCACTGGTGAATCTGGTAATAATAATGATGTCGTTATTATAAGCACAATCGTATTGATGGCGGTTATCAAATACATTACAGTTCGTTACAGTAAACCAATGTGTGATATAATAACACATTCCAGCCCATATTCAGGCTAAACTGAGTAAACTGTATCCAACTGTATCCAAACTCATCCACTAAGAGGTTTGGAAGAATGAATATAATTATGATTGCTCAATGTTTGTGATCATGTATATCAGTAAGATGATTAACTTTATTCCCATTATGATTATTTATTATTTATTATTCGGGGCTGTGTTGTTGTCCTCGGAGTGATGACGTAGCGGTGACGCGGCGGTAAGATGGCGGCCTCGTTGGGCTCCAGAGAAGCGGACAGTGGGAAAAGGAGACAGAAACGTCCGTGGGAAGACGTCACCATGTCGGGTCAGACCGGTGTGGCCCCCGGCCTCCCGGAGAACCTCGGGTTCTACGACCTGGACGCCGTCCGGAGGGAGCGGCGAAGGGACCCGGGTAAGACGAGCCTCTCACTGGTTAGACGAGCCTCTCACTGGTTAGACGAGCCTCTCCCGGGTTAGACGAGCCTCTCCCGGGTTAGACGAGCCTCTCCCGGGTTAGACGAGCTTCTCCCGGTTAAGAGAAGCCTCTCTAACCCGGGTTTGACGAGCCTCTCCCGGGTTAGACGAGCCTCTCCCCGCCGAGCAGCGTGGAGGTCCGCTGAGAGGTCTGAACATCCCACTGGTTCAGGGGTTAGCCTGACCCAACAGCTGTTTTGTCTGTTTTGTTGACATCTCCGGAACTTCCCAGAGTTCCTAGCAGTACATATTTATTAGTGTTAATAAACGGATTCATTACATAACTAAATTAATTCCTCTTTTATTAGACAGTTGGACGCGTTAGAGGAGAGAATATTGCCTTGATATTGAGTATATCGTTTATAAAGTTTATATAGTATTAATTCTCCAGTAGTTTATGGTTGAACCACTCTGTTTCCCAGTTCTAGGCTGGAACAGACAATAGCTCTGCTGTGATCTCTGTGTGTGTGTGTGTGTGTGTGTGTGTGTGTGTGTGTGTGTGTGTGTGTGTGTGTGTGTGTGTGTGTGTGTGTGTCTCAGACCCGTCCCTCGCCCACTTCCTGTCCGCTGAGCTCACCAGAGGTTACTTCCTGGAGCACAACGAGGCTCAGTTCAGAGAGCGGAGAGAGAAGGTCTACACCTGCATGAGGATCCCCAAGGAGCTGGAGAAGGTAAGCCTCCACCCAAACCACCTCCACCTCCTGGTGGAGGTTCTGTTCCTCCACGTCCTCCTCCTCCTCTGTCTGTTGGGCTCTTCTGAGCTGTCCTGTGTTGTGAGCTCTGGATGATATTGTCTAGAGACGTGTGCAGACAGACGTACTGACATACAGACATACAGACAGATGTACTGAAAGACAGACATACTGACAGACAGGGTGAACCCCCTAACAATGTTGATGTGAGGGTGAACCCCCTAACGATGTTGATGTGAGGGTGAACCCCCTAACGATGTTGATGTGAGGGTGAACCCCCTAATGATGTTGATGTGCGGGTGAACCCTCACCCCTGCAGCTGATGGTGTTCGGCTTCTTCCTGTGTTTGGACGCCTTCCTGTACGTCTTCACTCTGCTGCCGCTGCGCATGCTGCTGGCCCTGCTGAGAGTGGTGACGCTGCCCTGCTGTGGAGCCCGGTACACACACACACACACACACACACACACACACACACACACACACACACACACACACACACACACACACACACACACACACACACACATACATTCTGAGTATTAGAATCCCAAACTATGGAAAACTGGAATATTTATATTCAGATCCTTATTTGATCCCTAGAATATAAAAAAAAATCTCTAATACCTCTAAGCCGGTTCCTGGAGCTTAGAGTCCGGTTCTCCGTTCTACCGTAAGACAGAGCTGCTCCAGAGCAGCAGCTGTCTGTAGAGGAGCTCCCCGGGGGGCGAGTGTTGGTTTTGAACGCTGAGTGGGAGGTCCAGGAAGGATGTCAGCCAATCAGTCCCCTCCCTAACGGTGTGTGATGACCGCCCTGCTCCTCTCCCTGTAGGCCTCACACCTGTCCCTACTGCAGGAGAAACAGGTATGACCTCACGTCCTCCTGGCGATGTCACACCCCGCCCATCCTCACCCCAGCTTGGCCCATACCTGATGATGTCATCAGCCACGCCCCCATATCATCTCACCTGCGTTCACGTCACACCAGACACTAAAGTCAGCTCTGTCATTCAGCACTAAGATCTTAAATGATCCAAACTTAATTTGTTATGAATGATGGAGATAATTAGAAGAAACTGGCTATCTGCAGCGACTATAACCATGGCAACAGGCCATGGTACCAGGAACGTTAGCATGGAAACAGGCCCGGTACCAGGGGGTGGAACAATATACGACATAATATACGATGACACATGAAGTATACCGATGTCTCAGAAGAGGTACTCATGTAGTCCAGAGGGATTTAGTCCCTACAGATGAGTCTAGAGGGACATGTTGGGGGTAAACTCTGGGTTCTGCTGCACAGGTAGCCAGACTACATGAGGACATCTTGTTTTACCCTCTTTTAGAGACAGGTTGGTGAGCTGAAAGTTCGTCAGGGTTAACGAGCTGCAGGTCAGGGTTAACGAGCTGCAGGTCAACAAGCTGCAGGTCAACAAGAACGAGCTGCAGGTCAGGGTTAACAAGCTGCAGGTCAGGGTCAACGAGCTGCAGGTGTGCTGGTTCAGTGGACCAGATTGCCCACTGGGTAGGCTGGTATGTTGGTCTGGAATGGCTTACCAGCATCATGATAGGGGCTGAAATAGGGGCTCTTTAAAGGAGCTATGTGCCAGTAGGCTAGGGTACAGCTTCCGGGCTCGGGAAGTCCTCCCCGGGATTTCCATCCAACCCCCATGGCCCACTCAGGGTCGGGATCTCATGGATGGATTAGATTGAGATTGAGGACTAATGGACTCATCAACCTTCTGGATGGTGTATGTAGGGGCCCACCTCTAACTAACCCTGACCTCCTCTAACTAACCCTGACCTCCTCTAACTAACCCCGACCTCCTCTAACTAACCCTGACCTTCTCTAACTAACCCGACCTCCTCTAACTAACCCTGACCTACTTGACCTCCTCTAACTAATCCTGACTTCCTCTAACTAACCCTGACCTCTTCTAACTGATGATGTTGTAACTGACACTATAGATATACAGATAGTTCTATATATCTAGAGATGTATAGATCTATCTGTATATCTATATATCTAGAGATATATAAATAAATATATAATATAATTATACAGATAGATGCATCCATCCCATATCACCACAACATCTGTGCCCCCCGCCATGCATGATGTAGGGTTAGGTTAGGGTTGGGTGCATGATGTAGGGTTAGGTTAAGGTTAGCTGCATGATGTAGAGTAAGGGTTAGGTGCATGATGTAGGGTTAGTTTAGGATTAGGTTGGGTGCATGATGTAGGGTTAGGTTAAATTTGGTTATTTTTGGATATTTTTAAATGTATATATTTATACAAATGTTAAGTATTGAAACAATATGGGAAGGCTTCTTTGGACATATTGAAGCTTAAGTGTGTGTGTGTGTGTGTGTGTGTGTGTGTGTGTGTGTGTGTGTGTGTGTGTGTGTGTGTGTGTGTGTGTGTGTGTGTGTGTGTGTGTGTGTGTGTCAGTGGGTCCCGTGTGCTGCAGCCGGCCCAGGTGTGTGACGTGCTGAAGGGTCTCATCCTGCTGCTCTGCTTCTCCATGATGACCTGTGTGGACTACGCCATGATGTACCACCTGATCAGGGGCCAGTCAGTCATCAAGCTCTACATCATCTACAACATGCTGGAGGTAGACTAGCCTAGCCTTGCCCTCTACAATATGCTGGAGCTAGCCTAGCCCTATACAACTTCCTGGAGGTAGCCTAGCCCTAGCTCTCTATAACATGCTGGAGGTAGCCTAGCCTAGCCCTAACGTAAATGTAAATCAGCTTTTTGGCTAAGTATGCTCACACATACAAAGAATTTGGTCTCTGCATTTATCCCACCTGTGAATTAGTGAAACACACTGAGCACACAATGAACACACAGTGAGGTGAAGCACCCATTAACCCAGAGCAGTGAGCCGCTACAGTGGCACTCGGGGAGCAGTGAGGGGTTAGGTGCCTTGCTCAAGGGCACTTCGGCCGTGGTTGTGGGCATGGGAGAGCAGTGCTCAACCACTTCCCCCGCCCACATTTTTCCTACTGGAACCAGTAACCCTTTGGTTTCGAGGCCGAAGCCCTAACCAGTAGGCCACAGCTGCCCCTAACCCTCTACAACACGCTGGAGGTAGCCTAGCCTAGCCTCCATTTTAACCCCAGCCTCCTGGTGTTATTTCATTGGCTCTTAAGCATCATGACTCCCCAGTTTGTCCCGCCCCTTCCTATTAACTATTAGACTCAGGTTCTGATGTCTAGACGCAGGAGATGACTCCCTTTTGGTTTAAGTGTACTGGCTGTTGGTTTCAGTCCTTCCTGTAGCTCTACGGGTACTTCCTGTAGCTCTAAGGGTACTTCCTGTAGCTCTACTTCCTGTCTCCAGGTGGCGGACCGGCTCTTCTCGTCCTTCGGTCAGGACATCCTGGACGCACTCTACTGGACGGCCACGGAGCCCAAGGAGCGCAAGAGGGACAGCATCGGGGTCCTCCCACACTTCTGCATGGCCGTCTGCTACGTCTGTATCCTCTGGGGACAGGGGGGCCAGGGTTAGGCTGAGGCTGAGGGTTAGGGGTATGGGTTAGGGTTAGGCTGAGGGTTAGGGTACAGTCTACCTGTAGGCATCCTTGAGCAAGATGCCTTAACCCCTACCTGCTCCTTAACGACTTGTCTCTCTACTGTCTAACCCCTACTTAATGACCTGTCTCTGTACTGTCTAACCCCTACCTGCTCCGTAAGGACCTGTCTCTGTACTGTCTAACCCCTACCTGCTCCGTAAGGACCTGTCTCTGTACTGTCTAACCCCTACCTGCTCTTTAGGGACCTGTCTATGTACTGTCTGACCCCTACCTGCTCCTTAGGGACCTGTCTCTGTACTGTCTAACCCCTACCTGCTCCGTAAGGACCTGTCTGTACTGTCTAACCCCTACCTGCTCCTTTAGGGACCTGTCTCTGTACTGTCTAACCCCTACCTGCCCCTACCTGTGACCTGTCTATGTACTGTCTAACCCCTACCTGCTCCTTAATGACCTGTCCCTGTACTGTCTAAACCCTACCTGCTCTTTAGGGACCTGTCTCTGTACTGTCTAACCCCTACCTGCTCTTTAGGGACCTGTCTATGTACTGTCTGACCCCTACCTGCTCCTTAGGGACCTGTCTCTGTACTGTCTAACCCCTACCTGCTCCTTAGGGACCTATCTCTGTACTGTGTAACCCCTACCTGCTCCTTAGGGACCTGTCTCTCTACTGTCCAACCCCTACCAGTAGTACATCATATCACTCCAGTTCAGTGCATTGTGGAGGGTGGTAGGATTAGTATTAATTAAACCCTGATTAAGGAGTGGAGGGTGTTAGCTAGGATTAGTGTGTGTGTGTGTGTGTGTGTGTGTGTGTGTGTGTGTGTGTGTGTGTGTGTGTGTGTGTGTGTGTGTGTGTGTGTGTGTGTGTGTGTGTGTGTGTGTGTGTGTGTGTGTGTGTGTGTGTGTGCGTCCCTGTGTCTTCCTGAGCGCTCAGTCCTCCATGCCCTCCTCATCATGGTCCAGGCCTCCACGCTCAACGTGGCGTTCAACTCGCACAACAAGTCGCTGCTCACCATCATGATGTCCAACAACGTGAGTGTTCACCACGCCAACTACTAACCCCTGTGTATAGGGGTTAGTGTTCACCACGCTACTTACTAACCCCTATGAGGGCGGGCCACGGTAGAGAGACTGATATGTGACACACACCGTATGATGATGATGATGAGTGTTTCCTGCCTCAGTTTGTGGAGATCAAAGGAAGTGTCTTCAAGAAGTTTGAGAAGAACAACCTCTTCCAGATGTCCAACAGTGGTGAGATACTATATATATATATATATATATATATATATAAAGATATAGATATAGATACTATATATATATATAGATATACAGAGAGAAAGAGAGGTCCTCTAAACACAGTACGGCTCTAGAGACAGGTCCTCTGAACACAGTGTCAGCTCTAGAGACAGAGGTCCTCTGAACACAGTGTTAGCTCTAGAGACAGAGGTCCTCTGAACACAGTGTCAGCTCTAGAGACAGAGGTCCTCTGAACACAGTGTTAGCTCTAGAGACAGAGGTCCTCTGAACACAGTGTCAGCTCTAGAGACAGAGGTCCTCTGAACACAGTGTTAGCTCTAGAGACAGAGGTCCTCTGAACACAGTGTCAGCTCTAGAGACAGAGGTCCTCTGAACACAGTGTCAGCTCTAGAGACAGAGGTCCTCTGAACACAGTGTCGGCTCTAGAGAGAGAGGTCTCCTGGTGTGATGCTGTGTCTGCTGCTGTCCTCTTTCTAGACATCAAGGAACGCTTCACCAACTACATTCTGCTGATCATCGTCTGTCTGCGGAACATGGAGCAGTTCTCCTGGAACCCAGGTACCTCTCAGCTAGGGACTAACCCTCTTAGCTAGGGACTAACCCTCTCAGCTAGGGACTAACCCTCTCAGCTAGGGACTAACCCTAACCCTCTCAGCTAGTTCGGCATTCACATTTTTCGGTTCAAAATTTCCCTTGGGTGAAAGTAGCTCCATCTTTTTTTTTTCTTTTAATGGAAACATTCTGTTTAGGATAAAGAGAAGTATGTTATCCCTATTTTGTTGTTTAGCAGCAACAATGGTCCGTAGGTAGCAGCTGGTCGCTAACACAGTAAGCAACAAAACTAGCGACACACACACTTGCAGCTGAAGTAAAAACAGTGACGTTTATAAATGAGCGGACACGCAGTGAGCAGGTGGACATTGATCATAGATAAATACTTTATTGATCCCCAGGGGGGAAATTCCAAACTGTGATTGCTCTGATCACAATCAAGAAAAAGACGATGTGGGTGACCCCTGACCCTAGAGTAGAGCAGGTGACCCCTGACCCTGACCCTAGAGTGAAGCAGGTGACCCCTGACCCCTGACCCTAGAGTAGAGCAGGTGACCCCTGACCCTAGAGTGAAGCAGGTGACCCCTGACCCTAGAGTGAAGCAGGTGACCCCAGACCCTAGAGTAGAGCAGGTGACCCCTGACCCTAGAGTAGAGCAGGTGACCCCTGACCCTAGAGTAGAGCAGGTGACCCCAGACCCTGACCCTAGAGTAGTGCAGGTGACCCCTAACTCTAGAGTGAAGCAGGTGACCCCTGACCCTAGAGTAGAGCAGGTGACCCCAGACCCTGACCCTAGAGTAGAGCAGGTGACCCCTAACCCTAGAGTGAAGCAGGTGACCCCTGACCCTAGAGTAGAGCAGGTGACCCCAGACCCTGACCCTAGAGTAGAGCAGGTGACCCCTAACCCTAGAGTGAAGCAGGTGACCCCTACCTGCTCCTTAATGACATGGATCTCTACTAAATAACTAGTTTGTAATTAAATAATGTAGGTCAAATGAAACTATTGTTAATGTGTTGTCTCCAGAGCACCTGTGGGTTCTGTGTCCCGACGTCGTCATGGTGATCACCTCGGAGGTGGCTGTCGACATCATCAAGCACGCCTTCATCACCAAGTTCAACGACATCACCGCCGACGTAAGACCACGACCCCCCAACACACCTGCAGAGACCAGTTCTGACCACCTGGAGAGCCCCCCCCTCTGCTGACATGCCCCCTACTGCCACGCCCCTCTGCTGCCACGCCCCCTTGCTGCCACGCCCCCTACTGTCACGCCCCCTACTGTCACGCCCCCTACTGCCACGCCCCCTGCTGCCACGCCCCCTACTGTCACGCCCCCTGCTGCCACGCCCCCTACTGTCACGCCCCTCTGCTGCCATGCCCCCTACTGCCACGCCCCCTACTGTCACCCCCCTCTGCTGCCACGCCCCCTACTGCCACGCCCCCTACTGCCATGCCCCTCTGCACCTCCGTATTTACTTCCCATCGTGTTTAAATTAGGACTGTCTCCTCTCTCCTCCTCCTCTAGGTCTACAGTGAGTACCGCGCCAGTCTGGCCTTTGAACTGGTCAGCAGCCGGCAAAAGAACGTAGGTGACCTCCATCCTCCTCCTCACTACACCATCTTCATCCTAATGTTCTGCATCTCAGTGTGTGTGTGTGTGTGTGTGTGTGTGTGTGTGTGTGTGTGTGTGTGTGTGTGTGTGTGTGTGTGTGTGTGTGTGTGTGTGTGTGTGTGTGTGTGTGTGTGTGTGTGTGTGTGTAGGCCTACACAGACTACAGTGATTCCGTGGCCCGGAGGATGGGCTTCATCCCCCTCCCTCTCGCTGTCCTGGTGAGAACCCACTCTCTAACCTGTCAATCACACATGTAGCCCCGCCCATATATGATGACAGACAGGAAGACCAGTTGAGATTGCAAACGTAATATAATCCTGATAGAGCTTCCTAATCCTAGACCCTAACCATACAGACCCTAGACCTGGACCCTAACCCTACAGACCTTAGACCCTAACCCTAAACCTGGACCCTAACCCAACAGACCCAAGACATAGACCTGGACCCTAACCCTCACCCTACAGACACTAACCCTAGACCCTTACCCTACAGACTTTAACCCTAGACCCTACAGAACCTAGACCCTAGCCCTACAGACCCTAGCCCTACAGACCCTACCCTAGACCCTACCCTACCTGCAGCAAAAAACAATATAAGCTCAGGGTTTTTTCTCTGAAAAAAGGCTACTGCGCTCAGAAAATAGGCGCCAGGATAGTCTCGCGATGCGAGATGTTGAGATGTTGAGATGTTGCGAGATGTTCACGTTGAAAAAAACTTTTTCATGGCATATACAATACAATGGTTGACTTTTGGCCTACAACAATCATAGGAAAATGAATCCCCTAAATATTCATTTCTAGTTATTTACTTATTTTTTTAATCTTCTTTTTTGCTGCAAGGGGGCGAGTTGTGTTGAGTTGCATTGAGTTGCGTTGCATTGCATTGAGTTGTGGTGCTGACCTGTGTTCTCCGTCCTGTCAGCTTATCCGGGTGGTGATGAGTTCTCTGAAGGTGCAGGGAGCTCTGGCCTACTGCTGCGTCTTCCTCTGCTACCTTGGGTAAGACCCCTCTAGGACCCTCTAGAACCTAGTAGACCCCTCTAGAACCCTGTAGAACCTAGAAGACCCCTGTAGACCCTTCTAGAACCCTGTAGAACCTAGAAGACCCCTGTAGACCCCTCTAGAACCCTGTGGAACCTTCTACTGCTGCTTTAAAGAGAATACTGAATACAAGGACCGGAGCTGAAACGCTTTACAGTGTTTACCTGTTGAACATGTCAGCATTTTCAGAGTGGTTTTAGTGTATCCATCTGTAAATATACAGAACATCTGAAAATAACAGCAAATCTGTAAATGTATAGAACATCTGTCACTATCCAGAGCTGTTTAACCCGAGTGGGTGTAGCGTATCCCTCTGTAACTGACAAATGTGTTCTGGTCTCCAGCCTGGTGTCTCTCAAGGTGCTGAACAGCATCGTGCTGCTGGGGAAGTCCTGCGTCTACGTCAAGAGAGCCAAGATGGAGGACAAGCTGTTTGACCGCCCGGCACCCCCCAGACCGCCCCCAGGCAGAGCGGACCAGGAGCCAAGCCCCGCCCCCTCAGGTACCCTGTCCCCGCCCCCTCAGGTACCCTTGTCCTGCCCCCTCAGGTAACCTAGGCCAGTGTCCTGTATCGACTATCTGTCCACAGGAATGATCTGATGTTCTGCTCTGTGATGTTGTGGTTCTCCAGGTGTGGACAAGACCCTAGCTACTTCCTGCAGAGCAACGTCCACCTCCTCCTGCTCCTCCTCCTCAGTGACCACCTCCTCCTGCTCCTCCTCCTCCTCCTCCTCAGTGACCACCCAGCCCCCCCCCAGGACTGACCTCCGCCCCCCACCTCCCTCCTCCACTACCACCACCACCATCCTCTCTACGCCCACCGCCACCCCTGACCACACCCCCGACCCCGACCCCGGCCCCTCCCTGGCCAGCGACACGGCCCCCGCGCCAGCCCCTCCCCTCCCAGAGGGCCCCTCCTCCCCCAGCGAGGAGGCGGAACCAGACCTCCAAGACAGAGGGGCCAAGAAGGACCTGTTGGAGATCGACCGCTTCACCATCTGTGGGAACCGCATCGACTAGACCGCCCAGAACCGCCCACTGGGGGGTCCAGCCCACTGGGGGGTCCAGCACAAACCTTGTCACTGGACTCCGTGTTCTACAAAAGGAACGTTCTACTATGTTCTATTCAACAGGAAGCTCTCAGAGCTTTCAGTCTGAGGACCGACTCCAGTGTTCTGATCCAAACCGCCTTAAACCGGACGCCTGGCGGGGAGACGCTCTGAATGAAGAGCCTGATTCAACCCCCTCTCCTGGTCCCCCCCGGGTTCCTCCCCAGGTTCCTGACTGATGGGTTCTACTGGTCTGAGGAGGAGGAGGCTTCACGTGCTGTCACTGGTTCCTGTGAGAACCTCTTTACCTTCAGCTCCTTTGACCCACTGCTTCTCTCTCTCTCTCTCTCTCTCTCTCTCTCTCTCTCTCTCTCTCTCTCTCTCTCTCTCTCTCTCTCTCTCTCTCTCTCTCTCTCTCTCTCTCTCTCTCTCTCTCTCTCTCTCTCTCCTCTTCCCCCCCCCCCCCAACATGCTGCTCTCTCCCTGGTCCACAGCTCAGACCTTCAAAGCAATATCTGGAGTATCAGATGTGATTTTGATATGAAGTGTGTGAGTAGCAGCTGAAGTCCTCATGTTTGACGAGCACTTTAGACGTCCACTAGGGGGCGATGTGCCAAAGTACAGGATCACTTTTCTACAGACAGGAAGTAGTTTTATACCCAGAGACTTTAGAGGGACCATGCAGTATCTTATCACTACGGTGACCACGTTCATTAACAAGAAGGAAAAGTGTTGACTTACCTTCTGAGTTCTTGTTGCCATGGTGATCTTGGTCACTTAGGATTTCTAAACAGCGAATTCTGGTGTTTTATTTTGGGATTCTATTTAATATTTACTTCCATTGAAGCCTAATGATGATTATATTTCTGAGTTGTGATTATAATAATCCTTATGTTGGGAACTGCTTTAGAACCGGATCTAACTAAACAGAACTGGATCGAACCAATCTGAACCGGATCTAACCAATCTGAACCGGATCTAACCAATCAGAAGAGTGCTACAGGAGAGGCGGGACCTGAAGGTGATGGATCTAGATAGAGTTATCTCTATCTAGATATAGTTAAAGAGATATCTATAAAATAATATTCCTGCTCTGTACACTGCCCTTGTTATTTCTGCTGCTGCAACAGTAATTTATTGTTTTTATATCGTGTCAAATGCACTTGTTTGAATTAATAAAAGCAGATTTTATGACCTGTTTTCTGAGGGTATTTCTTGTGTTGTGAGCTCTGCAGATAGGATAGACCAGGTAGAACTACTGGATAGACCACGTAGGCCTACTGCCAGTAGGCCTACAGAGAACCTAGTGGATAGACCAGGTAGGTCATACTGTCAGTAGGCCTGCTCCGTATGATCTGGTCCCTGTAGGCCGCAGTTGTACAGCGCTGTTGTCTGTTAGGTGCAGTAGGCCTACAGCCTGTTGTCTGTGAGGCGCAGTAGGCCTACAGCCTGTTGTCTGTGAGGCGCAGTAGGCCTACTGTCTGTCTGTGAGGTGCAGTAGGCCTACAGCCTGTTGTCTGTGAGGTGCAGTAGGCCTACAGCCTGTTGTCTGTGAGGCGCAGTAGGCCTACTGTCTGTGAGGTGCAGTAGGCCTACAGCCTGTTGTCTGTGAGGTGCAGTAGGTCTACAGCCTGTTGTCTGTGAGGCGCAGTAGGCCTACAACCCTCCCTCGAGGCGACGCAGCAGCTAGGGCTGTAATTGGTCCGCTACCTAAAACCCGACACAGAACCAGAACAGGTTCACGACTGCGTCGAGGCGTCTGCAGGGTCATCGTGTCATTGCGTCGGCGTGGAACCATAATCAGCCCTTTAGTCTAAGCTCCTTAGTGTCTCAGACGGTCACATGTCTCCCCTCTCTGGACTCCATGTTTTATTGAAGGAATACAATCCTGTATTTAGGAGACCTCCCTACAATAACTACAATTATAATAACGTTAAGACAATAATACCAATAAAACATTGACTATAGGGATTTAATATTTTATATATATATATATATATATATGTATAACATTAAATCATCAGTTTGTTAGTTCCAATTGTCGAATTAGTTGCAGGCTTGTTGGCCGGTGATGAAGAAATGAAACGATGAGTGAAAGATCAAAGAGACGGACTACACACTGTACACACTACACACTGTACACACTACCCACTACACACTGTACAGGGACTACACACACACTACACACTGTCCACACTACACACTGTACAGGGAATACACACACACTACACACTGTTCACACTACCCACTGTACACACTACACACTGTACAGGGACTACACACACACTACACACTGTCCACACTGTACAGGGAATACACACACACTACACACTGTTCACACTACCCACTACCCACTGTACACACTACACACTGTACAGGGACTACACACACACTACACACTGTACGCACTACCCACACACTGTACACACTACACACTGTACAGGGACTACACACACACACACACACACACACACACACACACACACACACACACACACACACACACACACTACACACTGTACACACTACCCACTGTACACACTACACACTGTACGTACACACACTACTCCATTGATCGAACAGTATGCTGATCTGTTCTCCATCGGGGCGGCGATACCGTCAGAGGTTGTTGGTTCTTTCCCGCCACGAGGGGCGCCTCACGACCACACTTTCCCCGACGGACGCGCGCCTTGCATCCAGCCGTGCGCGCCAACCCTAGTATCGCAGCGGAGACGCGCCGGAGTCAGAGCGTCTCGAGCTGAGCTGACGGACGGAACGGAGACCGCTGGAACCATGACTCTGCTGACCTCTCACCCCGACCCCCACCCCGACCCCCAGCCCTAACCTCCCCCTCTCCCCCCTCTCCCCTCCCTGCCGTCCAAAAGCGCGTGTCAGTGGATCCGAGCCGCCCGCTCCTCGTCGCTCTACCGGTTCGTCCCGGAGTCCTCCCTGGTATTCTCCCGGTGTTCTCCCGGTGTTGTCGAGGGACCGGAGGGACGCGATGTGGAGGCCCGGCCTCCTGCTGCTCCTGGCCGGACTCCTCGTCTCGTGTGAGCTGCAGCCGGACCCCGGGAGACCCCCCCCGCCGGGGAGACCCCCGCCGCCCGGGAGACCCCCCCCGGAGAGGCTGGACTTCGGCTCCGTCCCGGCGGGGGTCTATGAGACCCTGGCCCACTACGAGCCGGGACCCATCGGGATCCTCTTCAGCCTCGTGCACGCATTCCTGTGCGTGGTCCAGCCCAACCCCTTCCCCCAAGGTAGGCGAGACCCCCCACGGGACCGAGAGCTGATCGATGGCTGATCGATAGCTGATCGACAGCTGATCGATAGCTGGTCGACAGCTGATCCATAGCTGATTGACAGCTGATGGATAGCTGATGGATAGCTGATGTAGTGGACAGATGTCCCGTCCTCCAGCGGCGCTCTGGTGAAGTTGTGATTGTTAGTGGGAGTCAGGGTCGGGGTTAGATGATCCTATAATAATAATAATAATAATAATAATGATTCTAATAAAACGAATAAAACTAACTAATAAAAAAAAATATATATATTACTAATCCTCCGTTCGTGTTCCGGTCACCACGCTATTGTTGGGCTCTCCGGGCCGGAGTACCGGGCCGGAGGGCGACCCTCCTCCTTGCCGGAGGGCGACCCTCCCCAGTACTCTGGGGGGGGAGGTCATGTCAGACATGACGGACAGGTGCATGGCGCTACACACTTACATGCTGTCAGGCTGCTTAAACACCGCAGGTTGCGTTTAATGAGCCAATGGATGGTGAGATGTTCCCCTCACCGCGTCAGAGGGATCAGGCTGATCAGATAAGCTCCTCAGCCATCTGCTGCCCAGGAGCACCTACAGGACTTCAGGACTACCAGGACCACGCCTACCCGGACCAGGACCACATCCAGGACCACATCCAGGACTACATCCAGGACTACCAGGACTAACAGGACCTCATCCAGGACTACCAGGACTAACAGGACCTCATCCAGGACTACCAGGACTAAAAGGACCATGTCCAGGACTACCAGGACAACCAGGACCTCATCCAGGACTACCAGGACCTCACCCCCACCCAGTGGACTTGAGAGGAGGAGGGATCCCACATGGTCTGAGTAGACCACCTCTGTGGGTTCTATTCTGCTCCAAGGGAGTCTTCGTGTTTTAATGGGGTCTAATTACCCAGAGGAGACGGAGCACCTCAAGGACCAACAGACCAGCTCTAGGACCCCCTCTAGGACCACCTCTAGGACCTTCTCTAGGACCAGCTGTAGGACCAGCTGTAGGACCACCTCTAGGACCACCTCTAGGACCACCTCTAGGACCAACAGACCACCTCCACACCTCTAGGACCACCTCTAGGACCAACAGACCACCTCCACACCTCTAGGACCACCTCTAGGACCAACAGACCACCTCCACACCTCTAGGACCACCTCTCGGACCAGAACCTGCTCTACAATATGCAGGAGGAGCAGGGGAGGTGGTGGTGGAGGTGGTGGTGGTGGTGGAAGAGGTGGTGGAGGAGGTGGTGGTGGTGGTTGAGGTAGAGGTGGTGGTGGTGGTGGTGGTGGTAGTAGTGTTGGTGGTGGTGGTGGTGGTGGTGGTGGTTGAGGTAGAGGTGGTGGTGGAGATGATGGTGGTGTAAAGAGGGGGTCAGTGTGTTGCTGAGAGGTGCCCCCCCCCCCTACCATGCTGCCCCCCCCGAACCCCTCAATACATCTCAGAAAGAGGTTCCTCTGCAGTGTGTGGGAAGGATTATCTTATCTTATCTTTATCATCTTAACATGTCAGCAGCACACATTAAATAAGGAGACGGGAGAAGAGGAACGACCTCTGAGACTGGAGAGGTTCTGTTCTGTAGTGTGTCCGTGGAGGTGATGCTGGAGATCCTGACAGCCAATCAGGGCCAGCCAATCAGGGCCAGCCAATCAGGGCCAGCCAATCAGGGCCAGCCAATCAGGGCCAGCCAATCAGTGCCAGCCTACTGGTCTCACAGGGACCGTCCTAGAGCTACTCTCTCTAGATTCAGCTATAACTGCAGCTGGTCTCTCTAGAGCTAATCTCTCTAGAGCTACAGTCTGTAGCTGATCTCTCTGTAGCTACAGACTGTAGCTCTAGACTCTAGAGCTACAGTCTGTAGCTAAAGAGATACCAGCTACAGAATGTAGATGGTCTCTCTAGAGTCTAGAGAGACCATCTACAGTCTGTAGCGTGTCTCTCTAGAGCTACAGTCTGTAGCTTCTCTCTCTCTAAAGCTACAGTCTGTAGCTGGTCTCTCTAGAGCTACAGTCTGTAGCGCTCCGGCTCCCCCCTCCCATGTGTTCAGTCTCATGGTGTCCGTCTCCTTCTGCTCTACTTCCCTCCTCTGTCAGCCTCCTGTAGGGTGAGGGTGAGGTTAGTGCCTTGCTGCAGGGCGCTAGGCAGCGGAGGAGGCGGATCTCTCTTGGATGTGTTTCTATGTACTCTGTTACCCCAGAGGTTCAGCCCTCTGATGCCGGCCTCTCATTGGTCCATCAGGAAGTATCTGTCCTCTGCCCGGAGTGGTGGTGGAGAGAGATGCTACCACGCTACACTACCATGCTACCACGCTACACTACCATGCTATGCTACCACACCACCACACTACACTACCACACTGCTACGCTACGCTACCATGCTACCACGCTACACTACTACACTACCATGCCACGCTACCACACTTCCACGCTACGCTACCATGCTACCCCGCTACGCTACCACGCTACAACGCTACACTACCATACTACCACGCTACACTAGCACACTATAATACCACGCTACGCTACGACGCTACACTACCACACTACACTACCTCACTACCACGCTACCACTCTAACATGCTACCATGCTATGCTACCACCTTACCACTCTACCATGCTGCCACGTTACCACGCTCCCAGGCTACCAGGCTATGCTAATGTGCTACTCTAACGTGCTAACTGAAAAATGGGGCCCTGGACAGCGTTGATGTGCAGCGTAGGAGGCAGACTGATCTGCTTCACCTCCTAGTGACGAGTCTCCAGCAGGATTCTACAGAGAGGTGGTATTAGTAGTATTATGTTTAGATCTAGTACTTCTAGGGATGTCAGTTTAATAGCTGTCATATTAGTACTGGTGTAATGTTACAGCTGTAGTATTATAACTGGTGTGTTTTAAAGCAGCAGTATTAGAACTGGTATATTTTAAAGCAGCAGTCTTAGTAGTGGTGTATTTTAAAGCGGCAGTATTAGCACTGGTATATTTTAAAGCAGCAGTATTAGTAGTGGTGTATTTTAAAGCAGCAGTATTAGTAGTGGTGTATTTTAAAGCAGCAGTATTAGTAGTGGTGTATTTTAAAGCGGCAGTATAAGTATCGGCTCACTCTCCAGATCACTCCAGCTCACTCTCCAGCTCACTCGCGGAGCAGTACGCCTGTCAGGAACGTGGCCAACTCTTGCGTCTCATTGGCTGAACAGAATGTCACTCAGGAAGGCCGGCCTAGTCTGTCCTGATGAGGACAGTATCAAGAAGACATTACCCAGAATTTGGTCTAATTTTACATCTTATATTGGAGGTTTTTCATTTTGCTACGACTGGTTCGCTGCACAGCATGATGGGTAAATTGCTCTGCCTTCGGGCTCCAGGGCAGTTCTTAATGAGGAATTATCTTAAAGAGAGCTCTCTGTTTGGGATTCAAACCAGCAACCTCCTCTACATCAGGTTCTTTGAGAGGCAGACTGCAGAGTCCACTCAGCTCCTCGCCTGCGGCCTCAGGTGCCCAAATGCTTTGGGAGCCGCTCCTGGAGGTCTTCCTCTCCTCTCCTCTCATCCTCCCCTCATCTCCTTTCCTCATCTCCTCTTTTCTCCTTCTCCCCTCATCTCCTCCTCCCCTCATCTCCTTATCTCCTCCACTCCTCTTGTCCTCCTCTCCTCTCCTCTCCCCTCCTCTTCTCCTCCCCTCCTCTCCTCAGTGACAGAATGCCCGGTCTCTTCTAGAAGGACTTAGATGATAATGATGATTGAAAAGCCTCAGAGACAGAACTATGTTTTTCATTATTCATTTTGGTATTTTGGACGATGTCAGTGATTCAGAGTCATGTCAGAGAAGATGGCTGTGTAGAAGCTGTTAATACGCCCAGTGGTTAAACCCACAACCTTGGGTATATGAGATGCTTTCAGTTTATCTGCTACCTCACTTTGATCCCAGTAGTCATGGTAACCTTTATGAGCTAGAGACCATGGATGTTTTATCATTCAAATTAAAATAAGACCGGCTTTAAAGAAGAGTCATGGGAGAAGATGTGGAGTTCAGTTGGAGAGTCAAGGGTTCTGTCGTAATGAGCTGAGCTCACACTGAGGAGCCTGATGAGGAGAACAGATCTTCTAAAGAGATGGAGATAGAGAGAGCTATGGGAGGAGGAGGAAAGGATGAGGAGAGGAGGAGAGAGAGGATGAGGAGAGGAGGTGAGAGGATGAGGAGAGGAGGTGAGAGAGGATGAGGAGAGGAGGAGGAAGACTAGAGGATGAGGAGAGAGAGGATGAGGAGAAGAGAGGAGGAGGAGAGGATTCAGGCTGCAAACCAGAGAAACGCTCAGCAACACGGAGAAGTATTCATCCAGGCTCCCTTATCTGGGTCAAGCTATTCAGCCGTGTGTGTGTGTGTGTGTGTGTGTGTTTGTGTGGATGTCTGACACTCAGTCATGCGTTCTCAGGGTCTTTGTTGGACGGCTCAGCGCTTGTCTCTGGGAGGACAGGAAGTGGACTCACTGTGGCAGGGTCGCCCCCAGACGAGACTCTTAGTGACTTCCTGTGACCTCCTCAGGCAGGAGGGGGTCCTGGTGTCTTGGCAACGCAGCCGAGTCCCTAGTAACAGAAGATGGAGATCTGCAGTGGGTCCGACCCCCCCCCCGGTGGACCAGCGGGCTGCGGGGGACCGCCTAGCATCAGGCTCCTAGCGGTAGCATCTGAGCTAATGCTGAGCCCCTAGCTAGACACCCTCCTTGCGCCCAGGGGGTCATTAACCCTAACCTGGAGAGTCGTCCTTCAGCCTCATGTCTCCGGTCAATCATCCCTTAAGTCATAAGCATGGCACTCAACACTGAAACTAAAATGTCGGCTGGATGATCTGGTGGTGGGGGTGTTAGACTAGGTAGGGCTAGCCATCTAACGGCTAGTGAGGGCTAGCCAGCTAACGGCTACTGAGGGCTAGCCATCTAACGGCTAATGAGGGCTAGCCATCTAACGGCTAGTGAGGGTTAGTGAGGGCTGGTTCCCTGCTGGGGCCGGATTTCTTCTCGGATATTTGTTGCTCCTCTGTTCTATCGATGCTATCTTTCGGTTTCCTATTCCTTTGTTTGTAGCAACACACACACTTTACACCTGACCTCTAACAATGGAGCCTGCTAGGGCGGTGCTGTCTTACACAGATCCAGACCACTTGTTTGATTCCAAATTCATCATTGTGTTCAGGAGGGTTGTGTTCCAAATTAGACTTTATTTTTATTTATTTTTATTATTCAAATTTCAACAATCAACAGTCAATATATGCGGCTAATGGGAAGCAAATGCTAACCCAGCCATTCCTCTGGGTACGGCAGGCTAAGACCAATGTACAGACCGTGGTATCCCTTTTTAGCTATCCCTTTAACTATAGGGGTACGGTGTTTGGGGCTTTGCTCTGGTGAAGAATCAAGATGAATCCTCTGGCATCTAGCTGCTTGATGGTGACTGAGTTTAGTTTCTGATTAGTTTCTGGTTGTGTTTCGATACTGGTTGTGTGCTGTAGTGTTTGTGTTGGCTGGTTGGTTGTGTACTTTATGGTGCAGTACTGTCATTCCATGATAAAGTGTGTGATGTCTCTGAGCCTGAAGCTCTGACTCCCGTCCCTGTCCTCTTCAATGTTGCTCTCTGAATTATATTGGCTCGAGATCATAAAGGATAATGAATAATGCAGATGTGCAGCGGCATGCTGTTGCCTCCTAATTCTTAACTCTGATTCTCCCGCTCACATATTATACTGTTCCAAACGTGTTGATGATCCCAAGGTGTTTAACATCGCAGATTAATCATGTTTACAGACGTTCTCTGATGAAGGCTTGAATCACAGGCAGAAACAGAATTTTAAACATTAAATCAGAACATCAAGACAAAAATCCATTTATGAACCTTTCATGAATGGATTTTTATCGCTGTAATTAATTAATGCTTCCTAGATAGTCTGCTGGCCAATCAGAGAGAGGCTTTATTAATCATGTGTTTAATGTTCCAGATCTCATCGTAAAACTGGCGAAGGAGAAGTTCGGAGCATCTCAGACGGAGTACCAGAAGGTAACCAAACTTTTATACGGATTAAGAAACAGTTTCTGTTACTTTATTTAATTGTTCTATTTATTTTCTCTTGCCTTGTGTGTTCTGCTGCTTCCCATCTTGTTGAAGTGTTTTTGAGTATGCTTTGTGTTTATTAGGGCAGTGGGGTATACATTACATACATGCTCCAATTGTAGGTCTTTTGGTAAGTCTATGAACTGTATGGCGTTATTCATATTAATAATGATGGTGATGTTATGAATGCCCTCGCCAATCACTCCATGGAAACACAGAGCAGAACAAATTAGTTTATTTATCGAGGATGTTAAGATTGATTTGATCTTCCCAGAAGACATCAAACACAACCAGAGCACTTCAGGTTGTGAAGCTCTGAGAGCTGAACCTCACCCTGTCATGGCCCAAGGAAACCACAGGTTCATGTTCCTCATGGAGGTCCGGCCAGCGACCTAGACCCAGACCCAGACCCAGACCCAGACCCAGACCCAGACTGGGTCTGGTCCGGTCTGTGGTTCTGGGGGCACCATGAGGGGCTTGTTTCAATGGATCTGTGCTCTGATTCTGTGGTGCTTCCGTCTCTGCATGTCCTCATCTGATGTCTCCTGGCTCTCCTCAGCCAGAGAACATAGTCCTGACCCTGCAGGTAAAGTCGCTCTGGACTTACATTATAAAAACCCCCCCTCGCCTTGTCCTAAACCGGTTACAACCCAGCCCCACCTTTCGCCTTGTCCTAAACCGGCTACTAACCCCCCCTCGCCTTAGGCCGACCCTAAAGTACCAATACCCTAACCCCGTCCTAAACCCACCTAACCCTGTCCTAAACACACCTAACCCTGTCCTAAACACACCTAATCCTGTCCTAAACACACCTAACCCTGTTCTAAACACACCTAACCCTGTCCTAAACACACCTAACCCTGTCCTAAACACACCTAACCATGCCTTTAACCGAGCCTCACCCTATAGTAACCCACCCGGCATAAAACCATTAAACCCTGCCCTCGTCCCAACCATCAAACCCTGCCCTAACCCAACCATCAAACCCTGCCCTAACCCTACTCAGCCTGCCTAGACTAACCCTACTCAGCCTGCCTAGACTAACCCTACTCCCAGCGTATGCAAACCCCTCACAACATATTCTGACCTGGAGTATATGTTAATCCTAAACTCGAGCATGTGTTAACTGCGAACATATGCTAACCCTTAACATGTTCTTACTTCTAGAATAAGCTAACCCATAGAGTATGGTAACCTTTCCCCTATCATGCACCTAGCATAGCAGCAGACCTAAACCCTGGAGATGATAACAATGGATGTCGAAAAAATGACAATGTGCTCTTGAAAATTTCACCTCACAGTTTATAATATTAGATTAATATTTGTTGAGGTGTTCATACGGACTTGCCCTGATTTATAGGTGAACTTACTTACTTACAGTATGTAGTATAAAGTATATACGTAATATCTGTAGAACTAGTATTATAGTGAGGGTAGTAGCGTTAACAGTGCGCATAGCGTTACAGTGAGCATTACAGTGAGCGTGGCGTTACAGTGGAGTGTAGCGTTACAGTGAGCGTTACAGTGAGCGTTACAGTGAGCGTTACAGTGAGCGTAGCGTTACAGTGAGCTTTACAGTGAGCGTAGCATTACAGTGAGCGTTACAGTGAGCGTAGCGTTACAGTGAGCGTTACAGTGGAGCGTTACAGTGAGCATTACAGTAAGCTTTACAGTGAGCATTACAGTGGAACGGTACAGTGAGTGTTACAGTGAGCAATACAGTGAGTGTTACAGTGGAGTGTAGCGTTACAGTGAGTGTTACAGTGAGTGTTACAGTGAGAGTTACAGTGAGCGTAGCGTTACAGTGAGCGTAGCGTTACAGTGAGCGTTACAGTGAGCATTACTGTGAACCGTCACTGTACATTGTTTACTGCGGACATGGTGGGGTTGTGTTTTCTGGAGTCTTTCTGCTGGTTACCAACTCTATCCCAGAATAGTCCAGTCTCCAGGCTCCGTCGTCATGACTGCGTGAAAACGCAAATGGCTTATGACATCTTTCCTAAACATTGATTTGAGGCCTGAAGGAAGTGGGCGTGGCTAACTTGGTGCTCTGCATACACACACTGTCAGATTCTCATTGGACACACACACACATACACACATTGTTCCACACACATGCCCACATATACACATACACGTACACACGCACATACACACTGTTGCTCTCGCCTGTTAATTTCTCTGTTAACCGCTCCAAACCCCTTCATTTAGTTCTTATTTCACCCCTTCATTTAGTAATTCATTCTCATTATCTCTCTCTCTCTCTCTCTCTCTCTCTCTCTCTCTTTCTCTCTCCCTCTCTCTTTCTCTCTCCACCCTCTATGTCGCTCTCCCAGGTGCTCTACTATGAACTGGGCTTCCTGCTGTGTGCGGCGGTGGGCGTGGCCTTCCTGGTGCTCCTCCCCCTCGCCGGCCTCCTGCTGTGTGTCTGCCGTTGTTGTGACAACTGCGGAGGAGAGATGCACCAGCGGCAGCGGAAGAACGCCGACTGCCAGCGCGGCCTCCTGGGAACGCTGCTGTTCACCACCTCGCTGGTCATCAGGTGAGACTGCCACGCATCCTCCTTTACCTCCTCTTCTTCTCTCCTCCTCCTCCTCCTCCTCCTCCTCCTCCTCCCCTCCTCCTCCTCCTGCTCCTCCCACGGGGCCACGGTGACACTTTGAAGCTGCTCAGATCGGAGGCTTCTGATTGACTGAAAAGGGGGAGCAGGGAGATGAGGAGGAGGAAGGTGGCAAGGGAGGAAGGGAATCCACACGGGGATGTGATGATGCTGTGGGTGCCATGGATACCTTGTTTTCCTACCCTGCACCTTTGCAGGGTGCAGCTGCTGGGTGAAGAACCGTGAGGAGACCTGGAAACAGAACTGAGCTGAACACTCAGTGTCCAATTAAAACACACAACAACTCAACACAAGTCCACCTCACTGGCAGACAAGGGTTAAGGGGCTGGTGGGGTCATGGCTTCATGTTCTGTTCAGAAGGTTAGAGTGGACTTCAGCCCATACTCAAGAGTTCTAGTTAGAGGTTAGCCCCTATCCCCGCTGTGTTAGATGATGATGGTTGATGATCGTGGTACCCAGACCCAACCCATCACCATCACCAAACCCTTCATAGATAGGTATCACTGAGGACTTGAAGGTGATGGGTGGGGTTTGGTCCTCTGTGGCTGATGGGTTAGTTAACCCTAACCCAGGTAGAGGCGTCCTTGATCTGCAGTCTGCCCTTGTGGCAGACGGCCGGTTAGTAGGGTGGTAAACTAGTAGTAAGTAGTAAGTGTTGTCGCCATAGACATATAAATAATACTTATTTCTTTATCAATATAATGGAGAGTGGAGAGAATGGAGAGTAGGTCCTTGCCTGTCGATCACAGGGACCGTGACTGGGAGTAGGGTTGGAGGAGATCGGTGATGTACTTGGGTGCACGTGAGTGGAGTGATTTGTGGGGGAGCAGGAGGATCTCGTATGTGATGCGTTGTTTGACAGGCAGCCAGTGGAGTCTCTTGAGAATGGGGGTGATGTGGGTTAGCACCCTGGCAGCTGAATCCTGGACATGCTGCAATCTGTCAAGGGCCTCGCTGGGTAGCCCAGACAGGACACCATTGCAGTAGTCCCGACGGGAGGTGTAAGTAGGGTGGTAAACTAGTAGATAGTAGTAGGTTGGTAAACTAGTAGTAAGTAGGGTGGTAAACTAGTAGTAAGTAGGGTGGTAAACTGGTAGTTTGTAGGGTGGTAAACTGGTCGTTTGTATGGTGGTAAACTAGTAGTTAGTAGGGTGGTAAACTAGTAGTTAGTACGGTGGTGAACTAGTAGTTAGTAGGGTGGTGAACTAGTAGTTAGTAGGGTGGTAATCTAGTAGTTAGTAGGTTGGTCAACTAGTAGTTAGTACGGTGGTAAAGTAGTATTTAGTAGGGTGATCAACAATTTGTAGTAGGGTGGTAGACTAATATTAAGTAGTATTATAAAATAAGTTAGTAGGGTTGTATTAACCAGGACCCTGACAGATTACTGATGAGGAGACGATTATCTCGAGGGATTCTACATCCCTAGAGTCTAATTATAGTGTTGACCTGCAGGGGGTTAGAGTGTAGTGTGTAGTGTAGGGCATTAGGGACCTCTCTCATCTCCTCTCTCGTCTCTCCATGCTGTTTTCGGTTCAGTTAATTATTATAATTAATTATTGTTAATTATTATTATTCTCTCATCTCAAGTTATTATGAAGTTACACTGAGGACATCATGGTGACTGAATTTACTCTTTGGATGAGCTTATGTATTTCTCTCTTTTCTCTCTCTCTCTATCGCTCTCTCTCTCACTCTCTCTCTTTGTTGACTGCAGAATCCACCCACCTAGAGAGAGAGGAGGGGGAGAGATGGGGGAGAGAGAGTAGTGAGAGGGAGATAGGGAGAGAGTGGTTTCTTTGTGTTTGCTACAGAAAGCAGCGGTGTAGACTTCAACAATACGCTTTTGTTGTGAAGGAGCCATTTTGATTCTCTCTCCGGGCGAGACAGCTCCACTCGACTGTAGATTCATTCAGTCCAGCTCCACCCTAGACTCACTGGCTGACTGGCTGGTTGGCTGGCTGACTGGCTGTTTTACTCTCTTGTTGATGAGTAGAGCAGAAGTATTTCTAGGATTATTGTTGATTAGCAGTGGATCAGAGCAACATGGTGTAGCTGTGTACTCCATCACTACATGGTGTAGCTGTGTGCTCCATCACTACATGGTGTAGCTGTGTGCTCCATCACTACATGGTGTAGCTGTGTGCTCCAGCTCCATCACTACATGGTGTAGCTCTGTGCTCCATCACTACATGGTGTAGCTGTGTGTTCCAGCTCCAGCTCTACGATGTAGATCATGCGGTTGCTGAAACACACTAACCCTTCCCTCACATTAACCAGCCTCACAGATACTAGATCACACGTGTGTGTGAACACACTGAGCCATATGGCCTTGTGACACACACACACACACACACACACACACACACACGCGCACACACTGCTTTTCCACTGGTCTTAATTTAATGTTGTTGAGAAGAAGAGTGATTGAATGTATTAAACAACCTAATGTACAACAGTGACCTCTACTGGAGGTCTCATTATATTATTATTATCTGTCAAACACATGTGTGGAATCATCAAGACATTTAAAGGAACGAATGCATCTATTAACATCTAATATAAGCATTACATATACATGTATTGTATGTCAATATTTCTAAATGTCTTTATTTAATAAATAAGTATCTGTGTGATTGACATGTGGTTTGCTGTTGCTTGGCGACAGCATCGGAGTGCTGTGTGCCTACACAGCCAATCAGACGCTGAGCTCTCAGGTGAAGAACGTCAGGCGATTGGTCAACAGCAACATGAGGGACCTGCACACCTTCGTCAACGACACGCCCACGGTACCTGTCTGTCATTCTGCCTGTTTGTCTGCCTGTTTGTCTGTCTGTCTTTCTGTCAGTGTGTCTGTGTCTGTGTGTCTTTCTGTCTGCATGTCTGTCTGTGTATTTGTCTGTGTGTCTGCCTGTCTGTGTGTCTGTCTGTCTGCCTGCCTGTCTGTGTGTCTGTCTGTCTGTCTGTCTGTGGTTCCTCACTAACTGATTTTGTTTTCCAGCAAATTGACTTCCTGGTGTCTCAGTACTCGACGGCTAAAGGAAAAGTTCTGTACGACCTCGACAGTAAGTTACACCGTACTATTTACTACAAGAGTACTCTTTCCTAGACAGTAAGATCTAATGTAACTTTACTCTCTCTAGACACTAAGATCTTTATGTCGCTTTACTCTGTTCTCGACGGTACATTCATCCTGTGATCTTGAATCTCCAGATATAGGTCCTCTACTTGGCGGAAGGATACACGGGCAGCTAGGGAAGGAGGTCCGGCCTGCCATGGACGGAGCGCTGAGTCTGGCTGAAGGTCGGTCCGCTTCCGCCGCTCACAGCCTCTGTTAGCTTAGCTGAGCCGGGTTATATATTAATAGAATTAACATATCTGTCCTGCTGTTTTTTATATGTTGGATAATTTCAAGTAAACGCGCGTTTAAACTGTTGAATGAACATGAAAAACGCACAAGCAGGTAGACAGCGTATTAGTTTATGATTACCATATACTGCTGAACATTTAAACCTGTATTTGACACGATGAAGGCACTGAAAGACATTCAGAAGAATCTTTGTATATTCTTTGTTTTTGTTTTTGTTCTGAAGTGAAAATCGAAAGAGCCCTAAAAGGTAAAAACAGTCTGACCCCCGTGACCTTTAACCCTGTGACCTCTGACACTGTCGTGACCCCAGTTCCCCTTTGCCTTCCTTGAACATTTGGACCAATCAGGGGGCAGAATGCCGTCTTAATGCAACATTAAGACCGAGGTTCTCCGCCCGTCGTGATTCAGACTCGGACACCAAATGGTTCTCATGTTTCTGTTCCTCATGTCGTTTGTTGTTCCACCCCATCCACATTTCAACTCTCACTTTTAAGTAAATTCCGATAAATCAGTTCAGATAAGTCAGTTCCGATAAGTCAGTTCCGATAAGGCAGTGCTGATAAGTCAGTTCCGAGCCAGAGATAGAAGAGGCTTGAGTGCTGATATAGAGAATACAAGACAGAATACAAGACACTGGGACCAGTACACGGCACTGGTACCAGTACAAGACACTGAGACCAGTACACTGCACTGGGACCAGTACACGGCACTGGGACCAGTACACGGCACTGGGACCAGTACAAGACACTGGGACCAGTGCACGGTACTGGGACCAGTACACATGTTTTAACAAGGTGAACCTTATACCTGCGACCCGACTGCCCCGCTGGTGTTCAGTAGGACAGCTCGCTGGGATTGGCTTCAATATCCACCAATCAGGGCTGACTTTAACGATCACGTGACAGCACTCAGAAATACAATCCAAGCTCTTCAATGTCTTCCCTCTCCTGCTTTACTCCTCCTACTCCTTTTATAAAGTTACACTCCTCACTGTGTTACCTCCCCCTCATGTTACACAGGTTTATATACATGTGTGTGTGTGTGTGTGTGTGTGTGTGTGTGTGTGTGTGTGTGTGTGTGTGCTCATTTGTATTGAACCTGTTTACTTTAGACGAGAGCTCAAAGTTGTTGGTTCACCGGTCGCTCGCTTGCTCGCTCTCTCTCTCTCTCTCTCTCTCTCTCTCTCTCTCTCTCTCTCTCTCTCTCTCTCACGCTCTATCTCTGTCTCTCTTTCTCGCTCTCTCTCTCGTTGTTGGTTCACCGGTCGCTCTCTCTCTCTCTGTCTCTCTCTCTCCCTCTCTCTCTCGTTGTTGGTTCACCGGTCGCTCTCTCTCTATCTGTGTCTCTCTCTCTCCCTCTCTCTCTCTTCACCTGTGTCTCTCTCTCTCCCTAACTTGTGTCTCCCTCTAACCTTTCTCCCCCAGCGATGCGAGAGACGAGGGAGGCTCTGGAGAACGCCAGTGTGTCTCTGGAGGTGCTCCAGGAGGGCAGTGGGAAGCTGGCCTTCAGCTTGAGTCTGATGAGGAGCAGTCTGAGGCGCAGTCTGGACGACCCGGCCTGCAGAGACCCCAAGAACCAGCCCACGTCTGCCCAGCTCTGCAGCGCCATCCAGACCTCCCTCAGCAACCTCCACCTGCATGCCAACTACTCCAGGGTACGGCCAGCAAGAGGCCTTGTTCCTCTAGAGCTCCTTCACCTAGAGCTCTTTCATCTAGAGCTCCTTCATCTAGAGGCCTTCCTCCAGAGGTTGTTTGTTCTTCTAGAGGTCTTTGTTCATCTAGAGTTCCGGATCCTATCCGGTTCAGATCTGGTTTCAGATGTTTACTCTGGTTCAGATCTGGTTTCAGATGTTTACTCTGGTTCAGATCTGGTTTCAGATGGTTTAATCTGGTTCTGATCTGGTTTCAGATGGTTTAATCTGGTTCTGATCTGGTTTCAGCTGGCCAGTGTGAACCCTCAGCTGGAGAAGATGAACCAGGTTCTGCAGACAGACTTGAGAGCAATTATCCAGAGGGTGAGACAATACTACACTGTAGTACTCTTGTACTTCAATAATCTGACCCTGTAGTACTCTGATACTATAGTACTCTGATACTCTGATACAATAGTACTCTGATACTCTGATACTATTATTATGCAATATACTGTTCTACTGTTGTACCTTAAAGGGGTAGTTCGGAATTTAGGACGTTGGACCACATTTCCAAGTGAACCAGTGTGTTATTTATCATTGGAGACCATTTTCCACATATTTCATTCAGTCCTTCTAGTTGCAGAAATCGCTGGTGCTAGGCTAGCGCAAGTCGAGGGGGAACTGCTAGCCTGCCAATAAAAACAGTTTTACCCACTCCACAGTACACCCGAGGCAAACCAATTATAATGCCAGACTATCTATGTAAATGTCTGTGTTGATAGAATAATGTTAGAAATAAAACTACCCTTGCATCGCATTGCATTTAGTTTATAATCCCTGTAGTTGGAAGAGGGCTACGGCAGTGGCGGACTGATATTATCTGGAGTGCGCTTCTCTGTTTACGTTCTGCTGTAGTGAATTGGTTGCTACACCGGATCAAAGTGAAATTCCGCAGCTGCTGAGAAAGTAGTCCCTCAAACTGTAATGCGATCATTGCTCATAGTGTGTAGTAGTGTGATCATTTATTTCTAACATTATTCTATCAACACAGACATTAACATCGATAGTCTGGCATTATAATTGGTTTGCCTCGGGTGTACAGTGGAGTGGGTAAAACTTTTTATTGGCAGGCTAGCAGTTCCCCTCGACTTGCGCTAGCCTAGCACCAGCGATTTCTGCAACTACAAGGCCTGAATGAAACGTGTTGAAAACGGTCTCACTTGGAAATGAGGTCTGATGTCCAAAATTACAAACTACCCCTTTAATACTATTGTACTTAATACTGGCAGTGTCTTGTAGTACTCTCATACTGCGATACTGTAGTAACCTGTGCTGTGTGATGCAGGGCTACTCGTCTCTGAACAATACTCCGTCCATGGTGGTGGAGCAGACCACATCCGTGGTGGAGGGTGAGTTCAGCTAGTACAGATGAACCCTAACCCCTAACCCCTAACCCCTAACCCCTACCCTATAACCCTAACCCTAACCCCAACCCCTAACCCTTACCCTATAATCTTTACCCTAGCCCTAACCCTATAACCCTAACCCAATAACCCTGACCCTACTGCAGTAGACTCTGGTAACTTCCCTCTAATGCCCCCTAGGGGTGAGGGCAGTAGACTCTGGTAACTGCCCTCTATTGCCCCCTAGGGGTGAGAGGGCTGTTGGACGGCGTCGGCTCCAACATCAGCAGCTTCTCCAAGGGTTTCCCGGTCCGAAGCAGTCTGGCCAACTTCACCATCTTCATCAACCAGGCCCACTCGTCCATTGAGGACCACTACCCCCAGCTGGACCAGGCAGACTTCTACAGGTCAGGCCCTTCGTTAAGAAGGGAAATGGAAACTGTATAAAATAGAGTGAAGACGCCCAAAAACAGACAAGAAAATAAAATGGTTAAAAACCTTTCAAATGCACCTAATGCGTGAGGTGGGCGTGGCTCCGCCCGGTATGTGGGCGTGGCCATTCCCGGTTGTGGGAGGTCTCATGGTGGGCCCCGCCCCCTGCAGGTGGGCCGGCTGCATTGCGCTGTGCTGCATGCTGGTCCTGGTCCTGGCCTTCAACTACCTGGGCCTGCTGTGTGGAACGCTGGGCTACGACAAGCACGCCTCGCCCACCACCAGGGGCTGCATCTCCAACACCGGGGGAACCCTGCTCATGGCGTGAGTCACGACCCTGACCCCTGACCCCCGACCCCTGACCCCTGACCCCACCTGTTCCTTCATGACCTGGAGGTCGTTTCACTGGAAGCTTTGGACAAAAGGGTTAGTTAGGTGAATTATTTAGGGTTAGTTGGTTAGAGTTAGCTGAATTAGATAGGGTTAGTTGGTTAGAGTTAGCTGAATTAGTTAGGGTTAGTTAGTTAGAGTTAGCTGAATTATTTAGGGTTAGTTAGTTAGCGTTAGCTGAATTATTTAGGGTTAGTTAGTTAGAGTTAGCTGAATTAGATAAGGTCCGGGGTCCTTTGTGAAGGTTTGCGGGCTTTACCCACCAAGGGGCCGTCTTGGTTCCATCCTGGTTCCCTCCTGGTTCCCCACTTGGTGTCAGACCCACCTAGCGTTCAGAACCAAGATGGCGTGGTGATAAGGCGTTCCTCTCTCCAGGGGGGTGGGCTTCAGCTTCCTGTTCTCCTGGCTGCTCATGGGGGTCGTCACCGCCGCCTTCCTGCTGGGAGGGAACCTGGAGAAGCTGCTCTGTGAACCCTACCACAGCAAGGAGCTCTTCAAGGTACGTAGCACCTCCCCTGGTCTTACCTGGTCTGACCCCACCTCACCTGGTCTCACCTGGTCTGACCCCCCCCTGGTCTGACCCCACCTCACCTGGTCTCCCCTGGTCTGACCCCACCTCACCTGGTCTCACCTGGTCTGACCCCCCCCTGGTCTGACCCCACCTCACCTGGTCTCCCCTGGTCTGACCCCACCTCACCTGGTCTCACCTGGTCTGACCCCCCCCCATGGTGTCAACTGGTCTGACCCCAGGCCCAGGTCTGGGGGGTAGGGGTCTGGAGGGTCTGGGGGTCTGAAGGGGTCTGAGGGTCTGAAGGGGTCTGAGGGGTCTGAAGGGGTCTGGGCCCAGGTCCCCTCTGGTCTGACATGTTGTGGTCCTCAGCTCCTGGACACGCCCCACATGGTGGACCCCCAGTGGAGGAACTTCATCCCTGGGTTCCTGTACAACGACTCGGACCTGGACCTCACCGTGGAGAACTTGTACAGGTAGGAGGACCCACGACCCCCCTGCCCCCCCCTGACCCCCCGGACCCCCACGACCCTCACAACCCCCACGACCCCCACGACCCCCCACAAGACCCCCCCGACCCCTCCCCAGACCCCCCTGACCCCCAAGACCATGGCTCAGGAGCTAAGGCTGTGTGTGTGTGTGTGTGTGTGTGTGCGTGTGTGCGTGTGTGCGTGCGTGCGTGCGTGCGTGCGTGCGTGCGTGTGTTGCAGTAACTGTAAGGAGAACCGGGGTATCTACTCCGCCGGGCGTCTGGATAAGATCTTCAACATCACAGCGTTCCTCAACACCACCCTGGTCAGTCTCCTCCAGCCTCCACCCACAGCCTCCACCCACAGCCCCCACAGCCTCCCCACAGCCCCCACAGCCTCCCCACAGCCTCCACAGCCTCCGTCCCAGCCCCCACAGCCTCCACCCACAGCCTCCACCCACAGCCCCCACAGCCTCCACCCACAGCCCCCACAGCCTCCACCCACAGCCTCCGACCACAACCTACGCCCACAGCCTCCACCCACAGCCCCCACAGCCTCCACCCACAGCCCCCACAGCCTCTGCCCACAGCCTCTGCCCACAGCGACATCAATCAATACAATAAGAATCACAATATATATTTAAACAAACATGTTGCTTCACAATATAACCAGAAGTAATAGTAATAAAGTAGTGTGTGTGTGTGTGTGTAGTTCACCCGGGAGGTGGTGTCGGTGCTGGAGGGGATCCGTCTGGACCTGGGGGCGGTGGAGCTGCTGCAGGCGGAGGGGAGGCAGAACCTTCTGGACTTCTCTGAGTCAGGCCTGTCAGAGATCAACTACGCCCAATACCTGGAGGAGGTACACACACACACACACACACACACACACACACACACACACGTATAGTTTATGTATAGTGTTTCATATAGTGTATAGCGTTCTCAACATGGTAAGTTAGGTGGATTCAGTCTCGTATTCAAGTTACGTATTCATTCAGCATTATGTATTCCTAGCTTTTATGCTACCAAAATTACTAAAAAGTACTGCTAGTGCTCTATCAAATATTTGTACTTTTATTTTTTATCATATATTCCATATCAACATATTTTTCAACATGTAGAGCTCATTTCCTCTACAGCTCTAACCACAACTCTAACTTTCCATTCATCTAAATCCTGGTTACAGCTGTAAGCAATGGAGTTCAGTGACAGCAGTCATCGACAACATGACTTTTGCGGGTGCAGTAAACGTTTCCATGGTAACAGCGAGCTCCACCAATCAAAGACGGCATGTCACACTTTAGGATTTATGGGTAGTGTAGTGGTTTCAAAGACATCGTGAATAAAACGAGTTTTTCTAAAAACGAGAAGTTCCCGTCTTTAACTTGTGGCTTCTACAGGAGCATTATAACGGATCGTGGTACTTATACTTTGGACGGTTATGACATTAAGGCTTTTAAAACCTCAATGGAGAAAATGAATGTGATTTTTACTTACTGAATCACGCTGTTGCTATTGGGGCGTGGTCTTGTGTCTCTCAGGTGAATAGAGGCGTGGTCTTGTGTCTCTCAGGGGAATAGAGGCGTGGTCTTGTGTCTCTCAGGTGAATAGAGGCGTGGTCTTGTGTCTCTCAGGGGAATAGAGGCGTGGTCTTGTGTCTCTCAGGGGAATAGAGGCGTGGTCTTGTGTCTCTCAGGGGAATAGAGGCGTGGTCTTGTGTCTCTCAGGGGAATAGAGGCGTGGTCTTGTGTCTCTCAGGTGAATAGAGGCGTGGTCTTGTGTCTCTCAGGGGAATAGAGGCGTGGTCTTGTGTCTCTCAGGGGAATAGAGGCGTGGTCTTGTGTCTCTCAGGGGAATAGAGGCGTGGTCTTGTGTCTCTCAGGTGAATAGAGGCGTGGTCTTGTGTCTCTCAGGTGAATAGAGGCGTGGTCTTGTGTCTCTCAGGTGAATAGAGGTGTGGTCTTGTGTTTCTCAGGTTAAAAAAAAACGGTGGTCTTGTGTCTCCCAGGTGAATAAAGGCGTGACGGTGGAGGACCTGCTGACCTTCACCAGCCAGCTGGAGGCCCAGACGGACCTCATGGTAACACAACCTCCACGTCCTCTCTACCTAAACATGTTGCTTTGTATACTTGAAGAAAACTCTTTGTGTGTGTGTGTGTGTGTCATGTGTGTGCGTGTGCGTGCTTGTGCAGTCCGAGGGGCCCCTCCAGACCTCTCTAAAGGGCCACACCAGCACCCTGAGACAGATCCACAGCCAGCAGGTGGTCCCACTGGAGCAGGCCATGGTAGGTCTGTCTGTCTGTCTGTCTGTCTGTCTGTCTGTATGTCTGTATATCTCTCCCTCTCTCTGTCTGTATCTCCTCCTCCCTCTCTATCCCTCTCTCTCTCTGTCTGTCTGTCTGTCTCTCTGTCTGTCTGTCTGTCTGTCTGTCTGTCTGTCTTTCTGTTTCTCTCTCTCTCTGTCTGTCTGTCTCTCTGTCTGTCTCTCGGTCCTTGGTCAGAAGTCTAGGGGTCCTCCTGTAGACCTCTGAGGGGTCCTTGGTCAGAAAATAAGAATCAATGTTCCATTCCTACCATTTACTGCTAGCTGTTGATTAGCTATCTGAGGCTCCAGTTACCCATGATGCACTGCGACTGAGTCTGTTGTTTTTCTTTCCTCATGCAGAAATATGTGAGAGCCAGGGTAAGCGGAAATGTTGAACACATTAATACAGTTAGAGTGTGTGTGTGTGTGTGTATATGGTGTAACAAATTTTGTAGTGTTGTTTTCTGACCTTCTGATCTTCTTCTTCAGAGTGCGTTGAACCAAAGTATGAGGTTCCTGGAGCGTACGGCCTCCGATCTGCCAGTAAGTACTCTCACTTTTGACCTCTGACCTTCACACCCACTTTGACCTTTAACCTCTAGACCAGTGGACCAGACCAGATGATGTCTTGTTTTACAGAACAAAGTTTTGGCCGTTTTAAACGCCCTGGATGAAGCCCAATACCTCATCTCCCAGAATGCAACACACCTGATCAGTCAGGTAAACCAGCAGATCCTCCTCTTCACCCCGCCCTTGTATTCGTTAGTTCAGCTGAATGTTGACCTCTCCCCCCTCCCCACAGGAGACGGAGCAGTACAAGAATGTCATCGTTGGCTACTTCCAGCAGTACATGGACTGGGTGAAGAGCTCGGTGAGTCCTTCATGAGGGTTGATTGGTGGAATGCCTTCCCAGTGCAGCATCATGACTGGTTCACTGGTGGAATGCTTTCCCAGTGTGGCATCAAGTATTAGACCACCATGTGACTCAAACCAGATGGGAGGTTTGTGTTCTGTGTCAGGTTTACAGATCCATGTTCAAACAGAGCAGACAGAGATGTCTTTGACACTCTATAACTATATTATACTCTATATCTATACTATACTCTATACTATACTATATAACTATACTATACTCTCTATCTATACTATATAACTATACTATACTCTCTATCTATACTATATAACTATACTATACTCTATATCTATACTATACTCTCTAACTATACTATACTCTAGATCTATACTATACTCTAACTATACTATACTCTATAATGTGTTTTAAACAGATTTTGTTTAATCTCCAGAACCAGAGCCCTACTGGTTCTGTAGTGGGACATGGGTCTGCTTCCTGGTGTGATGATGTAATTTCCTGTTTCCTGTCCAGCTGGCGTTGGAGGTGGCGACCTGTAAGCCCCTGAGCAACATGGTGGACACTGCCCACATCCTCACCTGCAACTTCCTGCTGGATGCCATGGTAACACACTGTGCGAGTGTGTGGGTGTGCATGGGTGTTTTTAGTGCCTGGTTGGTGGTGAGGTGTGGTTGTGTGTAACTGAGCTTAGTGGGGTCTGGTGGTCTCATGGTGGTCTCATGGTGGTCTGGTCTTATGGTGGTCTGGTCTCATGGTGGTCTCATGGTGGTCTGGTCTCATGGTGGTCTGGTCTCATGGTGGTCTCATGGTGGTCTGGTCTCATGGTGGTCTGGTCTCATGGTGGTCTCATGTTGTTGGTTCTGTGTGTTTCTAAGCTGTGTTGAGTCTGTTCGGTGTTGGTTCTGAGGTTCTAAGCTGCGTTCAGGTGTTTGGTGTTGGTTCTGTGCTTCTTCAACAGAACACGTTCTGGATGGGTCTGGGCTGCAGCACGCTGTTCCTCCTGCCCAGCCTCGTCCTCGCCGTGAAGCTCGCCAAGTTCTACCGCCGCATGGAGACAGAGGACGTCTACGACGAGTGAGTCTCAGACTGCTGCTCAGGGCTGATCACACGGAGAACACAGAGTTCCTGGGGAACATGAGGAACACAGAGAACATTAGGACCCTGGGGAACATGAGGAACACAGAGAACATTAGGACCCTGGGGAACATGAGGAACACAGAGAACATTAGGAACATTAGGAACACAAAGACCATTAGGAACATGAGGAACATGAGGAACATTAGGAACACGGGGAACACCTGAAGATCAACGAGGGGTTTCTTCTTCAATGTTGAGCTGAAGTTGAGATGTTTGTGGGTTCCTGTTAACGTGTGAATCTGTCCTCCCTCCTCCTTGCAGCTCCTCTGTCTCTGGGACCTGGCACTTTACTCTCTGATAACCATTCCTACAGGTCCCGCCTCCCAGCCCCAGTTGTTTACATGAGCCTGGGGTTTACTTCTGTTTTGTTTTTTGTATTCGTAGCATTGACACAATCCCCATGAAAAAGTAAGAGTTATTTTACCCAGAATTCCTTTCCCCTGTCTTTGTTGTTCTGTGTCCTTTTCCGCCTTTAATCTCCTGCTTTTTGACAGTTGAACTGGCTTCAGTAGTTTCAGTAGTTACTCGTTTCACTGGTTTCATTGGTTTAACCGGGAACTGTTGGGTGCTGGTGGAGGTCTGTGAAGCTGTGGGTGCTGGGGTCTCCTGGGGTCTTCAGACGCGTCCCTCCTCATGGGTTCAGATCCCCCTGACCAGCGTACCCAGTGTAGTGTTCAGAGCCCCCTGACCAGTGTTCCCAGTGTAGTGTTCAGAGCCCCCTGACCAGCGTTCCCAATGTAGTGTTCAGAGCCCCCTGACCAGTGTTCCCAGTGCAGTGTTCAAAGCCCCCTGACCAGCGTTCCCAGTGCAGTGTTCAAAGCCCCCTGACCAGCGTTTCCAGTGCAGTGTTCAAAGCCCCCTGACCAGCGTTCCCAGTGCAGTGTTCAAAGCCCCCTGACCAGTGTTCCCAGTGTAGTGTTCAGAGCCCCCTGACCAGTGTTCCCAGTGTAGTGTTCATGCCACTTTGTCCTTCAGTAGAAGAACCTTTTTGTTCAGTCCTGATGGAGGCCTGCAGGGGGCGTCTATATGTTGTGTGTTTGTCGCAGTAGTAATGGTTATCACAGAGAGGTTGTAATGGTTACCATAATGGTGTAATGGTAGTAATGGTTATCACAGAGGGGTCGGCCCGGCAGCGCTGAGACCACCTCACAGGTAAAACTCAGACTGGATTCTGTCCCATGAAGGCATGAAGGCATGAAGGCATGACAGGACTGGACAGACCATTACACATCACATTCACACAAGCATGAACACACACAGTTTAGAGAATCTTCCTTCCGACAATCTCTCTCTCTCTCTCTCTGGTAAAGCGAGAATTGTGGTGACTGCTCTTCCTGTCTCTTGTTTAGAGTCGCCCAATCAGATCGCCCCCCGCTCAACGTACACCTGGTCATTTTAGTGAAGGACAGGCAAGCATGCCCCGCCCCTTGTGTGATATGGCCATGCCCTCTGCTGCATGACTCCGCCCATTACAACATGACTCCGCCCACTACCGCATGACTCCGCCCAGCTCTTCTAACCACGTGTTTACTGCATGCTCTGTCCATGTATTGGCTGCTTGTTTCCTGATTGGTTGTTTCAGTGTACAGACAGAGAGCACCACGTTATGAACAGCCATGTTTAAAACATTGATATTATCGTGAACTATAATGTCCTACTGGTACATCGCCGCGTCAACGAGCGCCTCCATTTTGGAAGTGCTCCTGTACTACTGCTGGTTTATGAAGGGAGCAGCCATGTTCTTTTGGCCGCTGTAAAGTGAGCGTTGCTCATGCATCCTCTCAAAATGGCAGCCAACAGAACCTGAGGCTTGCTGATAGGGTGAGGACCTGTAGACCAGGAGCTCTGATAGGGTGAGGACCTGTAGACCAGGAGCTCTGATAGGGTGAGGACCTGTAGACCAGAAGCTCTGATAGGGTGAGGACCTGTAGACCAGGAGCTCTGATAGGGTGAGGACCTGTAGACCAGGAGCTCTGATAGGGTGAAGACCTGTAGACCAGGAGCTCTGATAGGGTGAGGACCTGTAGACCAGGAGCTCTGATAGGGTGAGGACCTGTAGACCAGGAGCTCTGATAGGGTGAGGACCTGTAGACCAGGAGCTCTGATAGGGTGAGGACCTGTAGACCAGGAGCTGAACCCTGTAGACCAGAAGCACTCCATGGTGTTCTGGTTCTCAGCGTGTTGCTCTCTGACACTGGCCCTGGCTGACCAATGAGGAGCATCTAGGCACAACCTGTAATGTGTGTGTGTGTGTGTGTGTGTGTGTGTGTGTGTGTGTGTGTGTGTGTGTGTGTGTGTGTGTGTTAGTATTCCTTCCTATGACACTATGACCAGGTTTCCCCGGGCCTCCGCCCCCCCGAGGCACATCGACTGGTGACGGAGAGAAAGGTACTCTATTTCCCACAAGCCACCTGGCCTCGGCTCTCCTCCTCCCAGCCCCCATCACACTTCACTTCCTCCTTCTTTCAGCTTCCCTCTGGTCCATCTGTTGCCATGACGACGCCTCTCGTCCTACCGGCCGCTGCTCGTCTTTCTCTTTGGGGACAAAACCTTTTAACGTTTCCACAGCCCACCTCGTCCTCTGACCTCCCGCCTGTTAGAAATAAAGTTTGTTCAAATCATGTCTTCAAGAGTAACTAAACAACAAGCTTCAGCCCTGACCCTCTGGTAACCCTGGAAACAATCTGAGCCAATCAGCAGGAGGGATTATATTTGCTCTTTAAACCATACTAATATATGTGTATGCTAAGCAGCCATACCCAGTGAGAGATGTTGCATGTTTAAACACTTCTTGTACATTAATCACTTCCTTCTTCCCATTTCACTAATGCATCACTTCCTTCTTCCTGTTTCGCTAATGCATCACTTCCTTCTTCCTTTATCTCTAATGCATCACTTTCTTCTTCCTGTATCTCTAATGCATCACTTCCTGTCCCTCCAGTGGCCCGGCAGGGTGGAGCTAAACAACAGTGAGTCGGTTCTCATTTAATCTTCTTTAGCGAACATGAGAGAACCCCAGCTAGGACCCTCCCTAGCAGCTAGGAACCTCCCTAGCAGCTAGGAACCTCCCTAGCACCCTAAGGGGCCCCAGCTAGGACCCTCCCTAGCACCCTAAAGGGCCCCAGCTAGGTTCCACCCTAGTACCCTTCACTAATAACTACAAATGTATCCAAAATTCCTAACGTAAGAACGGTTACAAGAGCTTGAATCAATGAAGGAAACAGGAAAATAAAAACTCATGATCAAGACATATCAGATCCAAAGCTATATTCACCCTGAACTAAAACCAACCCTCCCCATAAACCAGGTCTACCACAGGAGAAGAACACCGGAAGTCTCTCCCTCCTCCAATCAACAACCACGAAACATAATCAATGAAAGACCAGCAAAGCCCCCCGACCCACTCTCCAGCCCAGGACCTCTCTCACCACGCCTGAACCCTCAACGGTCTCTCCTGAAGCCTCCAGGATCTTCCTTTTTTTCTAGTTTTTCATTCTTTTTGGACTTTTTGGAAAGGTCAAGGGAAGGTCACAGTGAACTGTGAGGAGTTGTGACCTTTCAACCCGGCTCCGGACCTAGATGCTCCTCATGTCTGGTGCTAGACCCTCCCAAAGTTCTTCCTGTTTCCTGTTTTGTGGACGAATGATGGGATCGCTGGTACCAACCGACCCACCAGTCTGTAAAACACAGAATACTAACTCTTGGTTTCATCCCTGTGAAGTTCAAAGAAATCCTTCTTTGTTCAAGTCTCAATGTTTACAACCTTCTGTGGGCACCAGAAGTCTTCTGCTGGTGGACATTTCAAACAAAGCGTGACTTTAAAACTTGTGTTGGAGCATGACCGATGTCCGCATGCTGCCTTTAGTTTATTAGTCGATTCTTTAACCACACTTGAGGATATTGTGTTAAGATGACTAACTCTAAAACATATCAGTTTTGCTTTTGTAGTGCTCACTGAAGTGAGAAACTTGCTTCTTTTTAAGGACAGTTCTATTTTTATCATAGCCTTCAGATCAACTCTTAAATCTATGGTAGGCCAGTCTGGAGGAACCAGACAGAGTAGGCTAGATTTTAAAGTTATTAAACCAAAACAAAATCTCACCCTCCCTGCAGCCCTCCCTCCAAAGCCACTCCCCCTAATCACATGACTAGCTCGCTAGCTTAGCCACAGGTCTGCTAGCCCTGTGGAAGACTCCTGTCATGTGTTCCTAGCTTGCTAGCTGTAGCCACAGGTCTGCTAGCCCTGTGGAAGAAAGTTTGCAGGTGTCCAGATAAGAAGCAGGTGAATTACAGCCCTGTGCAGCCACAGATATCAGATATTTTTTTTGTCAGAGCATTTTATTTACTGATTGCTCAGAACTGCTGAAAAATATCCTTCTGAAATAAATTGCCTACCCTTGCTTTAAGTTGCATTTTTTTATTTTCTATTTTCTTGCGGTAGACGTTCACTATGATTGAAACTGCCGAAGGAGTGAATGTTCCTAGAACAAGCTCCTTGTTCAACGTTACTTCGGTTACCATGCGACTACCTCCTCTTCACTAGAGAGGAGGTGGTGAAATATTGGTTAGGGTAAGGGTTAGCCTGGTAGATTGGTAAGGGTTAGGGGAAGTTTTAGCCCGGTTGATTGGTAAGGGTTAGGGTTAGTCCTAGCCAGCAGATGATGGAGCCCACGTTACAGACACCTCTACTCCCAGCTCCTGATATTTATCATTTCATGTGATATGTGACCAATAAAAACATGTATCAAAATCAAATGAATTTCATGGAGGGAACAGAGCTGACAGGTGAGACGGAGCTGACAGGTGAGATGGAGCTGACAGGGGAGAGGCAGAGCTAACAGGTGAGAGACGGAGCTGACAGGTAAGACAGAGCTGACTGACAGGTGTGACGGAGCGGGGGAGAACCCGGGGGGTCAGTGAGTGGGCTCCGATGATGTCACTGGTTTATATGTTTGAGTGACAGTTGTACAGATTGTTCAAAATCACCCAAATTCCCAGTGGTGTTATTTTCCGGATATATCCTCAACATACCCGGGTCGAGGTGTAGGAGGTGATGAACCGTGTGTTGGTGTATTGCTCAAGAGATTAATGGTTAGAGCAGAGATAATTTTACTTCACCAAGACTAACCCTAGCATGACACCATTTTAAATCCAGTTGGTCTTTCTTAAGCACTCTAGAAGTTCTGCTTGGAAGTCCTGCTTTGATACTGAACCTTCAAGGGGATACCCCGCCACTGTCACCACAGAGACACAGCTGAAAAACACTTGTGACAAGTCACCAAAGCCCCAGTCACAAAATGTCCAGTCACAAGGCTACGTTCCACAGTATGGAGGCGCCAGCATGGTTCTCAGCCTCATTATACACTGTGTTTACAGGGTACCTCCAGTCCATGTTTACAGGGGTACCTCCTGTCCATGTTTACATGGGTACCTGTCCATGTTTACAGGGTACCTCCAGCCAGTATGTCCATGTTTACAGGCTATCTCCAGTAGGTCCATGTTTACAGGGTACCTCCAGTAGGTCAGTGTTTACAGGGTACCTCCAGTAGGTCCATGTTTACAGGATACCTCCAGTTCATGTTTACAGGGAACCTCCAGGCCATGTTTACAGGGTACCTCCAGTAGGTCCATGTTTACAGGGTACCTCCAGTCCATGTTTACAGAATACCTCCAGTTCATGTTTACAGGGAACCTCCAGACCATGTTTACAGAGTATCTCCAGTCCATGTTTACAGGCTACCTCCAGTAGGTCCATGTTTACAGGGTACCTCCAGTAGGTCCATGTTTACAGGGTACCTCCAGTCAGTACGTCCATGTTCACAAGCTTTAAGTAGATTTAGCACTAACACTTCCATCATTACTTTATGCATACATCTTGTACTTTATTTTCAGATGCTTGCATTTTCATATTACACATGAACAGTAAAGACGCATGCAGCCTACATCCTGACTATATTGGCCAACACTTCCTCACAGGTTCTTTATTGTGCTGACAACAGTGCTCACCTGTTGTTCTTCTTAGGCTTTCTTCTTTCTTTCTTTATATATTATTCTCAACGAATTTTGGGATCCTATTCCTTCCACAATGTTTCACCTAGAGACTCCATTCCACTTTTAAAATGTTCTGATTAGCTTACCACGCTAACATTCAGATTTTTAAAAATATTTTAAACTTTGTAAGATATTCTACTTTTAAAATATTATTTCAAGTCAACGGAAGTCAACATCCGTGTCGGTCTACTCCTAATAAATTGATTAATTGATGAATAAATAAATGTTTACAAAGATGTGAAGTGATTGGAATAACGGAACATAACGTTCACTTTCGTGAACGTCGTTCACTGTGATGCATAGCACTGGTTTCCAGGCCATAGCAAGGAGGTCAGTTCTACTTTCTAGGTCAGTCTACTTTCGGTGGCAGTATTTATTCCACTGGATGGCAGTATTTAGTCCACTAGGTGGCAGTATTTTGTCCACTAGGTTGCAGTTTTTAGTCCACTAGGTGGCAGTATTTTGTCCACTAGGTGGCAGTATTTAGTCCACTAGGTGGCAGTAGTGGGTCCACATTGAAAAAAAACAAGCAGAAAGCCAAGATGGCGGTGCAGGAGACAGCCTCTCAACTCTCCATGGCGCTCAAGGTCCAGGAATACCCGACACTAAAGGTAAAGAATCCCCGTTAAGAGAGGATCAACTCTAAAACAGAAGATAAGAGCTGATCTGGAGGTCCGGTCTGGATTAGGAAACCAGATCCACGAAGACCAGGTCTACATGACGGGACGCGGACCTCAGACCACATTTTGTTTTTAGGCAGAACAAAATGTTGGACATCAGGATGATATCCATACATATATATATATATATATATATATATATATATATATGTTTATGTATGTATATATATATATATATATATATATATATATATATATAAACATAATGTAATAATATAGGTGATAAAGGAGAAGACTAACAGTAATGCTAGTAGTTCTCAGTAAAGATAATGTCATCATATAGGTTATAAGTTAATGTAATAATAGAGGTGATGGAGAGAATGACGTAGGGTCTGATGCATACTGTTGATGTTCAGAAATATGTCAAGTGTATCTTATCTCTAATGTATCTAATAGTAATACTTATAATACTAGTATTTAACTTTAATGTGTCTAATAGTAATACTAGTACTTCGTAGTACTACTTACTAGTAGTTCTCAGTGGGCCTGTTCAGTTGCTTAGTGTTTCCTGGCTTCCCATTGGCTGTACTGGTGTATAGACCAGTTGTAACTGGTCCGCTGAGTAGCTGACCCTCTGTACTGGGGGCCAGGTTCCGTATGAGACCCTGAACAAGCGGTTCCGAGCCGCTCAGAAGAATATCGACCGGGAGACGAGCCACGTGAGCATGGTGGTGGCGGAGCTGGAGAAGACCCTGAGCAGCTTCCCGGCCGTCCACTCGGTGGTGTCTCTGCTGGACGGCGTGGTGGAGAAGCTGAGTGCCCTCAAGAGGAAGGTTAGTACTCACTACCATGTACTACATGTCTACTACATGTTTACTCACAGTCTGCCACGTGTGTACTCACAGTCTGCTACATGTGTACTCACAGTCTGCTACATGTGTACTCTCAGTATACTCCATGTAAACTCACAGGCTACTACGTGTTTACTCACAGTCTGCTACATGTGTACTCATGGTTTACCCCCCCAGGCAGCGGAGTCGATCCAGGCGGAGGATGAGAGCGCTAAGCTGTGTAAGCGTCGTATTGAACACTTGAAGGAGCACAGCAGTGACCAGCTGGCCTCCGTCAGCCTGTGGAAGAAGAAGAGGATGGACCGCATGATGGTGGAGCATCTGCTGCGCTGCGGCTACTACAACACGGCCGTGAAGCTAGCGCGCCAGAGTGGCATCGAGGTACTACTATACTACTATAGTACTATACACCACTACTACTTTACTACTATAATATTATAAACCCCTACTACTATACTACTATAAACCACTACTACTATAGTACTAAAAACCACTACTACTATACTACTACAGTACTATAAACTCCAACTACTATACTACTATAGTAGTATAGAGCACTACTACTATACTACTATAAACCACTACTACTATAGTACTATACACCACTACTAATAACTACTATAAACCACTACTACTATACTACTGTAAACCACTACTACTATACTATTATAGTACTATAAACCACTACTATAGTACTATAAACTACTTATACTAACTATAGTACTATAAACCCCTACTACTATACTTCTATAAACCACTACTACTATACTACTGTAAACCACTACTACTATACTACTATACACCACTACTAGTATACTACTTTAAAACACAACTGCTATACTATTTTAGTACTATAAAGAACTACTACTATACTACTATAAACCCCTACTACTATTGTACTATAAACCACTACTGCTATACTACTATAGTACTATAAACTACTATGTTCTATAAACCGTTACTACTATACTACGATAAAGCACTACTACTATACTACTATGAATCACTACTATAGTACTATAAACCACTACTAATATAGTAGTATAAACCACTACTACTATACTACTATAAAGCACTGCTATAGTACAATAAACCACTACTACTACCAACATGTCCTAACTACCATGAACAACATTGTCTCATCGTAGGATCTTGTGAACATCGAGATGTTCCTGACAGCTAAAGAGGTGGAGGAGTCTTTGGAGAGACAGGAAACCGCCACCTGTCTTGCTTGGTGCCATGACAATAAGTCCCGCCTCCGCAAAATGAAGGTTAGTATTGTGTCTGTAGTTAGTTCTCACCTGTAGTAGGGCCCGCCTCGTCTGTACTCATCTGTAGTAGGGCCCGCCTCCTCTCTACTCATCTGTAGTAGGGCCCGCCTCCTCTCTACTCACCTGTAGTAGGGCCCGCCTCCTCTCTACGCATCTGTAGTAGGGCCCGCCTCCTCTCTACTCATCTGCAGTAGGGCCCGCCTCCTCTCTACTCACCTGTAGTAGGGCCCGCCTCCTCTCTACTCATCTGCAGTAGGGCCCGCCTCCTCTCTACTCATCTGTAGTAGGGCCCGCCTCCTCTCTACTCATCTGTAGTAGGGCCCGCCTCCTCTCTACTCATCTGTAGTAGGGCCCGCCTCCTCTCTACTCATCTGTAGTAGGGCCCGCCTCCTCTCTACTCATCTGTAGTAGGGCCCGCCTCCTCTCTACTCATCTGCAGTAGGGCCCGCCTCCTCTCTACTCAGCTGTAGTAGGGCCCGCCTCCTCTCTACTCATCTGTAGTAGGGCCCGCCTCCTCTCTACTCGCCTGTAGTAGGGGCCCTCTACTCACCTGTAGGTGAAGGGAGATAGCAACATTTATTCATCGTTTTAGTATTTTAGTTTCATCAATGAGTATTTGCAAAGTAACACAGGACTCATCTATCAATTGGTTGATTACAGGACGTCATGCCCTAACCCTCACCCTGTTCGTTACCGTCTTAGAGCTATCTGGAGTTCAGCCTGAGGATCCAGGAGTTCATTGAGCTCATCAGACAGAACAAACGCATGGATGGAGTCAGGTAGGACCCACTACCTAACCTCAACCCTAACCCACTAACAAACCCCAACCCTAACTTTAACCCATTAACTAACCCACTCACTAATCCTAACCCTAGGACCCACTCACTAACCCCAACCCACCAATGCCGCTTTTCCACCGCCAGTACCTACTCGACTCGACTCGACTCGACTCGACTCGCCACGGCTTATTTGCGTTTCCATTGGCAAAAAAAGTACCTGGTACCTAGTACCGGGTACTTTTTTTTAGTACTACCTCCGTCGAGGTTCCATGCCAGCGGAGTAGGTACTTTTGTGTGATGTAAACAGGCTGCTGGTAACTGATTGGCCAGCGGCTGTAAATGGGAATATTCACTCAAGTTAAGTTGTGTCCGGCGTGGTTGGAGTCCACGAACCCGCTCCCGAGGGGGACACTGATCAGCGTTTCGCCGTGTGTGTCGCTCCTTTCCCGGGGCTAGAGTTAAGCTGCGTGTCGTTATGTGTGTCGGGCGTGGTTGTGTGTGTCCGGCGTGGCTGGAGTCCACGGACCGGCGTTTCGCTGTTTCGTTTCAGTGTCGTTCCTTTCCTAGGGCTCGAGTTTCGCCTCTATCAACGTTACCGTATGACAACAATAGACGCGCAGTCATTGCGCTTTTTATTTTATTTTATTTTATTTCCCATCATAACCTTTCCCGGGAATCAGGAAATAGTCTTGATCAGATTCAGATTTCCCGGGAATCGCGTCTCCCGTGATTAAAACCTAATGACGACCCGCCCATGGTGGAGAGGTTCTTTTCTACGACCCGCCCACATTGAAGAGGTACTTTTTTAGATGGAAACGCAACCAAACCGAGTTGAGTCGAGGCAGGGTCGAGTCGAGTCGAGTTGGTACTGGCGGTGGAAAAGCGGCATAACTTACCCCAACACTAACCCACCAACTGACCCTAACCCTAGGACTCACTAACTAACCCACTACCTAACTATCTAACCCTAGGACTCACTAACTAACCCACTACCTAACTAACTAACCCTTGGACCCACTACCTAACCCTAGGACCCACTCACTAACCCTTACCCACTTGCTATCCCTAACCCAATACCCAACCCATTAACTAACCCACTCCCTTACCCTAACCCATTTACTAACCCTATCCCTATGACCCACTACATAACCCCTAACCCTAGGACCCACTCACTAACCCACTAACTAACCATTACCCTAACCCTAGGACCCACTCACTAACCCACTAACTAACCATTACCCTAACCCTAGGACCCACTAGCTAACCCAAGGACCCACTCACTAACCCACTAACTAACCCTTACCCTAACCCTAGGACCCACTAGCTAACCCAAGGACCCACTAGCTAACCCTAACCCACCACCTAACCCTAACCCACTAACTAACCCTAGGACCCACTAACTAACCCTAAGACCCACTATCTAACCCTAGGACCCACTACCTAACCCTAACCCACTACCTAACCCTAGGACCTAACCCACTCAATAACCCTAGCTCCTAACCCACCACTAACCCAACCCCAACACTAACCCACCAACTAACCCTAACCCTAGGACTCACTAACTAACCCACTACCTAACTATCTAACCCTAGGACTCACTAACTAACCCACTACCTAACTAACTAACCCTTGGACCCACTACCTAACCCTAGGACCCACTCACTAACCCTTACCCACTTGCTATCCCTAACCCAATACCCAACCCATTAACTAACCCACTCCCTTACCCTAACCCATTTACTAACCCTATCCCTATGACCCACTACATAACCCCTAACCCTAGGACCCACTCACTAATGCCGCTTTTCCACCGACCGTATCAGCTCGACTCGACTCAACTCGCCTCGACTCGACTCGGTTCCAGGCGCGTTTCCATCTAAAAAAGTACCTCTTCAATGTGGGCGGGTCGTAGAAAAGAACCTCTCCACCATGGGCGGGTCGTCATTAGGTTTTAATCACGGGAGATGCGATTCCCGGGAAATCTGAATCTGATCAAGACTATTTCCTGATTCCCGGGAAAGGTTATGATGGAAAATAAAATAAAATAAAAAGCGCAATGACTGCGTGTCTATTGTTGTCATACTGTAACGTTGATGGAGGCAAAACTCGAGCCTTGGGAAAGGAACGACACTAAAACGAAACAGCGAAACGCTGATCCTCCGGAGCCGGTCCGTGGACTCCAGCCACGCCAGACACAACTTAACTTGATTGAATGGGAATGATTATTCCCATTTACAGCCGCTGGCCAATCAGTTACCAGCAGCCTGTTTACGTCACACAAAAGTAACTACTCCGCTCGCTTGGAACCTCGACGGAGGTAGTACTAAAAAAAAGTACCCGGTACTAGGTACCGGGTACTTTTTTTGCCAATGGAAACGCAAAAAAGGTGTGGAGAGTCGAGTCGAGCTGGTACTGGCGGTGGAAAAGCGGCATTACCCACTAACTAACCATTACCCTAACCCTAGGACCCACTCACTAACCCACTAACTAACCATTACCCTAACCCTAGGACCCACTAGCTAACCCAAGGACCCACTAGCTAACCCTAACCCACTACCTAAGCCTAACCCACTAACTAACCCTTACCCTAACCCTAGGACCCACTACATAACCCACTACCTAACCCTAAGACCCACTACCTAACCCTAGGACCCACTCACTAACCCATTAACTAACCCTTACCCTAACCCTAGGACCCACTACCTAACCCTAACCCACTACCTAACCCTAACCCACTACCTAACCCTAGGACCCACTACCTAACCCTAGGACCCACTACCTAACCCTAGGACCCACTACCTAACCCTAACCCACTACCTAACCCTAACCCACTACCTAACCCTAGGACCCACTACCTAACCCTAGGACCCACTACCTAACCCTAGGACCCACTACCTAACCCTAACCCACCACCTAACCCTAACCCACTACCTAACACTAGGACCCACTAACTAACCCTAAGACCCACTATCTAACCCTAGGACCCACTACCTAACCCACTACCTAACCCTAACCCACTACCTAACCCTAGGACCTAACCCACTCAATAACCCTAGCTCCTACTACCTAACCCACTAACCCTAAGACCTTCTAACTAACCCTCACCTCTCATCCTGTAATGACTCATAAATAAGTACTCTGTTTGTGTCAATATATTCTTATAGTTCTGTGTGTGTGTGTGTGTGTGTGTGTGTGTGTGTGTGTGTGTGTGTGTGTGTGTGTGTGTGTGTGTGTGTGTGTGTGTGTGTGTGTGTGTGTGTGTGTGTGTGTGTCAGACATGCAAGGAAGCACTTCAGTCAGGCGGAGGGCGGCCAGCTGGACGAGGTTCGCCAGGTGATGGGGATGCTGGCCTTCCCCTCGGACACACACATCAGCCCTTATAAGGTAAGATAACACCCACATCAGCCCTTATAAGGTAAGATAACACTCACACCAGCCCTTATAAGGTAAGAAAACACACACACACACATCAGCCCTTATAAGGTAAGATAACACCCACACCACCCTTATATGGTAAGATAATAACACACCTCTCTCCTTATATGGTAATAATGATAGTATTCATGAACCCAACATCAGAAAGCCACTCACCAGAACATGATTGACACAAATGGGTTTATAGCCTCACCTGCCACTGTTATTTATTAGAGTATGTTCGGTAGTCTTTTCAGTAGAGTCTGATCTTTCTGGCCCATGGCCGAGGCCACGACTTCTTCCTGGGAAAGGAGGCCTTCTAGTCGTACGGCAAACCTGTTACGAACCCCCCCGTGCTACTGTACTGTGCTACTGTAACTGCTAGTAAAGTAACCAAAGCTACAGTTACTGCTATTAAAGTAACTAACTGCTAGTAAATTAACTAAAGCTACTGTAACTGCTAGTAAATTAACTAAAGCTACTGTAACTAAAGCTACTGTAACTGCTAGTAAAGTAACTTATATACTGTAACTGCTAGTAAAGTAACTAAAGCTACAGTTACTGCTAGTAAATTAACTAAAGCTACTGTAACTAAAGCTAAAGTTACTGCTAATAAAATAACTAAAGCTACTGTTACTGCTAGTAAAGTAACAAAATCTACTGTAACTGCTAGTAAACTCACATTTGTGTGCAGGATCTGTTGGACCCAGCGCGCTGGAAGATGCTGATCCAACAGTTCCGATACGACAACTACCGTCTCCACCAGCTGGGAAACAACTCTGTGTTCACCATCACCCTGCAGGCCGGGCTGTCCGCCATCAAGACGCCGTATCCTTCCTAGCCCCTTCACTGCCAGCCAAGTGCAGCCTGCTAGCTAGCCTGGCTAGTTCTGAATGCTAGCCTCAATGAATTGTCTCCTGGTTTGGAGAACTTGGTGTGGTACATTGTACTGGTTGGGAGTACTCTGTTTGGTACATTGTACTGGTTTGGAGTACTTGGTGTGGTACATTGTACTGGTTTGGAGTACTTTGTGTGGTACATTGTACTTGTTTGGAGTACCTGGTATGGTACATCGTACTGGTTTGGAGTACTTTGTGTGGTACATTGTACTGGTATTTGTAATGTTTCATTTGGATGAAATTGACATAATTAAAAATGACTGGAATCAGGAATAGTTTTGGGTTGCAGTGTTTCCATCTCATGTGTTCTTCTGCAATCATCCTCTAATCGTGGTAACTGAAAACTGCAGTTATTATTCAAAGTACTACATGGTTATATAAAGGTTTAATACAATAAATAAATAAAAATCTGCACATGGTACCAGTCAGGGCTAACCAGTCAGCCTCTTATGGGTTAGGGTGGGGTCAGGGTTAGGGTCGGGGGTGGCACTCGCATTGTAAACATTCTACCCGGTGACTCGTTCCATCCCTGATATAACTGTCTGTATGGTCTCTGCTCCATCTGTATGCGTTCCGTACGGAGCTGTCACCCTAGGCTGCTGTTATATGTGTGGTTGTCCCTAACATTCCATCAGTCAGTGCTACAAAGAGGAGGGCTCCTCTAAGAACCCCGACTGCCCCGTCTGCAGTAAGTCTCTGAACAAGCTGGCCCAGCCGCTGCCCATGGCCCACTGCGCCAACTCACGGCTGGTCTGCAAGATCTCCGGGGAGGTGATGAACGAAAACAACCCTCCCATGATGCTGCCCAACGGCTACGTCTACGGATACAACGTGAGTTCACTGTTGTGGAGTAGACCACGTCATCGCACGTCAGCAAATACACCATATCACATAAGACATCACCTCTGGTCCACTAGCTAGTGTAGCTACGTCACCTCCACCCTCTGGTCCACTAGCTAATGTAGCTACGTCACCTCCACCCTCTGGTCCACTAGCTAGTGTAGCTATGTCACCTCCACCCTCTGGTACATTCAGAACAGTGTTGTCCTAGAGCAAAAGGGAAAGTGTGCACAATTGTGCACAACTTATTACTTAACATTACACACAGCTTAACATTCCCTTATTTGAGATTGATATCTCAAAGAGAGGTGCTCTGTGTGTGTTGTTTGATTAATGATAATTGTTCTGTGATTCTGTTCCCTGTAGTCCCTGCTGTCCATCCGCCAGGATGACAAGGTGGTCTGCCCCCGAACCAAAGAAGTCTTCAGCTTTTCTCAGGCTGAGAAGGTCTACATCATGTGATCTACATGGTCTGCTGTGATTGGAAGGTTCCCGTTTGGTTTGCGTGTGGCCGCCATCCTATCACAAGAAGAGAGCTGTTGGTCACGTGGTGACTCCCATCCTACCCAGTGTTTGTGTTGTTTGGAGGGTCACCATTTTAGGGTTAGTGATGTAGAAATGAAAAGTGGAGATCCCCAGAGAGCGGCAGCCATTTTGACTGTGAAGCTGAGTTTTCCCTGGAAGAAATGTAAATATTAGATGAGCATCCAACTTATTGTGTACAGATTGAGGGTAATGAGGACTGTTGGCTTGGCTCTCTAAACAGAGTGATGTCTTCCTGCTCCTCCTCTTTAAGGGAACAGGTTTGTAGTCAATATGATGTACTTATAATAATAATAACCACGCATCCTCAACTTGCCATCTGTTGTTTTTAATGAGTGGTGGTCTTCCTGCGGGCTGAGTGATCTCTTCCTCAACCGCCCAAAGACAGTGGGTTCCTTCGAGGGACCTGGGGTGTCCCTCACTAAATGTCTTCTAGTTCCTTTTTTCAATGAAGAACATGACAATAAAGATGACTTGTGTTTATACACTAGTTCTACTTTTTACTTTGAAAGTGTCTAGTGTCCTATTGGATATTAGATTTATATTAATTGCTGAGTGGATCAATATCTACTTGCATTACATGTAGTCATTTCATAAACTTAACCAAATACTTTTCCAGCAGATAAATGGTTAATGGTAGTTGACAATGTGTTACATAATATAACTCTAGATATGTATATCTATTTATATTATTATTAATATCTATTTATATCTACTCACTCACTCCTATTATGCTCACAAGGATGAACCCAACCCGACTGCTGGCTCTTGTCATGGGTTCTATCCCATGGGTTTGGACCCTAACCCGACCGCTGGCTCTTGTTATGGGTTCCATCTCATGGGTTTGGACCCTAAAGCGGGTCCATAACCCCTGCAGCTTGCGGAAGGTTAACCGGCGGTGAGCACAAAGGCTCGGTTGTGGGTATAGAGCCATATAAACTATAGGATTACCCTAGCTCACCCTATAGAACCTATAAGCTAACCCTATTTAGGTTGTGTATTAGGTATGGTGGCTAGCTCACCCCGTATAAAGAACTAACCATATTTAGATAGGTGAGGTTAACAATATCCCCAGTACTAGTGCTAGTTTATTAGTACAGGTCTGTGTATATAGACCCGTTTAGTTCTCTATAGAGCTGGGCCCCACTAAAAGAAAACTCTCTGGTTAGCTGTAGGCCTACTCTGTTGCCTGCTCCTCAACACCTCAGCCCATAGTTTCTATGGCAGACTCTTTGCAGGCATTCACATGCTAATAACAGCATTGTACCGTTTCACTCTGGGCCGTGGGTGTTGAGTTTTTACTTTACTTTGAATGAGTACTTAAGAGCACTCACCGTAGGCAAAGTTTCCCTGTACCGTTAAGTACGATTGCGCCGATTGCGTTTATTCTTTCTTTCGAGTTTCAATAAAATGTAATTGATTAACACAAATAAAAAATAATTTAAAGGCAAACACTCGCCAGTCCGCATCCGGAAGCTGGCCTTACATTCATGAATCATGATAGTGCTTGTTTTAATTATAATCATGATAGTGTTTATATAAATGATGGCTGAGATAATCGTATTAATATTACAATACCAAAGTATACCCCCCCCCCCCCCCCCCCCCACACACACACACACTGTACTTTAATGCTATATGTACTTTAATATGATACAGCAGGCCTTTGTTGTTCCCACCCTGAACACAGGGGGCCCAGCGGCCTAGGCTAGGGTTAACAATGGAGAGGAGGGACTGGGCGTTAGGTAGGCATAGTTGGAGGGAACGGAACCTCGATACACGGTGGAATATGTGATGAAATGACTGAAATAAAAAATAAAAAGGTGTAGCACGTATGTTTTACTTGAGTACTCCGGCTGTATTTCGGTTATAAATACGCAATACACTGGGCAGGGAACACGTGATCTCACGTCACCAGGTCGCCGCGCCCCTTCGATATAAATAGAGACGGCTCCGCTGTTCGGTAGAGACGCTCGTCTTTTGCTCCCACCGCGTTACTCGTTTCTTCACAGATCTCTAAGATGGCGGCGGACCAGCTGTGCAAATTGTTCGTCGGTGGGTTGAACGTCGACACGGACGACGACGGCCTCCGGAAGCACTTCGAGCAGTTCGGGACGCTGACGGACTGCGTGGTGGTGGTGAACAAGCAGTTGCAGCGGTCCCGCTGCTTCGGCTTCGTCACCTTCTCCACCGGAGAGGAGGCGGACGCCGCCATGGCGGCCCGGCCGCATGTCATCGACGGGACGCAGGCCGAGCTGAAGAGGGCCATGGCCCGGGAGGACTCCAACAACCCCGAGGCCCTCGCCAAGGTCAAGAAGATCTTCGTCGGGGGTTTGAAAGACGACATCGAAGAAGAAACGCTGACCGAGTATTTCTCCCGTTACGGTGAAATCGAGAAGGCCGAGGTCATCTCCGAGAAGGCCAGCGGCAAGAAGCGCGGCTTCGGCTTTGTTCACTTCACCGACCACGACTCGGCCGACAAGTCGGTGGTGGTGAAGTACCACACCATCCTGGGCCACAAGGTGGAGGTGAAGAAGGCCCTCACCAAGCAGGAGATCGACGCGGCCAATAAGAGCGGCGGGCGCCTGCGAGGCCGCGGGGGGATGAGGGGCATGAGGGGGAACGGCTTCGGCCGGGGGGGAGGAGGAGGAGGCGGATACAGCGGCTACTGCGGCGGCGACGGCGGCTACGGAGGCGGGTACAGTGGAGGTTACGGTGGAGGCTACAGTGGCGGCTATGGTGCCGGTTATAACGGGGGTTACGGCGGCGGGTACGGAGAACAGATGTGCGGCTACGGCGGCGGAAACGGCTACAGTGACTTCGGCAGCGGCTACAACCAGCAGCCCTCCGGCTACGGCCCTATGAAGGGCGCTGCTCCCGGCTACGGGGCCCAGCGCAGCGCGGCGCCCTACGCACGGGGCGGCGGGTACCAGAGAGGCGGGTACAACGGAGGTTATTAGACCACGACAGACGGTCCGCACACCCTCCACCGTACCTCCACTCCATTCAGTCATGAGCTCTCTGCATTAAGCCCAGCAGAAACATGGTGAACCCAAATCAAACGAAGACCTCAAAATCCTACAGGTAGGAAGACCACTTCCCTGAAAGCCGGCTATGCCCTACTTCTAGGACTCGATACTTCTAGGACTCGATACTTCGATACTTCTAGGACTCGATACTTCTAGGACTCAATACTTCTCATTACTTCTAGGACGCGGTATACTTATGTCTTGTAGGACTCTGTCTCCTAGGACTCCTAGTCCAGGACTCTAGGACTCTTATCCAGGACTCGGGTTACATAGAGGGCGTGTAGCTGTCGTTATAAAGTTGGATATGATTTTTTTATTTGCACTCATTCTTTTATCCTACTTAGGGTTAGGACTGTTTGTTGGAAAACCCCCATTCCTTTCTTTGTATTTTAAGAGTAGTTTTGTTCCCAGCATTTTGTAGTGTTAATGTGTGGACTCTTTTTAGTCCATTGATCATATTAAACACTCCCTTTCCATTTATTTTCATATGTCATGTATATTGTATACTTTAATGTCTTGAGATCAAACCCAATTATTGTTCGAACATTTTGGTATGCCTATGTATGTTCATTTTAAATAAAAAAGTTGTGCAAACTTAGTTAGTTTATTTTACTTATTTAACCAGGATGCCTTAAGTTGTTTCACAGGTAAATAAGACCTTATGACCGCAGCATTAGTTACCTGTTAGATGGATACCTCAGGTGGGTGACTTGAACTGCCCGCAGCCCATGCATGGAGGCTCTGAAGGGTTTTTTAATTGTTTTATTCCTCTTCTGACTTATTGACTTCTATGTGGATCTGAGGGCTGTGTTGTTTATCTTTGATTATTCCTATATTTAGGTGTTCATACTGTTACCCTGTAGGCTAACCAGCCAAGCTAGCCGTAGCACTTTGTTTATAGGCTGATGAGGAACCCTGTTGATTACCAGTAGGACTGAAATATCTCTTTAGGATACCACTTCCAGCAAACTAGGTATGTAAACATGTTCTCACTGTGTTGCTGCACCTTTTGGATAATGAGATGGCACACGACTGTTGTGTCTAGATGTTTATGGCAGTCGCTCATTCCTAGATTAAATGGTCATTTGCTCTTTTCTACTGTGGGGGGGGGTGGTCCTCAACAGTTCAATGTCCCTTTCTCATTCTCTTCTCTCCGTCCTCAAGGTTGTTATGGTAACGGTATGGACGGGGCTTCGCCAGGTGGATGCAGGCCCGCCACGCTGTGATTGTTCCTCTTCCAGCGCAGGTGATCATACATTGTTGCTGGGAAAAATAACATTTTATAATGAGTGTTTAGGTGTTCTGATGTACAGCTTCCTGACACGGTTATACAATACTGCTACAACTGGTGACTGGTTAATGTATTCATAATTTACTTGTGTTAAATGACAATTTAGACTAAGCTTTGCTTATTTTGGTATACACGTTATTTTGGTTAATCTAGCCAAAATACTTGCTTTTCCCACTGTCCGAAGGGAAATTGGAATGCGTCAAAGTTAAACCGCTGTACATCCAGCTCCTGCTGTCTTGAAGTGCTTACAATAGTTTCGTTCCTTTACAGGAAGGAGAGGATGCCACGTTCTTTTACAGGAACACTAAACCCTGAATGTCAAATATTTTTATACCCAGGAATATGTAAAGTTTTAACAGAATGAAATAAATATATATTTTAATATCTTGTTGGTAGTTCTTGTTATGCAACATCCTAATATGATCAAGCCTGAGGGAGATGCTGCAGTAATAGGGCTATGATATTGATATAGAAGCAATATGTTAACTTGTGTAAAGGCTTGCAGACCAGTTATATTCTCGAGTGAGGTCAACAGCCGCCCCAGAGGTCTGATGTAACGTTGGCTGCAGCAGACTACTCGTATGTTAACGTTTTGGGCGCTGGTGGTAAGAAGGCCGACCGCCTCTCAAACATCAGCTGTAATTGTTGAGCCACACTTGAGTACTCCTGTGTACGGTGCTGCTTGGAGTTAATGTGCTTGGTTATTGTACATGAGCAGTCAACTTTTGGACGTGCTGACGTAGGTAACATTCCTAGGGTAGGTGGTTGCAAATGATAAACAATGCCAAAATGAAGTTATGACTTGAGATGAGCATACATCCTACAAGAAGAGGTGTACCAACTAAGACTGATCTGGTGTGCAGCTAAACAAATTAATTGTAGTCTAACCAGGTCAACTGGTGTTGCCAATGTTATGAAGTACACTGGCTACATGAGTTAAAGCTCTCTGCACACTTAAGAGAAGTACACTGGCTCAATATTACTAGAAATAAGGATCAACATCAGTACTATGGTGTTAGACAAAGTGTTAAACACCATTAAGCTATAGAAGTACTGATTAGTAAAGCTATAGAAGTACACTGACTAGTTCAGCTGTAGAAATACACGGATTAGGTCAGCAGTAGATGTATGCTGACTAAAGCTATAGATGTACATTAGCCCTTAAACTAGAAGTATATGATTAGTCCTTAAGCTAAATAAGTATACTAGTTAATCTAAAGTCCTTAAGCTATAGAAGTATGCTGTGATAAGTAGTGTAGCTCTAAAGAGGTTCTCTGATTAGAAATAAAGTAATAGTAATAAGGTACACTAGGCTCAAAAGAAGAGCTCTAGAGGTACACTTTAGAAATAAAGTTGAGTAGAAGCACACTAGGCTCAAAAGAAAAGCTCTAGAGGTACACTGTTTAAAAATGGTGAATGGTGGAGTGAAATAGAAGTACACTACGATTAGAAATAAAGTTAAATGTAAGTAAACTGGGATCAGAAGTAAAACACTGTTTAGAAATGAAGTAAAGTAGACGCACACTGGGATTAGAAGTTGTAGGGCTATAGCGAAGCTCTAGAAGTAGGCCACACGCCGGCTGCAGATGTGTGGACGAATGTAAACTGAAAAAACGGATGAATGTGTTATGTCTTATATTCCTTGATAGGGACCCAGTCAATAATAAGTGAATCGACTACATATTGATCGTAGTCATTGTTTATCAAATACATTATAATGTTGTATATTTGTAACATAATGATTTGTTCTATCTCGGGGCCATTTTGTCTCGAGACGTTCGTGTGGGCGGAGGTGATATATCCGTGGGCGGAGGCAAGTTTGATTGAACCAATCAGTGGCCGCTACGTCGCAACCACCCAGAGCAGCGATTGGCTGGAGACCGCGGGTCTCGGTTGAAGAAGAAGGAGCTCGCTCTGCAGCGCGTCACTCTGTCTGTTTCAACATGGCGACTCAACAACTGTGTAAGCTGTTCGTCGGCGGGCTGAACGTGGAGACCACCGAGGAGGGCCTCCGCCTTCATTTCGAACAATACGGCGCCATCACCGACTGCGTGGTGGTGATCAACCACCAGCTGCAGCGGTCCCGCTGCTTCGGCTTCGTTACCTACTCCACCGGCGAGGAGGCGGACGCAGCAATGGCCGCCCGGCCGCATGTGCTGGACGGGAACAGCGTGGAGGTGAAGAGGGCCGTGGCCCGGGAGGACGCCGGCCGGCCCGAGGCGCTGGCTAAGGTCAAGAAGGTGTTCCTCGGCGGGCTGAAGGACGAGACCGAGGAGAGCCATCTGCTGGAGTACTTCGGCCAGTTCGGCGTGGTGGAGAAGGCCGAGATCATCTCCGACAAGCTGACCGGGAAGAAGCGCGGCTTCGGCTTTGTCTACTTCGACGACAACGACTCCGCGGACAAGGCCGTGCTGCTCAAGTACCACACCATCAACGGGCACAAGGTGGAGGTGAAGAAGGCGCTCACTAAGCAGGAGGTTCTGGCGGCAGGCGGCCGCGGCGGGCGGGGAGGCCGCGGGGGTCGAGGCGTGTACAACGGCTACGGCGGCGGGAGAGGGGGCGGCGGCGGCGGAGGCTACGGCGGCGGCGGCGGATACGGCGGCGGCTACAACGACGGTGGTTACGGCGGCGGCTACGGAAACGGAGGGTACGGCGGTGGGGGGTACGGGGCGGGCGGTTACGGGCAGATGGCGGGGGCCGGCGGCGGCTACGGTAACGGCTACAATGACTTTGGCGGAGACTACGGACAGCAGTCCTCGGCGTACGGCGCCATGAAGGGGGGGAACTATGCCAACCGGAACGCGGCCCCGTACCCCCGCGGTGGTGGCGGCGGGGCGGGCGGCGGCGCGTACGGAAGAGGCAACTTCAGCGGTTATTAGATATGACGTAGATATGACGTCATGTCCGTGGGAAAATGTTGATCACAATAAACTGAATTTACACACAAGGCGCTCTGGGTCTCTGAGGAGCGACACGCAGAATGACTCCAATCCCCCCCTCCAACCCTCATCTGTGGAAGACATTGTGGACTTTGCATACCAAGAATTGCTAAAAAATGATGTAATTTATAATGTGGGCTTTAGTTTGACAGTTATCGGATAGGTTTAGATGGAGATGTACCAGATGACTGGTGGCATCGCGAACTCAGGGCCTTTAGTCTGCGTTAGGATCTTAAACTTCTCCACTGGGTCTCCAACATTTGTCCCGTTTTGTTGAATGCGTTTTTGTTTGTAAATTGAGCTGTCGTCATTTTTTTCCCGTTCCACCTAAGCTTTTACTTTTTGTATACTTTGCATTTAGCAAAGATGTTAATTTTGGTTCAATTCAATTGTTTTATTATAATTGCCTTTTATTAAAGTTTTTAATGTTTCGAAAATTACACGTGTTTCTTGTTCATTATATACCCCCCAAATGGCTTTTAAATGTAGTCTCCATGGCCAATTTACTCCGGTTTACCCTCCAGTCAGACCGAAACAAGAACGCGTATTAGTAGCGTGGTGTGGGAGCCTCTAGCCCCCACATGGTCTGGTCCCACAGGCCTAGTGCCCCACATGGTCTGGGACATTTCACTGGCCTGGTGCCCCACATGGTCTGGGCCGTCTCGCAGGCCTGGTTCTCCACATGGTCTGGGCCGTCTCGCAGGCCTGGTTCTCCACATGGTCTGGTCTGTCTCACAGGCCTGGGGCCCCGCAGGACAACAAAGGGCCTCGTTATCCGCAGTTCCGTCCCTCACCACCAGGGGGCATTAGTATAACTAGTATGGCATTAGTCTAATTCGGCCATTTTCTTTGGTAGTCCAGTCATTTTATGAAACGGTCAAACAAATTGCAAACTTGCAAACTCGACTGATTTTGTATCAAAAATTGATTCCTTACATCAAGACAAACATGCAATACAAGTTTTTTGAAATTGTTAACCTGGGCAAACGGTGCATAATTTAATCACGTTAATTTCCATAAATACCACAACAGATCTAAACATTGGGTATAGCCAGGTTAAAATGTCTTGAACCAGCCTTTATTAATTATTGCAGAGATGGGGTGTGGGACTGTTTTTGGGGGATGAGTCTGAGGGAAGAACAGGAGACAAGGGTAAGGAGAATGCAGTTAGTTGAGTTAGTTGAAATAAGTGAAATAAGTTAGTTAGTTGAAATAAGTGGCTGGCTCAAACAACCTTTCTTACCTGACAGTTTAGTGACATTTGAGTGGACCTTGAATGAATGACTGAATCTCTGCTCCTTATGGTGACATTTGTTTGCCTTTTATAGTCTTTTACTGTAAGATGTAAACAAGATTCTACAAGACATTTTCACCTGGCTATACCCAATGTTTAGATCTATTGTGGTATTTATGCAAATTAGCACATACGTAATTCGATTATGCACCGTTTGCCCATGTTAACCAACAATTTCGAAAAACTTTTAATACATTTTGTTTGTCTTGATGTAAATAATCAACTCAGTAATTTCCATGGTGATATCTAAATGTTAAAAATCGTACTCCATTCAATTTGTTGTATGTTGACCCCGATTTTGGTTTAAAATGACTGGACTATAAGCCAGACTATATAAATGTCAGTGCATCTGAGGAGGTGAACGGTAAGATGAACACTTCTTTATGGTCCCATAGTAACATCTGTCTGTTCACAGGTTGCATGTTGGAACTTAAGCATATGAAAGGATTAAATATTTTGAACACAACTTTCTCAATAAAAAAATAATCAAGATTATAAAGCCAGCCCAGAGTATTCAAAGTAAAAAAAGTAAATTAAAGTTTAGCTTTGGAAAACATTTAAGCTTTCAGCTCAACTTATCAAAATTATCTTTAAATGAATATAACTATTGTAAAGTTAAGCCTCATTATTTGAAAGCTGTTTTAGACCAGTTGTTGGAGAACACACCAACCATAAGCAGTGTGAAATAACATGTTGGACACACACTAACTATAACAGTGTGAAATGGCATCTGTTTGTCATTACCACGTAAATAAAATGTAATTCAACCTGTGCTGTCTTCCCTTATAGGCCATATGTTCTGTCTGCATAGAAATCTAAATATGTAGAAGTATAATGTAGGCGTCTATTTCAACAAGATGTTTTGTAGATGGAAGGTTTGTGTGGGTCAAAGCAAGAGTAAAGCAACTTAACAAGAGTAACGACATGTGGATATAAGGCCCCTATAACCCTAACCCTATAACTATAACTATATATAACCCTAACCCTGTTAAATGTCCAACAGTAGAAGGATTGGGCTCTAAAGCCCCGAGCACACGATTACCTTAGAAGAAACAAGGTGAGTCTGGTTCCTTTAAAAGAGTGATTCAATACAGTGTATATATATATATATATATATATATATATATATATACACTGTATATATATATATATATATTGCTTATATTAGCTTATTGGGGTTAGGGTTGATCATTTTCGTTTTAGTAAGGTTTAAGGTTTAGTAGTAGGGTCAGGGTTTAGAGATCAAATATGGGGTATAGGGTTTGGTATATGAATAATATATGAATATATGAATAATAATATAGTATACTAGCATTACTGCATCGAGGTACCGTGCCTCGGTTAGCTCCTCAACTCAGAGTTGATCTTCATCTTCATATACTGTATATATATATATATATATATACACTATATGTATATATATATATAGGGTTAGAAGTAAAGTCAAAGCCCAATATTTTCTGCTGTTGGACATTTAACAGGGTTATATATATATATATGTGTGTGTGTGTGTGTGTGTGTGTGTGTGTGTGTGTGTGTGTGTGTGTGTGTGTGTGTGTGTGTGTGTCTCCTTTCTCTTTCTTTGTGAGATTAAGATGTGTTGTACGTCTGTCCTCCCTGATTCCATTCTCACGTAAGAAAGACAGCGGACATCTCATAGCATTCTCAACACATTCTCCACATGCTGCTCTGTCCCCACAGAGCCTCTAGAGCAGACAACATGCTGCTCTGTCCCCACAGAGGCTGAAGAACTCAACGAAGGTTAAGCCAATTGGTTCCGAGATGGCCTCCACCTTGGTCCACCTCCACCACCTTCACCCTGGTCCACCTCCACCCTGGTCCACCTCCGCCCTGGTCAACCTATAGATAAATGTACAATAAAAATATATCGTAGTATATACCTTTTGGTTTCCCTTTATGTTCTGGAGAAGGGCGGGGCGGAGGAGAGCGCTGAGGCGGAACGTTCTACGTCATCTTTACGTCATCACGTCATCGTCACGTCCTCCCAACGACCTGCAGACGGAATCCTTGTCGGAGCAAAAACAGGAACTGCTATATTAGTATATACAGTATATATAGTATATATATATATATATATATGTATATATATTAAGTGTGTTGACCATCAGACTCTGTGCTATGTCCTCGTCTCTGTCTACATTAAGCCACCCCGCCATGTCCTCATCGTTGTGATCTCCTCCTAACGATCTCTGAAGCTCACCGTCCTGTTGGGGATCTCCTGGTATGCTAACTCCACCTTACCGTCTTCATCGGCGGATCATTGTACTATTAAAGCACTTATTAGTATACTAGCATTACTGCATCGAGGTACCGTGCCTCGGTTAGCTCCTCAACTCAGAGTTGATCATGTTAATGGTTTAGAAGTCCTCCTGTTTTAACTCAGAGCTAACCGAGGCTAGCAGGCTATATATATATATATATATATATATATATATATATATATAGCTAGCATCTATCTATCTATCTATCTATCTATCTATCTATCTATCTATCTCTATCTATCGATACAAGCTCAATCAAATTATTTCATTATTATTATTTCGAGTTATTATTTCATATGCCTTTAGATGGTATCCATTAGAAGGTTTGGTGTGTTCTCTGTCGCCATCAGTTCTTCATTCTGTTGGTTTTTAAAGTTGATAAAATAACATCACGTTGATTATAAATATAAGGCAATACGTCGTAATTCAAATTCACATTTAACACTGGGAATTATCTGCAACGATCCCAACTGATTTCATAAAGAAACGTATATTTCATGTAGGCCTAATAGTCTGTTGATATTGTGTGCATCCTACTATTAATGTTCCATTAATACCCATTAATACCCTAAACCCACACCTCATTACCTATCTCTATACATACACCTCATTACCTATCTCTATACCCTACACCTCATTACCTATCTCTATACATACTGTGTGTGTATAGAGATAGGAGATGAGGTGTACGGTATAGAGATAGGTAATGAGATGTAGGGTGTAGAGATAGGTAATGATGTGTAGAGATAGGTAATGAGGTGTATGTATAGATAGGTAATGTGTCTAGGAATGTGTGTATTACGCCTCATTACCTATCTCTACACCCTACACCTCATTACCTATCTCTATACCCTATACCTCATTACATATCTCTATACCATAACACCCATTTATTATTCATATACCAAACCCTATACCCCATATTTGATCTCTAAACCCTGACCCTACTACTAAACCTTAGACCTTACTAAAACGAAAATGATCAACCCTAACCCCAATAAGCTAATATAAGCAATATGCAATATGCTAAGCGACGTCAACGTCTTTGGCTGACAATTTCTCTGCTGATCAACACTACAAATGCTGGTAACAAACAAATTGTGAAAAAACACACTGTGTGAAGATATTTTTTCGTTTTGGCAAGTAGCCGCTTGTAATCAGGATAATGTATTGAACGTCGCCGGTCATTATAAAATAAGCCCCTTCACAGGGCTTATTTTTCAGATAATGACCTGCGTTCCATACATCATCACTTACATACCAATCCCCCTCCATGGCCCTCGTTCAGCAGACGACTCCACACAACTCTCACTAAGGGACTCTCAGTAAGGGAATTAAAAGGGAAGATAAACTCCATAAAGGGCTAGAATCACTTAAGTGGATTCATATGCACACACAAAGCAACTGATTGAATTATCATCAGTCTGTCTCTAACCTGTCTGTCTCTCTAACCCTTTAGTAGAGCGTGTCCTTGTGAGGGATCATCAGTCTGTCAATGAGGAACTACCGGCTCATCTTCTGCCACAACCTGAAGCAGCCATAGACCGGCTCTGAGGAGCTCTGGACTACTGTTACAAGGTGTGTACACACACACACACACACACACACACACACACACACACACACACACACACACACACACACACACACACACACACACACACACACACACACACACACACACACACACACACACACACAACAATGTCTGCTGCCATCAGCTGTGATGGCTTCGTTACCTGCATCTCCCTAATGCACGCGGGCGCACACGTACACATTATATAATGGTGGAGTTACCCCACGTGACCACTTGATGGCAGCATCAAGTCTCTGAGTCCACGTTAATCAAGCTATTTACTAACAGTGAAAGGAGGTAGATGACTAGTTTGGTCTGTGTTTACAAAAAGTTTTAAAGTCTATTTACTGACTGTAAAGGGCTTGGGTTAGACTAGGGTTAGGCTCCACTGCACACGGTTCCACTGTTCTACTGCACACGGTTCCATTGCACGCTGTTCACTGTTCCACTGCACACTGTTCCACTGCACACTGTTCCACTGCACACTGTTCCTCTGCATACTGCTCCACTGTTCTAATGCACACTGTTCCACTGTTCTACTGCACACTGTTCCACTGTCCAGGGGCACAGAGGTCACTGATGCTGAGTGTTCCGTGTCTCCAGACGTCTCCTTAGGGTTGTGGTGAGGAGGAGGAGGAGGAGGAGGAGGACACCATGAGAAAGAGTGTGTCTTGGTTGCCAGGCAACGAGGGCAGTAGGTCATCCACGCAGGTGTTTGGTGTGGCCCTGGAGGAAGTCACGCACACGCGCACATCGTGTGGACAAGATGTCCCCCTGCTGGTCCAGCACATCGTACAGTACATCGAGGACCATGGTAGAGCGAACCCCAACCCTCTAACCCTAACCCCCTAACCTTAACCCCAACCCCCTAACCCTAACCCCCTAACCATAACCCCAACCCCTAACCTTCCCCCTAACCCCAAGCAGGTGTGTGTGTGTGTGTGTGTGTGTGTGTGTGTGTGTGTGTGTGTGTGTGTGTGTGTGTGTGTGTGTGTGTGTGTGTGTGTGTGTGTGTACAGGTGTCCGAACGATTCGGTCAGAACGAACGAATCCCGAAGGTGACCGACGAGAACTGATTCCCAAAACAAGAGAACTGATTTTTTTTTTTTTTAACATAACAACAAAAATATGGTCACGTAAATAAAGGATACAAACGAACAGAGCTTCGTCTCCCCTCGACTTTATATTGATTGAGTCTAAAACGTTCTCATGGTGGTTGAGGCAGCTTGGGCTATTCTTCATAAAACCATACACGTGTAATGCTCGAGCGGCGTCGTAGGCTAATGCTACAGCAGTGACGGACTGGGATCAAAAAACTGCCCTGGCATTTGCACATTATAACAGGCCGCGGGTGTAATTGTTGACGGGTGGGTTGGTTGCGGTTGGTCGCGGGGGGGGGGGGGGGGGGTTTGTTGCGGCGCGTGGACACGATTGTTGACGGGGGGGGGGGGGGGGGGGGGGGGTTAATAGATAATGCGGGGAGACGGAGGGGCCGCGCAATCCAGACAAGCATGCCGCTCCCAAACGGCCCACGAGAGGCCAAACGGCCCACGAGAGGCCAAACGGCCCACGAGAGGCCAAACGGCCCATGAGAAGCCGCGGCCCTTCTGGCATCTGCCCAAATGCCAGACCGTCCAGTCCGTCACTGTGCTACAGAAATTAGCTGTTTTCCCGAGCACCGTCTGAGACCTTCTGGTGGTTTTAAAGGCTCCATTTGCGGATGTACCTCATATTTAAAAGCAAAGGGGTGAGGCCAGACACCTGAGATGCCCTGCCAAATGACGTAACAGACATATGATTTAACGAACTGAACGAACTAATCAAACAAACATTTTGTGATAGTGAAGGGAACTGAAAGAACTGATTCTCGGCAAAATTATTGTTTTTCCCATGTCAAGTGTGCGTGTATTGACGTGTGTACAGGTGTGTATTGATGTGTGTGTATTGATGTGTGTACAGGTGTTTGTGTACAGGTTTGTATTGATGTGTGTACAGGTGTGTATTGATATGTGTGTGTGTGTGTTGACGTGTGTACAGGTGTGTGTACAGGTGTGTATTGAGAGTCTGTCTCCCCTCAGGGCGTCTGGACCTGGAGGGCCTGTTCCTAGTCAATGGTAATGCGGAGCGAGTGGATTGGCTGCGGCAGCGCTATGACAGCGGAGAAGGGGTGGAGCTTGAGGAGGAGGCGGACCTGGCGGCGGCCGTCAGTCTGCTGAGACTCTTTCTGCAGGAGTTACCTGAGCCGCTGGTTGCCATGGAGATACAGACGCACCTGCTCAGCCTCTACCAAGGTACCTGTCTGTCTTTCTACCTGTCTGTCTGTAACCCCATAGCGATAGACTCAGCTGCTGCACCTCTGCCAAGGTACCTGTCTGTCCACGTTTCTGTCTCTCTCTACCTGTCTGTCTGACTCTAGCTGTCTGTCTGACTCTTCTAATGCCTGTATTATGGTTTCAGGTCAGGCAGCTGGTTGTTTGCATGTGTTCTGTTTGTAAACGTATTATTATAAAATTATGATAAATTATTATTATATATGATCTGATAACTTGAGAGCCCGGTCACCGCCATGTGCCATGTGAACCTGATTTTACTGTTTCAGACTACAGCAGTGAGGCGTGTTTCAGACTACAGCAGTGAGCTGTGTTTGTTTCAAACTACAGCAGTGAGCTGTGTTTGTTTCAAACTACAGCAGTGGGTCGTGTTTGTTTCAGACTACAGCAGTGAGGCGTGTTTGTTTCAGACTACAGCAGTGAGGCGTGTTTCAGACTACAGCAGTGAGGCGTGTTTGTTTCAGACTACAGCAGTGAGGCGTGTTTGTTTCAGACTACAGCAGTGAGGCGTGTTTCAGACTACAGCAGTGAGGCGTGTTTGTTTCAGACTACAGCAGTGAGGCGTGTTTGTTTCAGACTACAGCAGTGAGGTGTGTTTGTTTCAGACTACAGCAGTGAGGCGTGTTTGTTTCAGACTACAGCAGTGAGGCGTGTTTGTTTCAGACTACAGCAGTGAGGCGTGTTTGTTTCAGACTACAGCAGTGAGGCGTGTTTGTTTCAGACTACAGCAGTGAGGCGTGTTTGTTTCAGACTACAGCAGTGAGGCGTGTTTGTTTCAGACTACAGCAGTGAGGAGGAGGTCTTCCGCCACATGAAGTTCCTCCTCCAGCAGCTCCCCCAGCTGAGCTACGGCCTCCTCCGCTTCCTGCTCCGCTTCCTGGGCCGCGTGGCGTTGTTGCAGGGGGACGCCTGGCCCCCGGGGGCCCTGGCCGCCGTCTTTGGCCCCGACATCTTCCAGTAAGACCACTAGTCCCAGAGTAGGACCAGTAAGACCATTAGAGCCAGTGTAGGACCAGTAAGACCACTAGTCCCAGAGTAGGACCAGTAAGACCACTAGAACCAGTGTAGGACCAGTAAGACCATTAGAACCAGTGTAGGACCAGTAAGACCATTAGAGCCAGAGTAGGACCAGTGAATGAATGAATGAATAATCAGTCTTGTATAGCGCATTTCTAGGACCCAATGCGCTTCACAGTGAAGGGGGGACCTCACTAACCACCACCAATGTGTAGCACCCACTTGGGTGATCAGTAAGACCATTAGTCCCAGAGTAGGACCAGTAAGACCATTAGTCCCAGAGTAGGACCAGTAAGACCATTAGACCCAGAGTAGGACCAGTAAGACCATTAGTCCCAGAGTAGGACCAGTAAGACCATTAGTCCCACTGTAGGATCAGTTAAACCATTAGTCCCAGTATTGGGACCAGTTACACCATTAGTCCCAGTGTTGGGACCAGTTAAACCATTGGTCCCAGTGTGTTTCCTGCTGTGTTCCCAGTCTGTGGACGGGAGGGGAGGACCTCCGGGGCCAGGAGGCGGTGAGCCGGGTTCTGACCGACCTGCTGGAGCACCAGGAGGGCCTGTTTGACTCTGACTCTGACGACGACCTCTCCTCCACCAACGACCACAGCTCCACCAACGAGCAGGTAGGAACTAACCCTCTCCTCCACCACCTGATGGTGCTGATCCTCTCCTCCACCACCTGATGGTGCCAACTAAATGTCGTTGATCGATCATCGATAAAATGAACGATCAATTATCGATTTAATAGTTATTTTTCTATAGGCTATTTTAAAAAACCCCGTTGGTAGAAAATGCCTATGCGGTGGTTGTAAAAGATGAACAATGCACTCTTAAACATGGGAAACAATTCAAAAAGACAAAAGAGCTTATTGCCAACAATAATCATACAAACCAGTTTAAGGGAACAACTACTTGAAAATAATAAATGTAGGCCTATGCAGCACTCGTAAAAGCTGAACCATGTACCTATGGCGCTCTTAAACGTTTCCAATTCCCATAAGAACCATTCTCACACTATGCAACACAACTTCCTTTTGATGGATAAAAAATATTTCTTGACTCACTCAGTGTGGGTTGAATATGAAACTTACGGAACACCACAGATTTGTGAATTGTAAACATTGTTACTTAGTAGAATTGTAAACCAATAGTTAGTACAAGTGTAGATAAATTCAAATAAGTAGCGCCACAGATTTGGGTATTGTAAACAGGCTGTCACTTACTGCAAGTGTAATTGAATGTAAAGAAAGTGGAACTGAACTGAAATGATTTCTGATATGAATGTTGACATTCTGTAGGCAAAACTTTTCAAAATCAAAGTAAAAAAAAAGGGAACATACGTTAATGCGTCAATTTGTATTAATCGTGTTAAGATAAGATTGCGTATAATTAACTCACATAATTAACACATAATTAACATGTTAACTTGCCCAGCCCTAATATATATTTATATATATCAGTGTTCTTCTGATGTCGGTTTGGTTCTGTTCTTCACTTCTATTCGGTTCGGTACCTTGTCTCGTTTCCATGACCCCTGCATCTTCCTTATCTTATGTAGGTAACCATAGCAACCTTAATCGTGTGTCTGTCTGTCTGTCTGTCTGTCTGTCTGTCTGTCTGTCTGTCTGTCTGTGTAGGAGGATGATAGACTTGATGCCCAGGGGGAGGAGCTTCCTCAGGACTCTGAGGAGATGTTCCACAGTGGAGAGAGGTACATGCACACGTACACACATACCAATCTAACCAGGCTGTCTCCCATTGGTCCGTCCATGAGCTGTCACTCTGAGAGTTTGGTTTTTTTATTTTGAATTCAGTGTCTGGGAGGTTATCCACCCTGACCCTGACCCTGACCCTAACCTCCTCTCACTGACCCTGACCTCCTCTCACTGACCCTGACCTCCTCTCACTGACCCTGACCCTGACCTCCTCTCACTGACCCTGACCCTGACCCTGACCTCCTCTCACTGACCCTGACCCTGACCCTGACCTCCTCTCACTGACCCTGACCCTGACCTCCTCTCACTGACCCTGACCCTGACCCTGACCCTGACCTCCTCTCACTGACCCTGACCCTGACCCTGACCTCCTCTCACTGACCCTGACCCTGACCTCCTCTCACTGACCCTGACCTCCTCTCACTGACCATGACCCCAACCTCCTCTCACTGACCCTGACCCTGACCTCCTCTCACTGACCCTGACCTCCTCTCACTGACCCTGACCTCCTCTCACTGACCCTGACCTCCTCTCACTGACCCTGACCTCCTCTCACTGACCCTGACCTCCTCTCACTGACCCTGACCTCCTCTCACTGACCCTGACCTCCTCTCACTGACCCTGACCCTGACCTCCTCTCACTGACCCTGACCCTGACCCTGACCTTCTCTCACTGATCCTGACCCTAACCTCCTCTCACTGACCCTAACCCTGATCCTGACCCTAACCTCCTCTAACTGATCCTGACCCTAACCCTAACCCCTGACCCTAACCCTGACTGTCTGGGCAGCGGTTGGGTTAAGTTTCTTGGTCACTTGTAGTAAACTGATGGACACAATGACAGTCCTAAAGTATTACAAAGTTGCCGTTGGTCGTAACCATGGGGGTAACAGTTCCCAGTTAACAGTTAACCGTTCCCCTCATCTGCACGTCTTGTTTCCCAGGGCCCACGATTGCTATGGCGACGAAGAGGATGGTCCCTGTGCTGCTGATGGGAAAACCATGCTGGTCCAGGTATTTAAACATTATATATATATTATGGTACTCATGATACTACTAAAACTACTATTACATAATACTATACTACTGACAACATTCTACTCCAGGTGTATATACTTTATATATATATTATAGTATATATAGTACTATAGTACTCATAATACTACCAATACATAATACTATACTACTGACAACATGCTGGTACAGGTGTATACTATATATATATATATATATATATATATTATAGTATATAAAGTACTATAGTACTCATAATATTACAAATACATAATACTATACTAATACTATAACATTTTATATATATATGTGTATATATATATATATATATATATATATATACGCACGCACGCACGCATGTGCGCAATACTATAGTACTCATCAAACTATAACAGGAAGCCCCTGAAATAAAGGTTACCGTTACCAGTGGTAGACCCACCCATCAATTAATAAATGAAAGACTAAGTGGGCCAGAAACACTAATAATGATGAAGTGAGTGAAGACGTTGACATGGATCGCTGCATTACTCTGCCAGGAGGACGGGGGTTTGAGAGCCGCCTTAGAGGACAACGGCGGTATGGACACGCACCTTCAAGAGGCCAACGTCAGGTGATGCTGAGGATTTATAATGTCAATGTCCTTAGGAGTCCTCCAGGTTTTGACAACGGTGACGATGTTTTGTTAAATAACATTGTTTGTTAAATAACATTGGGACAAATGGCCAATATGTTGGTTTGTGTCAATATTATGTTCATTAATTATATTATTATTATGCAATTATCATAGTTATGCATTATATTGTATTTGTTAATATTATGGTTATAATATATTATTAGTTCATATTTTAGTAGGAGTAGGAGTGATGGTATGGTATTGGTCAAAGTACTGCTTAGTGCAGTACTCTTGAGTTAGAATGATGGTATTGGTAAAGTGTTGCTTTGTGCAATATTGTACTAGTATTTCTTGTATACGTAATGAGTTTGATTCTGTGTGCAGTCGAGACGGCCCGGCCTCTGACCAGATGGACCACAGCAGCACCATCGACCTGGTAAGATGAGGTTCACTGAGGACCTTGTTAGTATTTATTTTATATATATTTTATATTATTTTATTTATCTATATAGAACCAATAGTCTATTATTTATATTAAACAAGCTGTTCTGATGGGGAACAGTCTAATATTTATATTGAACAAGCTGTTCACATTGAGTATATGTGGATCCATTTGATTATAAATGAATAAAACTGAAAAAACTGAAACTTCAATCAATAGAAAGTTTAAAGAGGCGTGTCCCTCCCTGTGGTCTGTCTCCCAGAGCTCCTCCCACTGCGACCAGAGCTCCTCCCACTATGACCATAGCTCCTCCCACTGCGACCAGAACGCCAACAGGAGAGACCGGGACCCATGTGGACCAGAAGGAGGCCACGCCAAACTACAGCTATTCCCCGGCAGCGGGCTGGAAGGTAAATGAGACCTTTATGATATAGAGAAGACATGAGACCTTTATGATATAGAGACATGAGACCTTTATTATATAGAGAAGACATGAGACCTTTATGATATAGAGGAGACATGAGTCCTTTATGATATAGAGACATGAGACCTTTATGATATAGAGGAGACATGAGTCCTTTATGATATAGAGGAGACGAGTCCTTTATGATATAGTCCTTTATGATATAGAGACATGAGACCTTTATGATATGGTCCTTTATGATATAGAGGAGACATGATACCTTTATGATATAGTCCTTTATGATATAGAGGAGACATGAGACCTTTATGATCTAGTCCTTTATGATATAGGGGGGGGTGTGTACGTCCGACCTGTGTGACATGAATACATGAATGTCGTTCATGCTATCGTCTCCCCAGATCCGGTGCCGGCCTATCAGCGGTGGCAGGAGGATGGTGGGGGAGGGGAGGCTCAACTCTCCCCCCTGGCTAGTCGCATGCTCCCCCTGCCGTCGCCCACCCTGGATGGGGAGGAGTCCTGCTCCTCCACCTCCTCCTCCTCCTCCCACCAACACCTGCTGGCCAAGCGCTTCCTGGACTTTGGGGCCCACAGCACCCGACGCTTCCTGATGCATGAGCCCGACCTGTTCCACCCTTCCAGGAGCCACAGGTCAGCACCCAGCACAGCACCTAGCACAGTACCTAACATACCTAACACCTAGCACAGCACCTAGCCCATAGCACAGTACCTAGCACACAGCACCTAGCGTACCCAACACCTAGAACAGCACCAAGCACAGCACCTAGCACAGCGCCTAGCGTACCCAACACCTAGCACAGCACCTAGCACATAGCACAGCACCTAGCATGCCCAGCACCTAGCACAGCACCTAGCGTACCCAACACCTAGAACAGCACCTAGCACAGCACCTTGCACATAGCTAAGCACCTAGCATACCCTAGACCTAGCACAGCACCTAGCACAGCACCTAGCACATAGCAAAGCACCTAGCATACCCAAGACCTAGCACAGCACCTAACACAGCACCTAGCACAGCACCTAGCATACCCAACACCTATCACAGCACCTAGCATACACAACACTTCGCACAGCACCTAGCACAGCACCTAGCACATAGCACAGTACCTAGCACAGCACTTACCCAACACCTAGCGCAGCACTTAGCACATCCAACAGCTAGCACTGCACCTAGCACATCCAACACCTAGTACAGCCTAGCACACCCAACACATAGCACAGCCTAGCATTAGCAACACCTAGCAATGAGCAGCATTAGCAACACCTAGCCTATTAAGCATTAGCCATTCATAGCATAGAGCATCATTAGCAACACCTAGCATATAGCAGCATTAGCACAGCATGTGATCTCCCTGCAGGCCGCGGCGTGCGTCCTTTAGCTCCAAGGAGGCGCTCCGGGCCAGCGACGCCAGCGCCCACCAGCTCTCCAAGAAGCTGCAGCACCTGAAGAAAAAGATGAAGCAGTTTGAAGAGCAGTTTGAAAGGGAGAGAAACTACAAGGTAGTCTGTCTCCATCTAACACACTGACGTCCTGATACTGGGATTAAACCATTATGATGTTTAGAACCCACTACGCCCGATCCCAACTGTCCACCATACGTTTAGAACCCACTAATCCCATAACCCAACTGTCCACCATATGTCTAGAACCCACTAACCCCCGATCCCAACTCCAGCCCCCTTCTCAAACCTCATTTCCTCTTGTGGTTGATGCTCTATAATGTACACAGGGTTGATGCTCTATAATGTAAACAGGGGTTGATGCTCTATAATGTACATGGGGTTGATGCTCTATAATGAACACGGTGGTTGATGCTAACCTGACCTTTCTCCTTCCAGCCTTCTCATGGCGATAAGGCAGCAAACCCCAAAGTCCTCAAGTGGATGACAGACCTGACCAAACTCCGCAGGCAGATTAAAGGTAAACACACCAGGTAGACACACCTGGTTACAGGTACACAACTGGTAGACACACCTGGTAACAGGTAAACACACCTGGTTACAGGTAAAAACAACAGGTAGACACACCTGGTTACAGGTAGACACACCTGGTTACAGGTAAACACACCTGGTTACAGGTAAACACACCTGGTTACAGGTAAACACACCTGGTTACAGGTAGACACACCTGGTTACAGGTAGACACGCCTGGTTACAGGTAGACACGCCTGGTTACAGGAAGACACACCTGGTTACAGGTAGACACACCTGGTTACAGATAAACACAACTGGTAGACACACCTGGTTCCAGGTAGACACACCTGGCTACAGGTAGATACACCTGGTTCCAGGTAAACACCTGGTTCCAGGTAGACACACCTGGTTACAGGAAGACACACCTGGTTACAGGTAGACACACCTGGTTACAGATAAACAGACCTGGTAAACACACCTGGTTCCAGGTAGACACACCTGGTTCCAGGTAGACACACCTGGTTCCAGGTAAACACACCTGGTTCCAGGTAGACACACCTGGCTACAGGTAGACACACCTGGTTCCAGGGTCTACCTGGAACCAGGTGGACCCTGGTAGACACACCTGGTTACAGGTAAACACACCTGGCTACAAGTGATTGATCCCATGTCTTGCCAGATGCCAGACACCGTGCGGAGAGTGAAGGCCACAACCGTCCTCGGAGCAACACGCTGCCCAAGAGCTTTGGGTCCACCCTGGAGCAGGACATCCCGGCCGATGGGAAGGGGCACCGGCCCACCAGGGAGGAGACCCTGGAGCTGGTCCAGTGGAGGCTGAGGGGGAGGAAGCAGGACGAGGGCTGGCCCGACGACATCAAGGTGGGGCAGGGTTCAGGTGGGGTGGACGAAGGGTAGGGTGGAGGTCTGGGAGGATGGAGGTGGGCCCGGAGGGGGGTAAAGATTAAATGGATGTTGATAGGGAGAGGTGTGGTAGGGTGGGGTAGGGTGGTGTCGGGGTTGGTAGGGTAGAGTAGGAGGTTGGTAGGGTGGAGTAGGGTGGTGTCATGGTTGGTAGGGAGTAGGCTGGAATAGGCTGGGGTTGGTAGAGTGTGGTTAGTAGGGTGTGGTTGGTAGGGTGGTGTCGGGGTTGGTAGGGTGGAGTAGGGTGTGGTTGGTAGGGTGTGGTTGTGACGATGTGTTGTTTGTAGAAAATGACGAAGGATCAGCTGAGCTGTGAGAAGACGGTGCTGCAGAAGAACCTGCTGCACTATGAAGGCCTGCATGGCCGGCCTGTGAGTACTGCAATACTACCTAGTACTACCTAGTACTACAATACTACCTAGTACTATGATTAACACTGCACTATGAAGGCCTGCACGGCCCGGCCTGTGAGTACTGCAATACTACCTAGTACTACAATACTACCTAGTACTACCTAGAACTAAAATACTACCTAGTACTAGGTAGTACTAGGAGTAACACTGCACTATGAGGGCCTGCATGGCCGGCCTGTGAGTACTACCTAGTAATAATAATACTACTAATACTACTACTACTAAACTGCAAAAAGATGTTTGAAACCCACGCAAGAAAAATCACCACAGCTGAAGCCGGTATTGTGAATTTCAAAACAACCGGCAACAGACTTGTTGCGTCTATTTACGTAAAAGCTGTCGACGGCTAATGATGACGTGACTGGGTCAGGAAAGTTTGTCCCATTTCGTAGGGAAAGAATTCCCCTTGGCCCTCTGTTTCGAGGGGAGCTCAAAAGAGAGGGGTAGGGCTTAGGGGTAGGGCCAAGGGGTGAATACAGCATTTCAGAATGTTAGTAAACAATAGCCGTAACGACACTTCCGGGTGGCAGAACACGAGCGGCTACCACTGACCTGAAGCCATCCAGCCGGCTGTAAACACAAATAATAATAAATAATAATAAATAAATAACAATAAAGACATGTCACACAGTCAACAAAACATTGTTGTTGATCTGAAGTTGAAACAATGACGAAAACTATTTTAATATTTAATATATTATATATATATTATATATATATATATATATATATTAATGAGACGTCCCGTAGCACCCCGCAAGAAGAAAATCATTAATTCAAGCCATTTAGTCTGTTTTCTCGATCGTGGAAGGGTTTGTTTACTAGTGGTGCCAACGGAGAACGCATCGGCTTTTGCCACCCGGAAGAACATAGTGTGACGTCATTGTGAATTGCCGTATTGGGATGGGCCTAAACCTCACCTGTTAGGAGGAGGGTCTTCTTCAGGTTAGAAGGAGGGTCTTCAGGGCTGTCCGTCTGTCTATATACTGCCTCTCCCTCACCGCTCCTCTCTGTCTCTCTCTCACTGCTCCTCTCTCTCTTTCTCCCTGTCTCTCTCTCTCACTGCTCCTCTCTGTCTCTCTCTCACCGCTCCTCTCTGTCTCTCTCTCTCACTGCTCCTCTCTGTCTCTCTCCCAGGTCTCTAAGGCCGAGCGGTTAGTGGTGAAGCCGTTGTACGATCGCTACATTCTGGTGAAACAGATGCTAACCAGAGCTAGCATTGTACCGCTTACAGTAAGTAGAACAACACCTGTATAATACTACTTTGATAATAATACTACACCACCTCTTATAGTATTATACTACTGTTTTAAATGGATTACTGTTGTTTTAAATGATAAGTCCCCCCTGTTTTAAATGGATTAAGGCTGTTTAAAAGATAAGTGCCTACTGTTTTATATGATGGTTAAGGTTGTTTTAATTGATAAATCCACCGCCTGTATAGTGATTCTTTTAAATTTAAATTGAATTATCATTTAGATTAAAATGTAATTGATCAATTCAGGTATCGCCCTCCAGTAAGAGGCGGGGCCAAACTCTACAGCCAATCATCGAAGGAGAAACGGCTAATTTCTGTGATGAGCTCAAGGACACCGTGGAGGAAGAAGGAGAAACGAGAGAAGGAGAGACGAGAGAAGGAGAGACACCAAGCTCACAGATCATCATGACCCTTGACCCCACCCCCTTAACCGACAGGCCAATTCCAGGAGACAACTCGTGTGATGACCAGAGTGATCGGCCAATCATAGACAAGAACAAAATGGAGGAGGAGTCTGGAAAGACGGACCACCGGCTGTCAGCCCACTCCTCCACCGTGTGAGTACATATACTAATACTACTAATATATGCCACTAATATACCACTAATATATACTACAAATATACTACAAATATACCAGCTGTCAGCCCACTCCTCCACCATGTGAGTACACATGCTAATACAACTAATATACTTAAGCAATAGATCACGACAGGCTGTGGTATACGGTCATTATACCACAGTTAAGGGGCGTTCGCCCCTTGTCAACATTTTTTTTAACGAATACAAAAAAGTAGTCCCTCCTGGCTGCCGGCAAAGTGTACGGCGGTTGCTATGCAACACACTGTAGCGTCCTTCAGAGAGAAGGCTAGGCTAGAGACGGTAGCTTGGTTCGCCGGCAATTTAGCCTACTATCGAGTTCGAACTCGATAGAAGGCTAAATTGCCGGCGACCGTGTGCCTATTGCTTTACAACATTTCCACCCTCTCCAGCAATCAATACTACTTTGACACTACATACTATACTACTAATTGCTACTATCTATACTATTAATGTGATATTAATGTATCAAGTCCAGAGTTGGTGGAGCAGCTGTGGAAGGTTATATTTAATATATATATCATATTTAATGTGATATTAATGTATCAAGTCCAGAGTTGGTGGAGCAGCTGTGGAAGGCCCGATCAGAGAAGAAAAGGCTTCGGTCGGCTATTAGAGAGTTTGAGGAGGATTTCTACCAACACCACGGCAGGTAATTATACACTGGTTCTATACTTTATACTAAATATATACAACAAAACACTTGATATGGCACAAATGTTATAATTCTATCATATCAATTCAACTATGTATGGGCAGCCACTAACGATTATCTTTCTATCGATGAATCGATTATTAATTTTTTTTTTTTTCAAAAACATAAAAACCCTTGAGCTGATTTTTCTCTGAAGAGACGCACAGCAGTTAGGTTGGGATTTTGAAGTAACGCATTTTCTAACAAATCCATCAATATATTTAAATATATTAGGACTGGGCAGCGATTCATTTTTTAAATTGTGATTAATCGCATAGTATTAGTGAGTCACACTTTTAAAATTTTAAATCCACTCCAATTGAAGTTAAATTAGTTTATCAAATGGAATGACACATTATCATTCATACCAAATGTACTTAATAACCAAAAACTAGACCAAGTGATCTTGAGGGAGTTTTATTGACTCACTCAGTGTGGGTTGAATTTAATCGCGTTAAAATAAGATTGCATTAACGCGTAATAAACACGTTAACGTACCCAGCCCTACTATATTTATATCTCTAAAGTATCTATATATATCAATAAAACCCCATAAAGGGCAGACGGGGATGCCTGTTCAGGTACCGTGGATACGGAGTAGTGGAGGCAACAGGAAGTACAATAAGGTGACAGGAAGTGACTGTGTTGCAGGCGGGTGCAGAAGGAGGAGCGGGCCGCCCTATTGGACGAGTACCGCGACTACAAGAGGATCAAGGCAAAGCTCCGCCTCCTGGAGGTCCTCATCAGTAAACAAGACTCCTCCAAATCCATCTAGCCCCGCCCCCCGGACTAGCCCTGCCCCTGGACCCCTGCCAATCATCCAACTGGAGCCTCCACTAGCTCCGCCCCCGGGACTTGACCCACCCCCGGGACTAGAGCCGCCATTGGTCATGTTTTTTTTTAAACTGTGTCATGTAGATACGGTGATGTGGAACAAAGTGTCTCAACGACGATCCTTACATGTTAATATGTAAGGATGTTAATATAACTGTGTTGATATTCCTACGAGCACTACTAGCTATCCATGTATATGCAAGTATTTTATATTAGATGTACATGTATATGTATTCGTGTGTATATGTACATACATGTATATGTGTATGTACATATACAAATGTATATGTATGGATTCATATATGTATGACTTATTATATATATGTATATGTGTATGTGTGTAATTATATATGTGTGTAAATATTTATGTATAAACACAGGAAGGAAGTAATCTCAGAAATGTTTAAATTATTCCATGTTTGGACGTTTGTTTCATTGTATCTGTCGCTTCATTTGTACTTTTATACCTTTATTTTGACAAACCAGAATAAGCTGAATCTACCAATATAATAAGTTGCATAATTAGCATTCACACTTACAACCCTACCAGTTAGCTTTAGCTGCATTAGCTTGCAGCCAGTTAGCTGTGATGGCTATGTTTATCCACTTTATCAGTTTTCTGTGCAGTAGTAATTAATGAGTTCAGATGTGTAATTAGCCTGCATTACACAAGATAGCACCTACTCAATAGTATGAACATTATATAATTGGTGAAAAAGAAGCAATAATATGAAAATAAACGAATATGCCTCCAAATAAACCTATATGTGAAGGCTGTTGAGAATCTGATTTGGTTGATTTGGTTCACACACACTCCTAACCCTAACCTCAATCACCTGTAACCTCTATCCCCTAACCCACACACCCCTAACCTCCATCACCCCTAATCTCTATCCATAACCCACACACCCCTAACCCTAACCTCCATCACCCCTAACCCACACACCCCTAACCCTAACCTCCATCACCCCTAACCCACACACGCCTGACCCTAACCTCTATCCCCTAACCCACACACCCCTAACCCTAACCTCCATCACCCCTAACCCACACACCCCTAACCCTAACCTCTATCACCCCTAACCTCTATCCCCTAACCCACATACCTCTAACCCTAACCTCTATCCCCTAACCCACACCCCCCTAACCCTAACCTCCATCACCCCTTGGGGAGATTGGGAGAAGAGGAGGGGAGGGGTCTTGAAGAGGGTCGGGACCACAGACTGACAGTTGGAGATGGAAGCTTCATTATAGAGCAGTAGCCAGTATAGTAGTATTATCTAGCAGTACAGTATAGTAGTATTATCTAGTAGTATAGTATTATCTAGCAGTACAGTATAATAGTATTATACAGTAGTACAGTATAGTAGTGTTATCTAGTAGTACAGTATAGTAGTATTATCTAGCAGTACAGTATAATCATATTATACAGTAGTACAGTATAGTAGTACACACTATGGAACAGCCTACCACTCCACGTCCGCTCTGCCCCATCCCTACTCATGTTTAAAAACCACCTCAAAACATTCCTCTTCACTAAGTCCTTTGACCCCTAACCCCCCCTTCCCCTCTCCCCTTTTTTGTTAAGCAACCTTGGGTATCTTAAAATCTATAAAAAGAGCTATGAAAGAGCTATAAAAATCCAAGTTATTATTATTATTATTATTATTATTATTATTATTATTATTATTATCTAGGGCTAGGGTAAGTAGGATTATTAGTATTATCTAGGGATACTAGTATTTTAGGGTTATGGTTAATAGTATTATCTAGTAGTATTATTAGAATTATCTAGGGTTAGGGTAGTACTATTATCTTGCAGTACAGTATAGTAGTATTATCTCGAGTTAGGGTCAGTAGCGTTATTATTAGTAGTATTATCTCGGGTTAGGGTAGTAGTAATAGTATAGTATAACAACTATTCCCAACAACAGAAAAACCAGCACAGCCGAAGCATCCACACTTTATTGTTTTACACTTAAAGAAAGTTAAACACAAACACTAAAACTAGAATACATTCACCATCCTATACTAGACAAGCTAATAACATAAAAACTGGGGTATTTCCAAAGGCTTTGTATGTTGATGGCTTATTTAAAACGAGAGCAATGCACATTAAGTAAAGAAAATATGTAGATTTGTTTAAATATACTGAATATATATTCTGAAATATATATCTATAGAAATATAAACATTAGAGACATTTCACAAAATATTGAGGAAACTGCTACCATGAAACATATGCATGAGTTTATTGAAATCGTGAAGAGAGTAGGATATGCTGAGTAGGATATGCTAAGCATGCGTTTTCAACAAGTTGTTATTCTAAAGGCCTTGTTCTCAAGGTTCTATATTGTTCTATATTTCTATATTTATTAATATAAGTAGCTTGTTACGTCACATATATCATTTTAAGAGTGCAACAAAAATGGCTTTTGAAGAAGATTGATGAATGTTGACACATATGTCATTATTTGCATTTTTAAGAACAATTCCCGAGAAAAGATTCAAGCGTTTTTATTGTCTGTGTGTAGAAATGGCTCCGCCCATCCTGGATAATAGAGTGTGTAGCTCCGCCTATCCTGGATAATAGAGTATGTAGCTCCGCGCCCTGCTCAGATACCTAAACCCCTAGGCCAGTCGAGGCTCTACACATACACAGTGAAATCCCAACATATATGTTGCTTTAATATATCTCCAAATTATATTTCCAATGGATAAGATTCTGTCTCAAGATTCAGTTTCCGGATTTGCTCGGCAGGTCGATTTGGGGTTGGAAACGCTTTACTGCTTGTGTTAACAGTTATGGTTACATTCATCACAGGAAGGGGGTTGTGATAGTATAAACTCTATACTGCCCTTTGTGGTTTGGGTTAGGGTCACATTCATCACAGGGATGGGATGTGATAGTATAACTGCAGGCAGCTCTGAGCAGCGACCAGGAGCTAGGGGTCGGTACACAGGGTCCGGGGTTATGGTATGCATGTAGTGTTAGAGTCTTGGGTTAGGGTCCCGATGTAGAGTTAGTGTCTTGGGATAGGATCTTGATAGTTAAGGGTAAAGTTTAGGTAAAATGATGTGTTGTACTTCACAGTAAACAAGCCTATGGTTGTTTCATCCAAGTATGGTAATCGTAGAGTTGAGATGCTCTAAGCTTCATAGACCCTGCAAATACAACACAACAGTCATTGTATCAGCTTCACTCATTCCATATCATATGGTACATGGTTAGCTTCCAGATGTTTTTCCAGTTTACCATACCTGTGTTTGTCTTTCCAGATGCGGAACCACTTCACAAGGTTCTTGGTGCTCTGGAGTTTGGGGTGCAGACAGTACTCCTGACCTTTGAACCGAGACACGTTCTCCATGGTGACGCTATAGACACAGAGATACAGATTAACAGATACAGATTAACAGACAGAAATACAGATGAACAGAGAGATACAGATGAACAGACACAGAGATACAGATTAACAGACAAAAACACAGATTAACAGACAGATTAACAGACAGAGAAACAGATTAACAGACAGCGACACATATTAACAGACACAGATTAACAGACAAAAACACAGATTAACAGACAGATACACAGATTAACAGACAAAAACACAGATTAACAGACAGATACACAGATTAACAGACAGAGATACAGATTAACAGACAGCGACACAGATTAACAGACAGAGACACCGATTAACAGACAGCGACACAGATTAACAGACAGAGACACAGATTAACAGACAGATTAACAGACAGAGATACAAGGCATTTTCACACTGCCAAGCAGGTACGGTCGCTGTTTGGCAGATGTTACAATTTCACTGTCTTGTTAAACCTATAAACCTGTATATTCTCCCTTTGTCAAGGAGCCGACTGTCTTGGTTCATTGGAGCAGGCAGGACTACGCACTACGGAGGGTAGACCTCTTTAGAATAATTAGCATTTACATTTTTTATATTCAAGCCACTCGCACGCAAGAATGAGTAGACTACATCTGAGTATAGGCTACAAACGCGATTTACTATTTACAAGTGCAAAAACGCCAACAGTGCAAGGTCATGATTAAGTGCAGAACTATTTACAAAACATTTACGAAAAAGAATGACCGTGTTTTTTATCCCGACGAAAGCCTTGTAAGGAAAGTTCCTCTGCTACTTTCTCATAGATCACACCATCTTTCCCTGTCTTTGTTAAATGCAACTGCATCACCTTTTCTCCCATGATGGTCAGCAGCTCACGGTTTTCACCGTCTCTCCAGTTAGAACTACTCATGTTGATGTCACTGCGTTGTCTCTGTTGTCTTGATGACCAGTTGACCTGCTGTTTCTTTTCCCTGATTTTAAAACTCCTGGCTGTGGGTGGCACCTTTTACGTCCTCAACACCTCTAAGTCCTGCCCCTGGTACTGCAATGCCGTCTAATCATATTTACATGAAAATGGAACCTCCAATATGTGTAAGATCTGAGAGGGTAAATTGGGGTGCGAAATCAAGAAGGTTCATTTCCTCGGTCAGGGTAAATGCGCGGACCATGCTCGAAAATTGAACAAATAAGACTCTTATAGATGAACAGATACAGATGAACAGATACAGATTAATGGGCAGAGATACAGATTAATAGACAGAGATTTTACAAAATGGTGCTTCAGGAAGGCACTGGAAATTTTGCTTGTACATTTCAGTCTTTTTTTTTTCATTGAAACTGAATGTTTAACTAACTCGTTGTGTTTTGTCTATCTGACAGAATGGTTTTCAGAATGGTGTACACGTTTTACATTACATTGAATACACACTGCACTCACATTTCCATGGACATTGTAAGTGTATACTTACACTTACAATGTCCATACTATGTCTCACACCACAGTAAACAGAAAAGTTACACAGCACAATATAATACAGAATACATGAATTATAAAAAATATTTCATAAAAATATATAATTCCTGTAACACAGTGTTACAGTAGTTTATAACACTTTCTGAGTTTGCGGCACACTATGGGTGATATTCATGTTATATACGCCCAACTGATTTCCACAATCGAGTGGACTTTTCTGCATCCATGATCAACTGAATATAAAATCCTCTAAATACAAACGAAATCGTCTGACTACCCACAAGATCACCTGAATTCTTAATCACGTGAATACTCATCACCTTGATACTCACAATATCATCTTCTCGTGGCAGAAGGGGTGCTTGGGTTTGATTTCCAGTTTCTGGACGTCCTTGTAACGAATCTTAGGACCTTTTCTGGTGCATCGGCACTTATAACCTGTAATAAAACCTGATTATTAATATGAATTGTGTAATAACCTATTATAGTTCATATTATTTAGTGTTATAACCTGTAACAAAACCTGATTATTAATATTAATGGTGTAATAACCTATTAAAGTTTGTATTACTTAGTGTTATAACTTATTATAGTTTATATTACTTAGTGTTATAACCTAATAAAGTTCATATTACTTACTTACTAGTGTTATAACCTTTAGAACCCAACTATTACAGTTCATATGTTATAACCTATAGAACCAACTATAATAGTTCATATTACTTGGTGTTATAACCTATTATAGTTCATATTACTTCGTGTTATAACATATTATAGTTAGTGTTATAACCTATTACAGTTCATATTACTTAGTGTTATAACCTTTAGAACCCAACTATAATAGTTCATATTACTTAGTGTTGTAACCTTTAGAACCCAATTATTGTAGTTCATATTCAGAACTACTGAGATACCAGCCCTAGTTTAACACTGGTTTAAAACTGGTTTAACAGTAGTTTGACACAAGTTTAACAGTAGTTTAACACTGGTTTAACAGTAGTTGAACACTGGTTTAACAGTGGTTTAACAGTAGTTGAACACTGGTTTAACAGTAGTTTGACAAAAGTTTAACAGTAGTTGAACACTGGTTTAACAGTAGTTGAACACTGGTTTAACAGTAGGCTAGTTTATCACTGGTTTAACAGTGATTTAACAGTAGTTTAACCGTAGTTCAACACTGGTTTAACAGCAGTTTAACACTGGTTTAACAGTAGTTTAAACCAGGACTGTCCGCAGGATGAGTTCTCTGAGTTTGTTTTCTGTTTAAAGTAACAGTCCGTGTCCGTCTGACTACATAAGACATGATGTCTCTGAGTGGAGAAACGAATGAGAAGTGTATAACCTTTGGTTCTCAAGAAGTAGGAGTAAAGTATTTTACCTTCTGTCCTCAAGATGACTAAATTAAGTATTTTACCTTCAGTCCGCAAGAAGAATAAGTTAAGTATTTTACCTTCAGTCCTCAAGAACAATAAGGCCACGACACAGAGCAGCAACACCACAGCTCCCCGGTGCATGGCTGAAGGAAGTTCGGAAGAAAGAAGAAAGATCTCCGCGACGCGTTAGGAAAGAGACGAACCGATCAGCAGCGAAGAGAACGAAGAGAACGGAAACCTAAGAGTACGGAACCCTAAGAGAAGAACCTTAACCCTGAGAGAACGACTCAAACATCCACGAAGAGAGGTGATCTGGTCCTTTAATAACTCAGCCGTCCGGGTCGGGAGAAACAACGATCCTCCTCTTTCTCCCTCTGATCCACAACACTCCCTCTCTACCTCTCTCTCTCTCTCTCTCTCTCTCTCTCTCTCTCTCTCTCTCTCTCTCTCTCTCTCTCTCTCTCTCGCTCTCTCTCTCCCTCTCTCTCTCTCCCCCCCTCCCTCCCTCTCTCCCTCACTCTTTCTCCCTCGCTCTGTTTCTCTGTCTCCCTCTCTTTCTCTCTCCCTCTCTCCCCCTCTCTCTCCCTCTCTCTCTCTCTCTCTCTCTCTCTCTCTCTCTCTCTCTCTCTCTCTCTCTCTCTCTCTCTCTCTCCCCTCTGTCTCCCCCCCTTCTCTCTCTCTCTCTCTCTCTCTCTCCCCTCTGTCTCTCTCTCTGGAACACTTTTAAGAGCAGTTCGCTGTCCTCCGCTCATTAATATGCACAACTAGACAGCGAATCACACGTGTGTGTGTGTGTGTGTGTGTGTGTGTGTGTGTGTGTGTGTGTGTGTGTGTGTGTGTGTGTGTGTGTGTGTGTGTGTGTGTTGCCTGCAGAGAGAAGTAGGGACTATGAAAGCAGGATGGTGAGAAACGGGTTATGAAAGATCATAAATGCCTATGTAGGCCTAATATAATAAAATATACATATGCGTTATATATAATTTGTGTGTATATATATATACATATTTATATGTATGTATATATATATGTATATATATATATACATATTTGTGTGCATGTGTGTATACATATTATATCTCTCATATATGACGCGTGTGTGTATGTGTGTGTGTGTGTGTGTGTGTGTGTGTGTGTGCGCGCTTGTGTGCGCGTGCGTGTGTGTGTGTGTGTGTGTGTGTGTGTGTGTGGAATATGAGGTCAACAGGAAGCAGCTGTAGAAAGTCTAAACATTCCCGCTCGTTCCCATGACGATGATGAGGACCGTAGACTTTATAACAGACTGGCTTCGCTCCTAACTCTCTACTCCTATAGCTCTATAGCTCTACTCCTCTAGCTCTATAGCGCTACTCCTGTAGCCCTATAGCTCTAGTCCTATAGCTCTACTTCTATAGCTCTATAGCTCTACTCCTATAGCTCTACTCCTGTACCTCTATAGCTCTACTCCTGTAGCTTTTTAGCTCTACTCCTGTAGCTCTACTCCTATAGCTCTATAGCCCTACTCCTTTAGCTCTATAGCTCTACTCCTATAGCTCTACTCCTGTACCTCTATAGCTCTACTCCTGTAGCTCTATTGATCTAATCCTATAGCTCTTTAGCTCTACTTGAGAATAACACAAGAAAACACACACAAAGCATAGTATGGTTCTGTTGTACATGTAGCATATAAATGTATTAGTAGTATACTACTATACTATACTACTATATTAGTATTGTATATAAAGGGGCGTGGCCCAGGGCCTCCTGCAGTAGTAATGTGTATAAAGGGGCATGGCCTGCAGTAGTGATGTGTATAAAGTGGTGTGGCCTGCAGTAATAATGTGTATAAAGGGCCGTGGCCTGTAGTAGTAATTTGTATAATGGGGCGTGGCCTGCAGTAGTAATGTGTATAAAGGGGCGTGGCCTGAACACCTGAACGTTTCCTTATGACGAGGTCCAAGAAGGGTATTGATGACAATTTAGTGGTACATCAAAAGCCGGAGGTTGTGAACCCCTGCTGTTTAATGTATGTTTCGTGTTTTCAACAACATGGACATGTTTTTGTGAGCCAGTGTATTATATAGGTCATGATTCTAGAGGCACGCCACCAGAGAGCCCAGAAACGTGAAAAAACTTCTCAATAGTTAATGTGGAAAGAGATTCCACAAATAGGACAGCCTCTCCGTCACTGACCTGGGATTTATCAATGCTGATCAATTTCAATCACCAGAAACTCATTAACTAATGACTACATTTGATGTATAACCCTATCTGCATTTCTTCTTTGTGGGCTGAAGAAACCAGAAAGTATGGAAATTTAACAATTATTTGCCGAAGGCGAAGTGAATTATTCACTATGGAGCCTGAGGTGAATAATTGTTTTAATATAAACTACACGTGAACACTCCAAAAATAAACAAGAAAACATTTTTTGACGGATTTATTTGTTTTTATTAGCGTTTTATTTGTTTTCATTTGCGTGACGAGACGACCGTCACGCACAAAAACAATATTCCGAGTTTGAGATCTCAATCATGGGATATTGCCCAATATCCCGAGATAGCGAACCAATCAAATTGCGCCATCTTAGGAGGTTCACGTGTAGCATATACTACATACTGTACATCCATACATACATATATACTGTACATCCATGTATCCATACTTATTACACGGCTCTTCTCAATGCTGTGGAGCGCTCCGTTCACTTGCATGGGCCTTCCCGACTTCCGGTGGTGAATTATTCTTCGATGATGACCGTTGCTAAGCATATAATGACCGCTGTCAAGGAAAGTGGATTTTTTTCCACGTCTTTCGTATCACTCCGCAAGTAGTCCGGTAACTTATCAACCCCAGCGTACTCGGTTGCTAAGCGACGTCAACGTCTTTGGTGGACTATTTCTCTGCTGATCAACACTACGAATGTTGGGAACAAATAAATTGTAAAAAGACACACCGTGTGAAGTTATTTTTTCGTTTGAGCAAGTAGCCGTGTAATAAGTGGGATATTATAAAACGGGTGGCTTAAATCAAGCGATCTGATTGGTTCCCAACTGTTGTATATTGAGCTATATTTGTATATTGATGGATAGTGTTACATTGTCTGAGAGATTATTTGCTCCAAGTGCGAATGACATATATGACATATATGACAATGTTGTTTTCAATAAAAAACATTTGCACAAAGCAAGCCGATCCACTTTTCCATGTTGATAAGAGCATTAAAATGAGAAAAAATAATGGGACAATAGAATCACCAACACCCGGGACAGAACAGGGACACAGTCTGATCCAAGAGGACCGTCTTCTGGATGAGACGTTAACAGGTTCAGGGTTACAGTCAATAAACAGGGTTAGGGTAACAGTCAGTAAACAGGGTTTGGGTTACAGTCAGTAAACAGGGTTTGGGTAACAGTTATTAAACAGGGTTAGGGTAATAGTCAGTAAACAGGGTTTGGGTAACAGTGGGTAAACAGGGATCTAATAGTGAATGATAACTGTTGGTCTGCTCCTTACCCCTGCATACACACCTCTAAGAAGAAGCACAACTCCAGTGACTAAGACCATCACGACCTGGCCTGAAGCCGTGCTTCGTCTAATACAGCACTGTTTCCAGCACACTGAATGGAGTGTCTTTGAACATCAGGACCAGTCCGTACATACAGAGGTTGTACTATCCTACATCAAGTTCTGTATGGAGAATGTAACGGTGGATAAACGCATCAGAGTGTTCCCCAATCAGAAGGTCGGGACACTCCTCAAAGACGGCAACACCGCTTTCAGGTCTGGAAACAGAGAACCAGCTTCCAGCTCCCAACCACTGACTGTGCAGGTACAGGAGGTGGAACGGATGCTAACTAGGGTGAACCCCAGGAAAGCTTCGGGGCCTGACGGTGTTCCGGGGAAGGTGCTCAGGGCCTGCGCTGCACAACTCTCGCAGGTCTTCACCACAATGATGACACACGATGAAGTCTGCCACCATCATTCCAGTACTGAAGAAATCAACCACCGTCAGCCACAAGGACAACCGCCCAGTTGCACTCACACCCATCATCACCAAGTGCCTGGAACGGCTGGTTCACAATAGCCATCACACTCCACACCACCCTGAGCCACCTGGAACACCAGGAGAGCAACGTCAGGATGCTCTTCATTGACTACAGCTCGGCTTTTAACACTATCACCCTTGACATCCTGGTCAGCAAACTGTCTGACCTGGGACTCCCCCCACTCACCAGCTCCTGGATTAAGGACTTCCTCACCAACCGACCCCAGACAGTCAAACTGGGACACCACCTGTCCTCCACCCGGACACTGAGCACGGGCTGTGCACACAAGGATGTGTGCTGAGCCCGCTGCTCTACACTCTCTACACCACGGACTGCAGACCGGCCCACTTTAGTAACACCATTGTTAAGTTCACAGTGCACAGATGACACAACGGTGGTGGGACTGATCACGGGAGTCTGCCTACAGGGACAAAGTCCTGAAACTGTCTCTGAACACCACAAAGACCAAAGAAATCATCCTGGACTTCAGGAAACACAGGACAGATCCATCTCCCCTCTACATACACGGCAACTGTGTGGGTAGGGTGCACACCATCACCTTCCTGGGCACCGTGATCTTCGATAACCTTTCCTGGTCTGCAAACACCTCAGCAGTCATCAAGAAGGCACAGCAGCGTCTGCACTTCCTGCGAGTACTCAGGAAAAGTAACATCTGTGAGAAGCTGCTGGTGACTTTCTACCGCTCTACCATCGAGAGCATCTTAAGCACAAAGGATTATCGGATGCCCCCTCCCTTCCTTCAGAGACATTTACTCGTCCCGCTGCCTCAGCAGAGCTGAGGCAATCACAAGAGACAGCACTCATCCAGCACATCACCTGTTCGACCTGCTACCCTCTGGCAGGCGCTACAGGTCCATCAGAACCAGAACAAACAGACTTAGAAACAGTTTCTTTCCACAAGCCATCACTGCACTGAACACAAACGGGCACTGACACACACACACACACACACACACACACACACACACACACACACACACACACACACACAATAATTGTAAAAAAAACTGTAGGCCTACATATGATCTATTTATTTTTTATGCATCCATTGCACTACTACTTTTTATTATTTTTTGCTATTTTTATGTTGTGTGTATACTTGGATGCTGCTACAATTTCGTTGTACACTGTACAACGACAAATAAAAGGATTCTGATTCTGATTCTATAAAGGGTTAGGGCTAACGCTAACCCTAGGCTAATCATATATGCAACCTTTTAAGTCCATTGCAGGTGGCTGGGTCAGGGGACAGCGCCGCCACAGGCTGCTCCTCAGTGCACTCATCGACGTGCTCTGATTTCGTCGTTCTGATTTGATAAACTATTGCGATTGTTCCGACCCGGGCTGAACGGGACGGCCATCTGTCACAGCAAATAAAACATGAGCTAGCAGGCTGGTCCAAGGCTACCAGAAACTGGTCCTGTCCCCATGGAAATGGGAAGGTCTGTCACCCCAGGGCAGGACTGTAGGAACATTAAAGATTATAAACATACTAATTACTGCCTGTTTTATAAATACACTAGCTTATTGCCTGATTATTTTCACACCTACACAAGCTTACTGCTGGCTTATTATTACTCATTCGCTAGCTTACTGCCTGTATGCATGGTAAATACACTAGCTTACTGCCTGTGTGTGTATATATACACTAGCTTACTGCATGAGTTATTAGCTTACTGCCTGTGTTATAAACACAGTAGCATACTACCTGCTTATTATTCTACATTCACTAGCTTACTGCCTGTGTTATAAACACAGTGGTGTACTGCCTGCTTATTACTGGAGATAAATGTTCAGCCCCAATGGCAGAGCTGGAGGTGTGGTGACTCAGCCATATGTCGGGTGAGAGAGGAAGAGGTTAGGGAAGAATGATGGGAGTAGAAAGGAGATGATCTCATTCACTGGCTCCTCTGGACACATAATGACCGTCCATTCACTCGGACTCATTCAGCGGCAGCTCAGGGTTGGGTTGGAGACTATTGATGGAGAACAAAAGATGGCTTGCAGTGGCTGATGTAGTACCGCGCCCACACGCATATAGGACACAATTATAATACATGCATGCAATATGTTCATAGCTCAGAATAACAAACCATCTTTGTAGATTCTAGGTATACTGTATTTAGAAATACTAACCTCACTAACCCTCACCAAATCCCAAGATCCTACCTGTGATTTATAACATCAAACCTGAGATTTCAAATTGAGAGATTATCATTATCAGAACTGAGATTAGAATTGTTTTGATGCAAAAAAACATTTTGCATCTAAATTACACAAATTAAGCGTAACCATCCCTGATTTCGTTAGATATTACACTGGAACGTATTTTGTCATGGTTAGAGTTAGCACCATACTAGGTTTTGGTTTGATTTAGCACCATGCTAGGCTAGGATTAGCAACATGCTAGGCTAGGGTTTTCTGTGTCAGACACACACACACACACACACACACACACACACACACACACACACACACACACACACACACACACACACACACACACACACACACACCTATAGACATCATTCAATAATGACAATCCCTAGTAACGCGATATCCAGGGAGTGAAGAGAGGGAGTGAAAAAGCGAAGAAGGTTAGCTAGGGTTAATTATGGTTAGTTAGGGTTTGCAACATATATAATCCACAAGTTAGTTAGGGTTAGTTAGGGTTAGGTAGTTTGGTTTGGATAGTGTTACCACAATAGCCAAAACAATACAGAAGGCAACACCACCCTAAAGTACACCAGCCTGAAGTACACCATCCTAAAGTACACCATCCTTATACTTTAACAACTTGTATGGTACCAAGTATCAACTTGTAAAGTATAGTTTATCAACTTGTAAAGTACTAAGTATCAACTTGTCATGTAGTATAATGCATTAACTTCACAAGTTGTAGGTCAGCATGACTCCCAGCAGCACAACTGGTCCCACTGAAATGAATCAGAGCATACAATTGGCTGCAGAGTCCCACTGAGATTAATCGGAGCATATGATTGGCAGCAGAGTCAACATTGCCCTGAGTGACCAAATGACAGTTGACAGATGATGAGGCTAATTGGAAAACTAATGAGGTCGAGAAATCCAACCTGGAGAGAGATGGAGCGTGAAAGAGAGAGAGAGAGAGAGAGAGAGAGAGACAGAGACAGAAAGAGAGACAGAGAGAGAGAGAGAGAGAGAGAGAGAGAGAGAGAGAGAGAGAGAGAGAGAGAGAGAGAGAGAGAGAGAGAGAGAGACAGAAAGAGAGACAGAAAGAGAGACAGAGAGAGACGGAGCGTGAAAGAGAGAGAGACAGAGACAGAAAGAGAGACAGAGAGAGAGAGACAGAGAGAGACGGAGCGTGAAAGAGAGAGAGAGAGAGAGAGAGAGAGAGAGAGAGAGAGAGAAATCCAACCTGGAGAGAGATGGAGCGTGAATGAGAGAGAGAGAGAGAGAGAGAGAGACAGAGACAGAGACAGAAAGAGAGAGAGAGAGAGAGAAAGAGAGCGAGAGAGACAGAGCGTGAAAGAGAGTGAGAGAGAGCGAAAGAGAGAGACAGAGAGAGAGACAGAGAGAGAGAGACAGAGAGAGAGAGAGAGAGAGAGAGAGAGAGAGAGAGAGAGAGACAGAGGGACAGAGAGAGACAGAGACAGACAGAGAGAGAGAGAGAGAGAGAGAGAGAGAGAGAGAGAGAGAGAGAGAGAGACAGAGATGGCGTTTAAGGCAGAGCGAGAGAAAGAGAGGGTGTGATAGGGAGAGAGTCTCTCTATAGTCCAGTCATTAAATGAAAAAAGGTCAAACAAATTGCAACAGAAGCAAACTCAACTGATGTTGTATCCCCAATATGTCCTGAGTATGGAAAAAAGCCCAGAAGAATCCCATTAGGGGAAAGTTCTGAAAAAGACCCAAGTATATAGCGGCTATATACTTCAATGAATAGGCTATATTATAGCCTATTCATACGCCTATTCATCGTAAGAATTTGAACCTTTAGATATCACCATGAAAATTACTGAATTGATTACTTACATCAAGACAAACAAAAAATGTATTATGTTTTTTTTTAATAGTTTGTTACCATGGGCAATTGGTGCATAATCAAATTACGTATGTGCTAATTTGCACAAATACCACAACAGATCTAAACATTGGGTATAGCCAGGTGAAAATGTCTGGTTGAATATTATTGACATATAACAGTAAAAGACTTAATGTTAAGGTCTGAATGGAATCCATTTGGGCTATCCATGAGCATTAATACATAGAGGCAGGAAGAAGTACTTTAAACCAGCCTTTATTAATTATTATTGCAGAGATGGGGTTTGGGGCTGGGGTCTGAGGGAAGAACAGGAGACAAGGGTAAGGAGAATGCAGAAGACAAAAGGTAGGTAAAATAAAAAGTTTCTGGATCAAACATCCTTTTACCTGACAGCTTAGTGACAGTTGATTGACAGTTGGGTGGACCTTGAATGAATGACTTAAGGCTGCCCCACACTACACGATTTTTTTTTATCTTATGCGATTTTTGAGTCGGAGTACACCACACACTTAACGAGAATCGCAGCCGATTTTTGCTCTCTGATCCGACATAAGATTAGAACACAAGACGGAACACCCCACACTACAGGATAATCTTATCCGATTCTCGGCCGTGTAGGCTACGTCATCCAGCACGAGACAAGAGATCGAGAGACAAGAGATGGTAGATCTAGAGCAGCGGTTCCCAAACTTTTTTTCCTGCGCACCCCCTTTACGTCCCAACCGGGTTGGCGCACCCCCGATCCCCACTTCAAAAAGAAGGGGAAAAAAAACGCAACAAAGCTTTGTTTTATCGCCATAAAAAGACTCATGTTTAATCATGCGCAAATAACCAGAACACGCATGACAATAACAACATCAACAAATATACAACAAATAGGACAGCCAAGGGACACGACTGACGTTGTGTGCAAGATCTGCTCATGTGTGATACGCGCAATAGACGGGCAGACGACCGATCTACATGACCACTTTATGCGCCTCGCAGAAGTTAATAGAAATGATGATAAACAAAATATCACAGAGCATAGAGCAGGATTGTGAACGTTTACAATGTATCATGTCAATTTACAATCTGCAAAATGTGTCTGTGTTAGGATATTGATGCTGCGCGCCTCCTATTTGCAACGGAATTTGTTTAAGATATAAAAACATTTAATTTAACACACACGCACTAAAACAGATATTTTCGTTTTTAAATAAATATTTGGAAACGAAAATTGAAAAGTGAGAATTGAATGCGCTTTGGCATTATGGAGCACCTTCGGGTCAGCGTGTGTGTGTGTTTTGCGTGTGTGTTTGTGTGTGCGTGCGTCGCTATTATGTTGACTACACACTCAACATGCCGAAAATATCTAACATGTTGGATAACCCCGATTTTGAGATCGGGAGGTCTTAAGTTTATGAGATTCTATCTTAGAACACTACGGCAGACAGGATAATCTTGGCCGATTTTCGTCCCGATTCGGCTGCCATGGGAACGCCACCCCGATTCTCGTAAGGGGCAAATCGGCCCCGATATCTGGACATTTATCTTGTAGTGTGGGGTCAGCTTTAATCTCTGCCCCTTATGGTGAAATTCGTTTTGCTCTATAGTATTTTACTGTAAAGCCCAGTTCAGACCAAAGATTCGCGACGCAACGACTTGCAACGAGACGGTTTTAGAACGTCGCAGGGGAAAAGTTGCAGCAGTGTGAACTGGTCGTCGCAAGGCGTTGCAAGGAGTCGCCAAAGATTGAACATGTCAAATCGCCAGGTCCAGTTTTAGAACGCAACGATGTGGCTATTTCTCTTCAGCCAATCAGCAGCACAGAACAATTTAGGCTTATTAAATAGGCCTACAAGTTGTAGATCCTTATCTTTGGTTCCAGAACAACGATTGTAGATAACGTTAGGCTTGAGCTGATTCATTTACATTATTTTAACGGGACCACCGTTACCGTTACACGTTAGCCGTTGTTATGGTTACATGCTGCCAGTCCGACGTGTTCCCATTCCAACAGTCCTGTGCGCGTATGCAAATTAGCCATGTGCGCCAAACAGAAGAAGAATCTTGCGCCCGGCGCAATTTACTTTCTACACCGACGCATGTGTCGTTGCTAGTTTGCACCCGGCGCAAAGCTGATTTTCCCCCGCAGCAACCAGGCACCACTACACTTGCATGTTAAATATTATGATGTCAAAGTCACGCCCATCTGTCTAAACACACGCAAATTAAACACGTAAGTGTATGAGAAGGAAATCGAGTCAGTCGACCTGCGATAAGCAGCTGATTCTGAACGAACTCGTCTTCGAGATGGACGTGTTCTAACGCATTTATAATCAATGAAATGTTAACACAACAGTATATATCTGACCATTTAATTTTCGGGGAATTTTAGGGGAAGCCGAGCTTCCCTTGCAGTCGAGAAGTCGCCACTACGAAAGAATGCAATGTATCCAACTAGCGGGATCTAAACAAACTAAGCTCCAGCGAATTACTACAATGCAGAAGTAGTGGAGAATGGCGAAACACAGCAACTCTAGCCTACTCTCAACCAAAATAAAACTAATCGCAAACCTAAGTTAGGTTACTTTTTAGCAGGATGGAAGTGATGCTGATGCGGCTCTCAGCTGTGCCACAGCGTTCACAGTTGCTAGGGAGACCACCTGCCGTCGCCGCCCGGTGCAGCAGTGTGAACTGCCCCGTTTTTAGAACGTCTCAGCCCGTCTCGCCGCAAGGAGTCGCAAGGAGTTGCGAGTTGCAAGCAGTTGCGTCGCGAATCTTTGGTCTGAACTGGGCTTAAATGTTAACTGTGGGGGTCGTGATTGTTGACGGGGGGGGGGGGGGGACCGACGATCGGGATTGACGGGGGGGGTGGGACGCGTGTTTTTTGTTTTTTTGGCCGTGAGAAATTGGATGTGTGGCGTGTGTAAGCAGGCAAAAACGTGTGTCACACGGTGCACCGTGCAAGTTGGCAGCTCTGAAATGTATCGAATTACGTGGGAGCCAGAGGGAACCAAGCTCCCAAAAAGGCAACAAAGTCAAAAAACTGAGGGGGTCTCTCATATATCTGAAGGTGTCTGCCATATTTGGCATTGTAATTTCATCTTAAACAACGCTCATTATCCATCCCCGTGCGGTCTTACCTATTATTAAATAATAAAAAAATAATAATTATAAAAATATATATATATATATATAAAAACAGATTTAAAAAAAGATATGAAAAAAAATTATATAAAAAAAAGATATTTAAAAAAATTTATTAAAAAAAATAATTCTATAAAAAAAATAATAAAAAAAAAATGATCTAAAAAAAAATTATAAAAAAAAAAAATTATATAAAAAAAATTATATAAAAAAAAATTATAAATCAAAAAAAAAATTGGACCTGCGCGCGCATCTTTTTTTTGACATGCGCACGCGCATCTTTTTTTGGACCGGCGCGCGCATGTCCAAAAAAAGATGCGCACGCAGGTCCAAAAAAAGATGTCAAAAAAAAGATGCGCGCGCAGGTCCAAAAAAAAACATTTGTGCGCAGGTCCAATTTTTTTTTATATAATTTTTTTTTTAATATACATTTTTTTTAAAATATATTTTTTTATATATAATTTTTTTTACGTTTAGACGTTTCATTTGTTTACCTACATAGGCATGGTTCCCGAATGGTCTCCTACGACCAGTTCAGTAATGCATTACATTACTGGCGTGTGATTCTGTAGAATCTTGTAATGCATACATAGCAGAGTCCGCGGGTGTAAATGTTGACTTTGGGGGGGAGGGGCAGTCTCTTACCATTTTTTTAATGGTAAGAGACTGCACGGGGATGGATGAGTGTTGTTTAAGATGAAATTACAATGCCAAATATGGCAGACACCTTCAGATATGAGACCCCTCAGTTTTTTGACTTTGCCTTTTTGGAAGCTCGGTTCCCTCTGGCTCCCACGTAATTCGAACACTGATTTATACATTTGCAGGGGATGTTAAATAAGTGCGGTGTAAAACCAAAGATAATACCGTTAGCATCTACAACTTGTATTTAATAAGCCTAAATTGTTGTTCTGTGTCCTGATTGGCTGAAGAGAAATAGCCACATCGTTGCGTTCTAAAACTGGACCCGACGATTTGACATGTTCAATCTTTGGGGACTCCTTGCAACTTGCGACGACCAGTTCACACTGCTGCAACTTTTCCCCTGCGACGTCCCAAAAGAGTCTCGTTGCGTCGCGAATCTTTGGTCTGAACTGGTCTTAGGAGACCGTCTCTGTGGTATCAATGATGAATTTACCTTAAAGACCGGGTAAACCAAGAATAATTATGGGTTTTGAGTTTATAATACCACAGGAAAATATATTATTAACCACCCTGCCAAATTTGAAGGACTAAAAAAATCGCGAAGTATATAAAATTATGCTTCAAAGTTGATGAAAAATGAGCAGTAATCCCTGGCTCAGGACGGTGGGGGCGTGTGCGCTGCAGGCCAGGAAACCACGCCCATCACCGGAGAGAGACCGTCTTCGGTCGGAAACTTAAATAAAGTAAACGAACCGTTAACGTTACGTTTCCCACTGTGGCATCCAGGGAAGATGCACCAACGAGGTTGAAGAGGCATAACGGGCAAGCTAGCTGCAAACTGACAATTCAAATCAGACTCGTGAGCGGTAAAACCATAGACGGGTGAAACCACAGAATGCTAGTGCGCGGTTAATGTATTTATACCTAGAGGGCAGCAGGGGGCGGGTCTACATCGAAGACCGCTTTACGTAAAGCGGTCTTCGATGTAGACCCGCCCATTTTAAACCTGCACACAGAACATTCTCTGAGGCCTAGCTCCTCAAGGAAATGATGAATGGGAAAAATATTTTTTACATGTTTTGAGGGACACATTTAAGGCCTAATTAATATAAGAAAAATACTGAATTTGGTTTACCCGGTCTTTAACATGTTCGCTGTAACTGTTGTAATTAGAATAGTTGGTTGAATAATGGACTAGGCCAACATGGTCATCATCATGCTATGATGATATTGCTTTTGATAAGGGTGATGTGTACCTTTTTCTTAATATTGTTATGTTTAATATATATATATTTTTAATTTAAATTTAAATATGGTATCACTATTAAAATGTGACTGTTTCTGTATAAAAATGTTGTATCTCCTGTACATGTTACATAACTTTGGTGATTTGGATACACTGTGACCCCAAACACACTAATGTGTCTTGGGGTGATTGGGTGATTGGCAGGCGAGCCTATAAAAGGCCGCTGCGCCCTGTGACGCATCACGTACAAGGAACACGGATGAAGGGCTAGACCCGAAACGTTTCCCCTTGTTTATGTGTCCTGTAATTGTTGTTTCGGCTTTTAAAATACTTTTGGAACTTCTCAGCCCTAGTGCGCGATCTCCCCATTCTTCACTTGATAAACACTTAAAACATTAGTTTGCCAGCTGCTGGAAGAGAATTAACATGAAAAAGTTCAGTGTTAAATTTCACGTCATGTCATTCACAGCTGCTAGTCAGTGATCAAAGTGTGAATTTCAAATTCAACAATATGGCCAAATATTCAGGTATAACTTGAAAAACATTCTGCAGTTACACTTATGCTAGAACAATAATCCCTGCTCAGATGCATCTAAAATACAATTTAAGACAATAAAATGTGTGATAAACACTTAAAACATTAGTTTGCCAGCTGCTGGTCAGATGACTATGGGCATCAAGAGAATTAACATGAAAAAGTTATGTTAAAATTCACATAACATGTCATTCACAGCTGTCTTGACACGTATGGCTTCACAGGTCTAACTTGAAAATACATTCTGCATTAACATTTTGCTAGAACAATCAATGTAGCAATGTAACAATGTAGAAAAATATAAATAAAATAAATCAATGTCAAATTTCACGTTGCCTTATTAGCAATAACTACATAACTTACAAATGGGTGTAACACACATTTTACAAACTTTTGAGTTATTAACCAGCAATTAGTCTGAGAACACAACACAAAACAATTAACAATTATGTAAACAAATTTCACAGCTGCTAATCAGAGCTGACTCCAAGAGGGAAAACCTGTTTCTTTATTTCATTTTTCTTTTTGCAACGTTTAGACAAGACAAAGCTTTTTCTTTAGAGATCGCACACAGAGCATTTTGGGCCATTATCCAGGAACACGTGTTTCAAAGGTGTACTTAAGGTCCTCCGGATAGGAAATATTGAGTGCATAAAGGAGGCCGAGAAGGTAGGCCATGGGAGTATCCGGAAGGTCCTTTACTACTATGGATTCCTCTAAGATGAGTGCGATGTTTTGGATCTTGGGGGATGAGGCTTCAGCCACACAGGACATACAGAATTCCCACAGTGACTCCCTTGGCAGCCACGTCATCTGGATCAGTTTCCTGTTTGAGGACATTAAGAAATATGATTTTCAATTCAAACTCACATCACATACTACATGTCTTGTAGGGAGCCAGGCATCTCAAATTGGATTGTCATATCCAATATGAAGTTGTCTGTCATTTTAGCTTTGTTGTTGAAGGACCATTCCGGTGTATACTGATCCATATCCCCGTCATTCAAGCCTATCTGGTGCTGTCCATGGGAAAAATGAGAAAATTTGTAAAGCTGACTTAATGTGGTATTCAATAACACACAAGTTTAAGCAAGCACTCTGATTGGTCAATTCCCATTCTAGAGTGTGTTTAAATGCCTGGTGAAAGAACGGACAAAAATAATGTGCCTAATTACAGAAAGTATCGCTACGCTAACTAGCTGAAACTACTTTCATGAGCCTAGTTTCCATAACAACGTTCAACTGTTACATTGTTTCACTTGCGCAGTAGGAACGAGGCACTTTTACTATAGGAACTATTTTCTGATGGAGATGAACTCTGGCAGAAAGCTTGAATTTGAGGGCAAATTAACCCACAATATGAAAACATTTTACAATATTGTTGATAATGAAGATGGTTTGTGTTATTGATTTGCAATCTTACACTCGATGGTGTTCTTGAATGTCATTATTGGTACTTGAAGCACAGGACTTCGGAACTCGGCGCAAGCGCCTCGTTCCTACGGCTGTGCTTTGCGTACCAATGACATTCAAGAACGCCATCTTGTGTAAGATTGCTTAAAAGAACCGATCACAGGTGGCCAGAGTAGAATATGTGACATCCTCTATCCCTCAGCACAAGTTCTTCCCAGGGCCAGAGCCGTATATAGAGAGAGTTCCGCCAACTCTGTTTAGAACGTTCAGGACAATTGACCGTTCGCCAGGAGCGTTCTAGCCACGCCCCCCCTGTCTCGGGGGCGGGTTCTGCTGTCAAGTCCGACATCAGCTGGCTTGTAACGTGAAGATGGAAGTTGGGAATTTAGGCGATATACCAGACGACTTTAGCCTATCTTATTTCGAAGGAAGCATTTCTATAAAGAAAAAACAAAAGGCTTATGCCTTCATATCTGGATCTTATGTACATAGCGTCATAATATACAAAAATAGTACAGGCAAATAGCTATCTATTACCAAGACTAACGGTCATGTTGCTGCTAACTCTTTACTTAATTTGTTTACATTGTTAGATAATTTATTCTATTGAAATATAACAAATCTAAATTGTCAGAATAAATGAAAGTGTGAATCCTGACTGAAGCATAAACTTTCAGATAATTTATTTTGGCTACATAACATTATAGGCACAATCAGCGTTAAGGGAGAAGTTTATCCCAGCCAACTGAAATCTGCCGCTCGTCATATTGTCAATTTCGAGGTCGACTTAAAAGAGAGGAGACTGGTGGATTCGCACTGCAAGTGTCAACAAGGGTAACTGTATAGGACTACGTTTTACATGAGCTTAAACTCACTGTTGGTGTGTGCTGAACACCCTCTACCCTTGGTCGTACTTATCGCAGGCCTGTGTCACGCATAATGACCGACTTTATCCACCGTAAACATTTTTCAATGTTCCTAGTTGGCTTCGGGAAAGGGAAAAAAAAGACGTTGGCAACTCGGTCACTATATCTGCTGTCAGTGTTGCAGGTTCCATGACAACACCGTTTTACCGTATTGAGCTCTGAATTAAAAAATAATATCTAGAAGTTTCTAACGAAGTAAACACTGAGCAGCTGAGTTAACACTGCTGATAGCCCCGGCCGGTATGTCGGAGAGATGTCGGACAAAATGGAGGACATTAACTACTCGATAATAGGAGCGTTCTGATTGATCAGATTGCCTGTCAATCAAACTCTGGCGAACGGTCAATTCTGTCGTGGATTGGTTCAAAGGTAGTCACGTGTTTTGTGTACGCCATCTTACAGACCAAACATTAATCAATCGTCATTACCATGCTATCAAGGCAAGTGCGACAACTTACAAGAGAGGAATATATATCTGTAATATCATTACTTTTCGAAAGAAAATGTCGTGTTGTGTAGCCTATGGTTGCTCTCTAAGGCCCAGACGTGGTAAACGTCTGCATCATTTCCCTCAGGACCCTACTAGGAGGAAATTGTGGGAGCAGAGGGTCAGAAGGATGAACTGGAAGCTGAATAATTTTTCCTTGTTGTGTGAGGTAAGTACATTTCTACCATGGCCTTTGTAAAGAAAACACATTTGGAAAATATTATTGTACCCCATCAATTCATGGCATGCTTCGAAAAAAGTACTAACCAAAGTGAATTTGATTTGAACTTAGCCTAGTAGTGTTAAGCTACACGATGCTCGCTAGCTCTTTGCGCCTTTTTTATGCTAATGCTAGCACTGAACTCCGGGACAAACAACCTGCATCTGCCGTCTGTATTTTTCCACCAGGCTCTTTTATGCATAAGTATGCACTGGTTAGATGCCATTCTGTGAAAATCTATGCAATTTTTAGAATAATGACAACTATTAATACTACATCATTGCAACTTCTTGGTTATTTATTTTAATCTAGACTCTAGATTAAAATAAATAACCAAGAAGTTGTAATTTTTAGCCATGTGCCATGTGGCTAAAAATTACAACTTCTTGGTTATTTATTTTAATCTAGACTCTAGATTAAAATAAATAACCAAGAAGTTGTAATTTTTAGCCAATGTCTCAATAAGTAATCGTAGGCTACACGGCGACGGCTATCGGAGAAGGTGAACGCGGCTCCACTGATAGGCGATCAGGGCTCCAGAGTGCGACCTCATTTCTTAAGGTGTGAGTTAAAATTTAATGAGGTCGCTCCGGTGCTACTTGCAGGAAGACGAGCAGATATGAAGTGGTCGATAGTAGATTATTTTAAGAAGAAAAATGTCTCGGAGGAGGAAACAAATGAGGCTGTTGTTGGTGCTGGAGAAGGGTTAGCAGAGGAAGCAAAAAGAATCTCAGATTCTTATTCTGAAGAGGACAGTGACAGGTTGGCGAAAGAGGCGGGGGGCAGTGGGGAGAAAAAAAAAAGGATTGTTTTCAACAAAAATGGCTGGCGCAGTTCCTGTGGTTGCGTTATGAGGGACAAACCATGGTGTGTGTACTGCAGGACATGTGGCCCGTCCGTTGCAGGCAAAACACATTTTGTAAATGGGTCTACACAATTCAAAGTTCAGTCATTAAAATTACACAATGAAAGCCAAAAGCACAAGACGTGCAGGGACCGCTGCATCACATGAAGCTCCCAGTCTCTCCCCACCTCATTTAATCGGATAGATGAGACCAATCGCTCGGCGGAGAATGAACAAATGATCATCAAGTTTAACACCGCCTACAACATCGCTAAAGAGGAACTCCCGTTCACAAAATGATGAAGAATAACGGACTGAACGTCAACCCCACATATTCCAACGACACTGCGTGTGCACAATTTGTGGGAGTTATAGCAGACACACTCAAGGGAAAGACCGCTGAGATTATATATGCCCGTATCGTTGAAGATGGAAAACCAATATTCTTATTGGCCATATTGTGGTTGAACATGGCCATGCAGAAGGTAAGGAGTGTGTCTCATATAGCCAAATGATAATAACTATATGGAAAAATGCTCTATAGGTTAATTATAATTTCCGTTAGAATAAAATTATTATTTAATGCCATCATGCCCAGGTATCTTATAAAAACACAAAGAATTGTGTGTGTGTGTGTGTGTGTGTGTAAATATAAATATTCCATGTTATGTGCTTAATTTAAGGCGTTTATCTTTATTTTTATTCTTTATCTATTTATTTGTCAATCTTTCATAAACATAAGGTCATGTATAAATAACACGCTTTACAAAGAAAAATATGGTGCTACCTAATTTGTTTTGGTGCTACTAAATGAAAAGCAAGGTGGCACCAGTGCTACCTGTCAAAAAGTTAGTCTGGAGCCCTGTAGGTGATGTAGGCATAATTGTCTGTCTTCTCGAGACGTTCAACGTGATATATTTGTAAAAGCGTTTATATTTTAGCAAAGTATGAGACACCTTTTAACATTCACAAACAGTTTATGATGATAATGAGCGATTTGTTGCAACATCCCATCTTCGTTCCATTGGCAGACGTTGTACAGTGAGCTGACTTGGGTCTACAAGATGGCACCCATGATTTCAGTTGGCAGAACTCTCTCTATATACGGCTCTGCCCAGGGCTATGTGATGCACCCGCTGCAGAGCAGCAATCACACCTCCATCATCAAATTTGCTGCTGCAATGGGTTGGTGCACCTGATCAGCAGAAACAACAATCAAATGGGCCTATACCTAAAAAGGAGCCCTATGAATTAATAAGCCATTTAAAAAGGCCCCATAGCATGAAATTTTCACTTTGAGGTTTTCTAACATTAAGTCGAGTTCCCCTAGCCTCCCTATGGTCCCCCAGTAGCTAAAAATTGCGTTAGGTGTAAACCGAGAAGTAGCTATCTTGCGCCGTCTTTGAAAAAAGGATCGCTGAACGATTAGATTTGGCTTCCGGCCCCATATGACGTCATATGGGGCCATGTTACCTCCCCTTTCTCTGCTTGGCCCGCCCAGAGAATTTGGCCTGCCAATGAGACAATGAGCTAGGACCGTGCGAGCGCCACACGTGTGTGTGTGTGTGAATACACACTGTAACGCAAGTGTTCTTTGTTATTTGGATAACCGTTCCGCTGTTGGTGTAAAGGCCCATTCACACCCTACGGTAAATACGGATACGGACGCTTTTGTCTGGTCCCGGAGGTCGTCCGTCAGTGGGTCCGTCGCCTCTGAGCTTACGAATCCGGAGTGCTCCGGACAAACCGGAGCACTACCACCGGAGATCGAGGCGGCAGTAGAGGCAGAAGTCCAAACCACGAGAGTAGTAGGCCTATAATAACTGATATGTATATATATTTTGTATTTAACGTTTTATACTTATATTATACTATATACTTGACCTTATAATTTTATTGTACACCTGCTTTGGCAATGCAAATGTATATTTTTTATGCCAATAAAACTTTTTGGAATTTAAATTTTGAGCAGAGAATAATCTGCAGGTTGGTGAGGGGTGCCACATGCCACCTCCACGTACACTTTGTGCCGGATGACACAGAGCATAAGCATCTCCTCTACAGATACCATGTTTGCGATTGTCGATGCCGGTCATTTTATACACGACAGTCACTGCCCTCTAGAGGTTGTTTTGCGTAACATCCATAACGCTGAAACCGGACGGAGGTATGAAGGGTAGTCCCGGAGACAACGTTTAGTACGGACGGACAAATTTCGTCCGGATCCGGAGGTATGAGGCGGCCTTCATGGCGCATAACATGCAACACAATAACGCAAGCTTGCATGTAGCTCCCATTTGGTGAAAAGACTAGACTGCGTCGGGTTGGTTGAGAAGGAATTGGGAACCGCGACATGGAGGAAAAAAGGATTGTTTCCTAGGATTGTCCGTCGGAGCCCCGCTGTAGCGGGCAGTGGGGCTGGGCGGGCAGCCCCGGGGTTGGCCAGCGTTCAGCAGGTAGCCCCGGGGGTGGCCAGCGGGCAGCGGGGCTCAGACGGACCGCTGCCGTGGCAGCAGGGCTGGGCGGGCAGCCCCGGGGGCGGCCAGCGTTCCGCGGGGCTCCGACCGACAATCCTGGGCAACAATCCTTTTCTCCTCCATGTCGTGGTTCCCAATTCCTTCTCAACCAACCCGACGCAGACAACCCCGGGCAACAATCGCGGGCAACAATCCCCTTCTCCTCCATTTCATTTCTCCTTTGAGTCTGTACCCTACTTAATATTGACGTGGAAGAACCAGAGGCATCTGAGAACCCGTCGCAGTCGTTTGAGATTCATAATATCATACGGAGGCGCAAACAGCTTTTGACCATGATAATATATATTATATAGATATCTAAATATAATATGATATTATTTATATATAGAGCTCCAGGACTCCCGCCGGAGCACCCGGAGTGTTCAGTGTTCCACTGTAAACACTAGTGCATGGTACCGTGGCTGCAAGCTGCTCAGGGCCACACTCCCACCCTCCACCTTGACCCGCCTCTAAAACGGCACGTTTGTGGAGAGCTCATTGTGGGACTGGCTCGTAGCGGCTCTGCACCAAGGCTGAATTTCTTAAACGTCTTCAAGTACTGTATTAGGGGCCCACTAACACCTTTATTAAAGCATCCATAAAATAGCATGCCATGGGAGCTTTAAACAAATAACATTTCCTAGCATTCAGCTAATATCTCCTCATGATCCAATAGCTATGCGACCCCTGAGGGTGTTGTAAAAAAACTCTGGTCTTCTCAGCAGCACGTAGGCTGATAACTATGAAAACTATGTAAACTACACTACCGTAATTTCCCGCATATAGGCCGCATCGTGGACAAACCGCAAGCCTTTAATTTATGTATTAAAAAAACAATTGTGTGCATGAGAACGGTGAGAGCACATCAAACGCACGTAGCAGCTAGGACCCGTCTTTCTTTACTGTCTCCGAGTGTGTGTCGCTGTTAAACACCTGACAATGAGCTAGTTTACCATGATAAGACCGCCATATGAATCTGGAAAAAATGAATAAAGACAGGATTTGGTCTCCTATATTTCCTATGCAGGATAACTCATGTGTGTTTCCATTGAAAACAAGAACATTCAAAGTGATCCTAAACTTTAAACCTACTCTACGTTCTGTTGGGCAAAAGCATCAACCAAGAAATTTAAACAAATAATACAAACTGAACTTCCACCATCATGCATAGCGCACATTTAAACAGATAAAAGAGCAAAGAGGAGCCAGCTCAATAAAAGCATCTTCCCTCATGGTATAATCTATCTATCTATAATCTATGGTATAATTCACCCCTGTGAGATGCGTGCCAGCTCACCAGCATAACCTGCAATGTCCACAAAACCAAGGAAATGGTTCCAACCCAATGTAGAAGAGTATATCACCCTTGTAGTTATGCGGCCCAGAACATTTGACTCGGACTGTAAGAAAAATAATAGCTTGTAGCCTGTAGAGGCCTAGACCTAATCACTAGTATCAAAATAATGACCTGACAGGCGGTGAGTGATATGGCTGTGATCTAGCCCCCTAGTTCTAGCCAAAGCAGGTAGCCTCGGTCTAACATCTGCCGACAACAACCTGTATATCAAAGCAGCATCTTCCTCATGGTATAATCTGAAACCCCTGTCAAATGTGCTAGAGGGACTCACTTCACAACCAATAAGCTTTTATATAAGACAGGCAATTAACTTCCCTTCCCTCTCTGAAGCAGTCCGAGGGCGAAACCGAAATAAACTTTCAGATTTTCTAGTATTTTCAATTACAGTATCTTCATTTTACAATTGTATCTCTATGCTTGTAAAATTTATATTAATGACCATTAATACTTACAAGACACTGCTTGAAAAGTAGATTAGGATCTTCACGTAGGAACACAGGAAGTCCTTTCATGGCTGCTTCCTTGCCGTGTCTGACGATGTTGGTGGTCTCAAAGAAAACAAGAAAAAACAGAAAGATAGCTCTAATAATAGCAAGACTAATTGTAATTCAACAGATTGAATTTCATCTGGGCAAAAGTATTGTTTGGTACTGTACTGTGCACACACCTCAACATCAAGCTTTCTCAGTATCTCCTTCAGATCCTTGCCAAACTCTGTTTTTCGGGCGCGGTACAAACTCAGCAGTAGGTGCGCATATTTTTCTACAGCAGCTCTGAATGTTCCGAGTAGTTCTTTGTTTGTAATACTGAAAAAACTCCTCACAAATCTGTAAAATGCAGGAAAAAACAAATATGTACAGAGGAATAGTAAGTAGAATTTGTAACCTGTCAAAAATTGTCTATAGCCATTATAATTTTTAAAAGCATTTACAGCCTCTCCAGGTTGTAGTGGGTGCCTGCTTGCGTGAATGAACGTGCGTGCACGTGTGTTCGTGCGTGTGTGTCATCGCTTATTCGCTTCAAATACTTTCTTTTCTTTTGAAAACTTGGGAATTAATACGGCGCGGTAAATAAAGTATTTAAAGCGAATAAGGGACGCTGTTTTTGTTGTTTATTTGGTTTTGAACGAATAGTTTTGGACGCATGCATCGGCTTTGAGTTTGTTACTTTGAAATCACACACACACACACACACACACACACACACACACACACACACACACACACACACACACACACACACACACACACACACACACGATGCCGCAGCGCGTTGACGAGTCCGTTCTGAGGCGTCCATAGGCTTTATGGTTTGTGTGTGAAAACCGTGACACTCCTTTACCAGTTGGCCTGAAATACTCGACTTGATTCTCAGTTCTTGAGGACTCACCTGCCTCAGCCATTTTTCATATCAAAGCAGTGAAGGCGGGGGGAGGGGGAAGAAAGAGGATAGCATATTAACCAGCAGGGCGCGCACAGCGCACAGACTTGTGCGGAGGTGAATTTACAGTGAGCCGTTTGACGGGAGAACAAAAATAAATAGGCGGTCGACTGACCGCGGCACTAGTCTCAATGTGCTACGACCAACAACTCTGGTGGTCTGATCACGTGCTAAGTGCATGATGCCTGTAGTGCTAAGGCGAACTCACCGACGAGAAACTGTCAATTTCCAATGGATAGTGTAGCCCAGGGGTCCAAACTTTTCACCTACCATAATCTAAGATCCGAATCATCAAGCTGGGGCTAATATTCAGATCTTAGCTCCGCCGCCGGGGGGCTCCGCGGTCGGGGTTCCGCCGCCGGCAATAGGCCCGGTCAGGAATCTAGCTAAGATCTGCTAAGAGCTGAATGGCCTGGTGGTTGGGGACCGCTGGTGTAGCCTATCTATGGGCAATTAAAATGCATGAAAAGGCCATGCTGTATGGATAACGCGAACACATTGGGTACCTACATCTAATAGAAAAGTATTAATCGAACCGCAGGCCTTGACTAGGCTAGTCTACATTAAAAAGACGTGTGCAACTAGCCTAGCTAAACACCGAAGTGTGTTCTCATTTAGGAATGAGGAGTTGACGTCACGGCACAGTAAGCCGTGTAAGCCCCCCCCCCCCTTTCCGCCATGTTGGTAGGTACGCCCCTCCGAGTGCAGCTGAGCTTTGCGTTATTGTTGACACGGTAGCTGCTAGCAGAGGAGGTTGTTGAAATTGCTGTTTTAACAATGCCTGGAAGCAACTGCTGCGTTAAAAACTGCTCCAATGCCTCACACGATCGCCGAGGAAACCGTAAGAACAGTGGGCTACAGTTTTTTAGGTTCCCTAAATGGAGAACGCACTTAGGAGAGCAAGTATCCGACATCACGAGGAGACGTCGGATTTCTTGGGTGGCTGCAATCAGAAGAAAGGACCTTACTTTCGGTAACATTCCCCAGTCGATAAGAGTGTGTTCTCTGCATTTTCACTCAGGTACGTTCTCTAAACATGTCTTTAAATTTGTTTATGTTGTCGTCTCTTAAAGCCACGAAGTGTACCTTATGTTGGTGCGAACCCTGAAGTGCATCTGAAGTTGTTTTCTAGCAGCTAGCTAGCTACCTAACAAACTGTTGCTTCTTAGAAAATGCTCGATGGCCCAACCATTAATGTTGTTTTAAACAAAACTAGTTGAGATTCAGTTCATGACATTAGTGTTTCCCATGATTGTTTTGAGCTTAACTAACACATTTTCTGTAAAAGCTTAAAGCATTGATTACATTGCATTAAAGCATTGATTGAAGCATTGATTGTACATTGTACATTGCATTAAAGCATTGATTGTAATTAAAGCATTGATTACATTGAGTTTTCATAATCTAATTATTCTGTTCTAGGTAAACCATCATATGAGATGGTGGAGAACCACCCTGACTGGACACCATCTTTGCGGTTAGGCCACAGTGATGTCAAGCCAACAGATGGAGCGAGATATCAGCGGCATGTAATGCGCAGCAGGACCCAGCGCCAGGAGCAAGTGCCACCGCTGGCAGAGCATCAGGAGCAGCAGCCTCCATCCCCGACAGAGGAGCAGCGGCCTCCATCCCCGACAGAGGAGCAGCGGCCTCCATCCCCGACAGAGGAGCAGCGGCCCCCATCCCCGACAGAGGAGCAGCGGCCTCCATCCCCAGCACAGGAGCAGCGGCCTCCATCCCCGACAGAGGAGCAGCGGCCTCCATCCCCGACAGAGGAGCAGCGGCCTCCATCCCCGACAGAGGAGCAGCGGCCTCCATCCCCGACAGAGGAGCAGCAGCCTCCATCCCCGACAGAGGAGCAGCGGCCTCCATCCCCGACAGAGGAGCAGCGGCCTCCATCCCCAGCACAGGAGCAGCGGCCGCCATCCCCGACAGAGGAGCAGCGGCCGCCATCCCCAGCACAGGAGCAGCGGCCACCATCCCCAGCACAGGACCTGGAATGTGGACTGCACATCTAGAGGAGATGTAATCAACAGTCTTTTGGAGGAAAACAGAAAGCTGAAGGAGGAGCTTGATGAGTACCGGATGAATGAGAACTTTCTGAGTGGTGATGATAACATAGTGAAGTATTACACAGGACTTGCAAGCTATGTAATGTTTCAGACACTTCTATGCAGTCTCACCCCATATCTGCCTCAAGGTAGGATGAAGAAACTCTCACCCTTCCAGCTTGTCCTGTTGACTCTAATGCGCCTCAGACTAGACCTGCCAGTAAAGCACATCAGCCATCTGTTTCGGGTACACAGGACAACAGTCAGTGATGCCTTTCACCATACCCTTGGAGTGATGTATGCACGGCTGTGTCCATTAGTGCACTGGCCAAGCAGAGACTGTTTATTGACGAGTATGCCACACCAGTTTGTGGAATCGTTCGGGAAAAATGTAGTAGATTGTTTCCAGGTGTTTATTGAAAAACCCTCAAATGTACTGGCAAGGGCACAGACTTTCTCTCAGTATAAACATGCATACACCATGAAGTACCTAATTACACCCTTACACCTAAAGGGTGTAATTTCTTTCATATCCCAAGGGTGGGGTGGGCGCACTAGTGACAAATGTATAACAGAGCAAAGTGGTTTCCTCAACAAACTGTTGCCAGGTGACATTGTGCTGGCAGATAGGGGCTTTAATATCAGGGAAAGTGTGGGTATGATGTGTGCTGAAGTTAAGGTACCTACGTTCACAAGGGGTCGTGCACAGCTGGATGCGAAAGATGTGGAGGAGACTAGGGCCATAGCACATCTCAGGATTCATGTTGAGAGGGTGATTGGTGTTGTGCGCAACAAATTTAAATTCTTACACTCCACTGTACCTGTGAACATGCTCATCAAATGTGAGGGTGAAAACCTAATGCCGTTGGATAAGATTGTCACTGTTTGCTGTGCCTTAACAAATATGTGTAAAAGTGTTGTTTGAGTGCCTCCTTACTGTTTCGTGTTGAAATAAATTCTTGAAACAACATGATATGGCGTAACATTATTTATTGAGAACTGTTAGCCTTTTTGGGAGCTTGGTTCCCTCTGGCTCCCACGTAATTCGATTTATACATTTCAGAGCTGCCAACTTGCACGGTGCACCGTGTGAGACACGTTTGCCTGCTTACACACGCCACACATCCAATTTCTCACGGCCAAAAAAAACAAAAAACACGCGTCCCCCCGTCCCCCCGCCAATCGTCGGTCCGTCCGTCCCCCCCGTCAACAATCACGATCGCCCCCCCCCCCCCCCACAGTCAACATTTAAGCCCAGTTCAGACCAAAGATTCGCGACGCAACTGCTTGCAACTCGCAACTCCTTGCGACTCCTTGCGGCGAGACGGGCTGAGACGTTCTAAAAACGGGGCAGTTCACACTGCTGCACCGGGCGGCGACGGCAGGTAGTCTCCCTAGCAACTGTGAACGCTCTGGCACAGCTGAGAGCCGCATCAGCATCACTTCCATCCTGCTAAAAAGTAACCTAATTTAGGTTTGCGATTCGTTTTATTTTGGTTGAGAGTAGGCTAGAGTTGCTGTGTTTCGCCATTCTCCACTACTTCTGCATTGTAGTAATTCGCTGGAGCTTAGTTTGTTTAGATCCCGCTAGTTGGATACATTGCATTCTTTCGTAGTGGCGACTTCTCGACTGCAAGGGAAGCTCGGCTTCCCCTAAAATTCCCCGAAAATTAAATGGTCAGATATATACTGTTGTGTTAACATTTCATTGATTATAAATGCGTTAGAACACGTCCATCTCGAAGACGAGTTCGTTCAGAATCAGCTGCTTATCGCAGGTCGACTGACTCGATTTCCTTCTCATACACTTACGTGTTTAATTTGCGTGTGTTTAGACAGATGGGCGTGCACACACACGCGCACCAAGCATCACCCGCATTCATTCATTATTTTAAACACTCACTCGCGGTAAAACTATGTTTTCTCACGATCAAATACTCATCAATCCTAAAAGTAATGGGCTTGTACACGATGTCTTTGTCAAGAACATATGTGTTTGCTGTACGGTGTTTGCAGATGCATTGATTTAAAAGTAGGCCTACAATTTACCGCTGTATCAGCTGTTCTTTCCCAAATCATTTAACCAATCATTTACCCTAAAACTAGATTTTGTTTTGGAAGCCTGGAATATACTTTCTCGAATGTATTATTGTTATTATTATTATTATTTTAACGCATGGCATAGCTTACTATACTTCATTCATGTTCATTCATGCAGCCCTATGGAAAAAAAATGTTTCCACAATCCACACGCTATTTCTATGCAGTTTCACACGTATGCATAATCTTTGACATCATAATATTTAACATGCAAGTGTAGTGGTGCCTGGTTGCTGCGGGGGAAAATCAGCTTTGCGCCGGGTGCAAACTAGCAACGACACATGCGTCGGTGTAGAAAGTAAATTGCGCCGGGCGCAAGATAGGGCCCTTCTTCTGTTTGGCGCACATGGCTAATTTGCATACGCGCACAGGACTGTCGGAATGGGAACACGTCGGACTGGCAGCATGTAACCATAACAACGGCTAACGTGTAACGGTAACGGTGGTCCCGTTAAAATAATGTAAATGAATCAGCTCAAGCCTAACGTTATCTACAATCGTTGTTCTGGAACCAAAGATAAGGATCTACAACTTGTAGGCCTATTTAATAAGCCTAAATTGTTATGTGCTGTGTCCTGATTGGCTGAAGAGAAATAGCCACATCGTTGCGTTCTAAAACTGGACCTGGCGATTTGACATGTTCAATCTTTGGCGACTCCTTGCAACGCCTTGCGACGCCTTGCGACGACCAGTTCACACTGCTGCAACTTTTCCCCTGCGACGTTCTAAAACCGTCTCGTTGCAAGTCGTTGCGTCGCGAATCTTTGGTCTGAACTGGGCTTAAGATGTCAACAAGATTCTACAAGACATTTTCACCTGGCTATGCCCAATGTTTAGATCTGTTGGTATTTATGTAAATCAGCACATATGTAATTCAATTAAGCACCGTATGCCACCTTATGTTAACAAGCAAAAAACAAAAAACATGTAATACATTTTTTGTTTGTCTTGATGTAAGTAATCAACTCAGTAATTTTCATGATATCTAAATGATACATTTTTTACCCTATTCACGTGAGAAAAAGGATGAATAGGCGTAAGAATTGGCTATATTTGGGTCTTTTTCGAAACTTTCCCCTAATGGGATTCTTCTGGGCTTTGTTTTCCTTACTCAGGACATATTGAGGATACAAAATCAGTTGAGTTTCCTTCTGTTGCAGTTTGTTCGAAGTTGATCCCCATTTTGGCTTAAAATGACTGGACTACTAGTCTTCCCAGTCTCCCCAATCTCCCCAGTCCAGTGTTTTGGTGTTTAAATGTTGCTAGGGTTAGGGTGAGGGTGCATCAGTCCTAGATGGTGTGATATTATGAACCCTAGCCCTCTAATCCTAACCCCCATTTTGTAGAAGCAAAGTGTGGATGTGTCACACTAGTATGACTACAACTTCAACACAATGATGTGTTCACTGTGTGTCTTTTACACAATACAGTGTGGGATCATCAAGAATATTGACTACTTCAAAACATAGGTTAAGGTTACTTACTATACTAACTTACTTATTATAGACATGGAATATAAGGGTCAGTTACTTTACTTACTATAGACATGGAAGGTAAGGGTAAGTTACTTTACTATACTTACTATAGACATGGAAGGTAAGGGTAAGTTACTTACTATACTTATTATACATGAGTGTTTTCATCATGAGAGTCATATGTTCATCATGAGAGTCATGTGTTCATAATAAGGAGATTCATGTCTTCATCATGAGAGACATGTCATATCAAATAGATAATCATCTTACAAAAATATCTTAATTAACAGAAGTAGTCAGGGAATTGATCTATTGTGTCTTGCGGGCTGCCATTTGGCACAAACTACAATGTCTTTCAAATTAAATGATTCTAAAGGCCGATATAATTCTGTAGTCATTCATCTGCGAGTGCAGTTACTTTGAGAATACAAACCAGTTGAAGGGTAAGTGTCCCCTTAATGTCCCCTTCACCATAGAGCTTTGAATGGAGCTGTAACCCTCAAAGTGTAAATTTGCTTCAAATTAATTGAGATTTGACCAAGCTCTCGAAAGGTTCACATGAACACTGGTGTTGTGGCGGAGAGCATATCCATCTGTCTGAAGAAAAGTTTTACATTCAAGCGTGTGGTCGGATGATGGTTGTTGTATGTAGTCGTGTCCAAAAAGAATCAATTGAGTTAGGCAATGTTGTATGGAGTATTTAAGTTTGATTGAGGCACTATGATTCGTTAGTGTATCCACGAATTTCAGAGTACCCAGATGTGGTCTAAATATGTCTATAGATGGAGGGTTCCTCAGGGTAGGGTTAGCCCTAACCCTATAGGATGAGACTAATCCAGGTCGTTTGGTGGTGTGTTGGACTGGTGGTGTGTTGGACTTGGTTTGTGATTAAGCGCTCCTAGGTCAGTTAAAAGATTCATAAATGTATTAAACTTTCACCAAGTGTGAAGGGATGACCTCGTTACTTTCTCTGAAGATCGTAGAGACTTGGACCAATTTCCTGCTAAAGCTGCAGCACATAACTCAGCTTTAACAGGATCCTACACCTGGAGAACTTCTAAAGCGTTGGTGTGATAAAGTATGGGTTAGGGTAAAGGGATAAAAAGTCCATCGGACACCACTGTCCAATTCTGTATAGCACAGAAGGGTCGCCTGGCGCCCTCTGGTGGCGCCAGCTGATAAGCACAAACAAATAATATTAGCAATAATAACATAGTTTTGAGGGGAAAAGGATTTCGATTTTTCCTTTTTCTTGTTTTTATTATTTTTGTCATTTTTTGTTGCAGGGATAGAGCAGGAAGAAAAGGTTAAGGCTAAGTTTAGAAACTTTGATTCTCTTTCTTGGGGTGATATTAGCTCGGGAGGTAGCGCGGGTTGACTAGCAGTAAGAAGGTTGCCAATTCGATCCCCGCTCAGATCCTAGTTATGTCGAGGTGTCCTTGAGCAAGGCACCTGGTTAGGTGACTTGCTCAGGGACACTTCGACGCTCCCGACGCACGTGATGTCGCCCTGTTTGGCAGGCACCGCTGTTTGCGAGTTTATTATAATAATCCACAACGCCCATCAGCCAGTAGAAGAAGGCATCGGTCCTGTTATATTCTGGAGTTAGATAATCGATCATCGATAAATCATGCTAATCTGTTTCTCGTCATATGACGCAGGGCTACCAACTTTTTTTTTGACGGGGGTGAAAGGAACGAACGCGTCTCGGCTTTTTTTTTGCCGTGAGAAATTGGATGTGTGGCGTGTGAGCGTGTGTAAACAGGCAAAAGTGAAACCGTGAGAGCTGGCAGCTCTATGATGTTTGGCTTTATAACATCAGGGTGATGTTGGGCGTATTAACGTCGACGTTTGCCCTCATTCTCAGTTATTATTGTTTGGTTTGTTGTTTTTGGTGATCTGATTCTGTTTATTAACAATCTCCAGAGAATTAAAATAACTATTATACACCAACGCACGCTTGGAAGTCAATTTGTGTGCTAAATAAATCTTTATATCTATATTAATTAGTTAATATTTATTAATTATTAATGTATATAATGTGACATTTACAGGAACTTTTTATTTTACTTTTACATTTAGCAAATGTCATTCAAAAGACTGATCTATATGTTCATGCTAGTAGGAGGAGTTTAAATTATGTAAAACTATTTTCTTTCATTGAACGTTGAACGAATGAATAATCAGGACAGCATGTGACCCTTCTAACTCTAACCCTAACCCTAACAATAACAAACTACTGTATACTCACTTTCAGCGGCATCTGGTCTCCAGTCTGTCCTTCTTCAGTCAGTAAGTCAGTCAGGATACTTTCTGGGCCAGCCAATGACTCCCACTGAATCACTGGTCTAGACCCGGTCCCTCCTGGTAACGGTTCTCGGCTCCTCGGTTTGTTAAGGGCCCTGACCATTAAACTCTATGGAACCTGGTTCAATTCCCTGGTTCATGGCGGTATGGCTGTGAGCAATTATTGCAGGGGCCAAACAGGGTTTTGTACAAGAGCAAAACAAAACCACAATGATTACAAAACCAATGATTGAAAAAGTAAAAGGTAACAGCACTTGACCGGCCGGTATTCCCAGGTGGTCTCCGATCCAAGTACTAACCAGAGCCGGCCCTGTTTAGCTTCCTAGATCAGACAAGATTAGGCATGTTCATGGCGGTATGGCCGTTAGCAATTATCGCAGGGGCCAAATGGGGTTTAATCAACTGAGCTAACCGGCCTTTGCACAAAACAGCTTCTGTTACTTACTTATGTTCAAATTTCCATTACTGTAACGCTTGCTTTGGTACTTCTTTGGTAATTGGTTACGAGTTACACTAATTAGTGGACTGATGTTGCCTGTGATGCTCTCTGCAGCCCAATATGATGATATCCTATGTGAATAATTATACAAAATAGAGTGTACGCAGTGGCGATTTCAGAGTCTGTTGGGGCCCTAGGCAAAATTTCCTAGGGGGCCCCTCCAACCAAGGTTCATCAGTATTATGTTATATTAACATTGACCAAAACAGTATAAGGTCAGTGTTCATCCATGCATAAAGCATTTATTTTGCAAATGCTGTTTTACATGCCATTTACATGCTATGTACTCACATCAAAAGACATTGAATATTGCACTCCACTGAAAGAGTCAGTGTTCACATTAATTGGATAGCACTATGTTAACACAAATGTAGAACATTTAAACTAACAAAGATAGATATAAACATAGTCTAAATTGCACACCTAACAGGTGTGAAGTGACTTGGTATTAATTATCTCAAATTAGTTATGGCAATCAAGTACTTGTGAATAGTTTTCCTAAGTAATTAAACCCACATTACAATTCCAGTGCTCATCAAACCCCTTCAAAGGTGCTACATATGATATTCTGAACATTAATATAACAGCAAATACTGGCCTTTGCTAGGCCTAGAGCTCAGGGGTGCCTACACTTTTTCGGCCTGCAAGCTACTTTCAAAATGATTAGGTCAAAATGATCTACCTAGATTAAAAAAAAATGCTAAACATACATTTATTTATATATATTGAGTACCAGTGATGGCACTAACGCGCTACTTAGTAACGCGTTACTCTAATCTGACCAAACAAGTAATCAGATTAAAGTTATTTATCCAAGTCACTGTGCGTTACTATTTTTGTCATTTTCCTTATTAAAAATATATATTTGCTTTCTTCTTGCGTCTCGGGGTGACGTACGCGACAAATCACGTTTCCGCCTGAGGACGTCAAGTCACGTGTAGTAGGCTATACCGCGACACAAACATAATCAACAATGGAGGGAGGAGAGAGACGCACGTTTTCCAGCTGGAAATACAGGCACTATTTTGAGTTTGTGTCAGCTAAAGTGTAATTTAATCCGGCCCGCCAGATAATATCTAATGTTTATCAGAACTTGCCTGGTGGTATATCGCATTCCAGCATTAACGCGTCTCGGCGCGTCTCGGCACAGTAACCCTGGCGCGTCAACTCCAGCAGCCCGTAATCCCGTACAACCCCCCCGTCAACAATTCCGCCCGCGGACCCTGTTATAATGTAATGTCCCCAATTAATGTAATGCAATTGTCCAACCGGTTTATCGCATTCCAGCGTTAATGCGTTGACGCGCGTCTCGGCGCGGTACTGGCGCATCTGTCGCGTCAACTCTGCCCCCCTCCGCCCCCCTATATATATATATATATATATATATATATATATATATATATATATATATATATATATATATATATATATATATATATATATATATATATATATAAATAGTCATTTATTTATCTTTTTTTCTTGGGGGCCCCCCTTGCGGCTCGGGGGCCCCAAGCAGTTGCCTGCCTTGCCTGTTCACAAGCTGCGCCTCTGAGTGTACGTTCTACAATGTTTAATACATCAACTACTAAGTTATTTTCAGCTGTGAGAAATACTCACACTCAATGCTCACAATATTAATGTTACTGCAAGGTTGCAAAATCTGTTAATTAGACTGCTCAAAAATGCTAAAGAAAAGGACACATTATTGTGGATTATTATTAATATAATTATAGTAGTGGCCATAGAAATAAGTTAATGTCAGACAGATTATTCATCAAAGTGAGTGTTTCTTTATGTGTTGTATGAGATAGATTTTTGCTTTGCTACGCCATTGCAAATGTTGTTTGTAATGATCTCTGCTCATATCTTTCTCTATGCCACATAGTTGGACAAGGTGATACACATATATGAAAAGCACAGCGTAAATGACTGTTGTACTTGTAGAGCTCCCACCACCCATTTCACCCGTTTCATTTGATACGGGCCTTGCAACAACCTCAAAGGTCCTCAAAGCTGAATGCCTTTTACCATTGCCATATAGAGTCTTATTCAAACTATAGAGAAAATGGGGGAAACATTTATTACAATAAAAGCACAATTCATTAAAAAAATGTACAAAATAAAACAAAAACAAGAAAAACAAAAAATGTAGGTTATTTACAAGCAGTGGTGTGCTTATTTGCTTTTGCAGGTGAAGAGCCGGCAAAGCCAAGACCACCTCCTCTTTTTCTTCTTCACCTCCACAGTCTCCTGTTGAGAAATAATAAACAAGGACCATTAACGATCAATCTGCAGCAAAAATATCTAACATATTTATGTACTATATAGCTTTGCTTTTTTGGCTATGAGGGTGATGGATGGATATCATCCATTTAGTTCCCTTCAGTAAAGTGGTATGGTTCTAAGTTACAACATTTTTGGCAACATATTATATCCCATGCCTAAAATCTTTGCTTTGTGTATCATGCACTGTTAGACTGAAAGGACTCAGCCAGTAGGCAGCACTCTAGGTTATACTTGGGAATGACAGAAACCTTTCTTACTGTAAAGGACACCACGCCGTGGGCTGTGTGATTGGCTGTTACACTAGTCTCTAAGATGACTGACCTTAGGGGAGGTGAGCGACGTTGTGTCTTCCCTGTGGAGACACTCCTCTGCTCCCTTGAAGGCATCAGGGGGGCCCTGGGGGTCCTGTTCATTTGAGGGCAACAGGGGGTTCTGGGGGTCCAGTTCATTAGAGGCCAGCAGGGGGTTCTGGGGGTCCAGTTCATTAGAGGCCAGCAGGGGGTTCTGGGGGTCCTGTTCAATAATAAAAAAGAAGAAACATTAAAGTCCCCGCCCACCCTAATCAGACCGGTCGTCAATCGGGCTGTTACACCAAGTACTAAGATGACTGACCTTAAGGGGGGCCAACAACTGTTCCCCGTGAAGACACTCCTCGGCTTCATTGGGGCAGTCAGGAAGGCTCACAGAGGTCTTCAGGTGATCAAGGACCTCTGTGGCGATCAGGGAGCAGGCCAGCAGAGTGTTCTGGGGGTCCTTCAAGAGCCCGTCCCTGGACAGGCACACACCGGGCAAGGCCTCTTTGAGCCTCTCCTGAAGGACCCGGCTAAGCTGCAGGCCCAGTTTTTCCTGTTGAATGACATGACCTTTAATTCTTCTATATGAATCTTAAAATTACATTTCTACACAAATATTCTATGTATTTGACTAAATCCTCCTTTCTACAAAATTGAATTCCTTGTTTGGTTTTATAACTAAACCTCAAGCATACCTCCTGCATGGGGTCCTTCAGGCGCTCCAGGGTCTGCCGAAACCCATGGTTGGCCTGGAACATGGTGGCCTCCCTCTGCAGCAGGAGGTGGACTTCCTGGACAACCAGGTTCTGGAAGGCCGTGTACCGGAGGATGTGTGAGGGGGAGGACACTTCATCCCGGCCTCTGAAGAGCTGGGCCACAATGAGTCCAACTGTGGACCGCTGGAGCACAACCGGGTCCTGTTTTACAGAGGAAGACACCTGGACTGCTTAGATTGTCTAAAACAAAATCAGTACTTCAATATTCCTTAGATATCATTTTCTCGTGTTCTCAAGCTGCTAATATGCATGTATGTGGTGCTAGACTCGCATTCTTTGTTTGTTGTGTCGTGATAAACCTACGGTTGTGGGGACGGAGTTAGACCCTGCCTTCTCTGGCTGAGCTGCTGGAGGAAGGAGATCCCCAGTGACAGGTCCACAGCTAGTGTTCTCCCCTCCTCTGAGGTCCGGCTCTGGGGTGCTGATTGGTGGTAGAGCCCTGCAGAAGAGTTTGCCGTGTTGGACCCACGTGCCAAACCTGCCGTAGAGTTGCTCCCTGAGCTGCTCAGGGAGTCTCTGACTGAGGAGCTTTTCCTCCATCTCCTGCTCCTGCTCCATCACCCTGGGAGCTGAGAGGAGAACAACAAGAGAGGAGTCAAAAACATCAACGTATGAATACAATTCAACACATTGTTAAGCGCTCCTCAAATCGCGCAGAAAAGTGTGTTTGACCATTGAATTCCATTGTGGTAAGTATTGAGATATATTCTACAATTTCTAAAGTTGTTTAATAAAACTGGCATAACAAAAATTGCCTTTCAACTTCTTGAATTTTTTTGAATGAGAATTTATTAATAATTAGAACACTTTGTTTGAAGCTGTTACCTTGGGTGGGGATGGAGGTTTCCTCAGGGCTGTCCGAATGGTACCGAGCCAGCAGGGCCTCGACAACCTCCCACAGGATGGAGACGAGCATATTGGGGCCCTTCAACAGAGAGAAGAGAGAAGATATCTTCAGCCACTGCTCCTCCACCATACATTCACACAGGAGCGCTTTGGATTTGGTGATCATGTCTCCTCTTTTTTTTTTCTCCATTCAAGATTGCCTTGATTATTTGATCTTCTTCTTGAACTTTCTAACCTCATGGAATACTTTGCAGTGAATTATCAAGGTCTATTCTATTGACTGGTCCATGGTTGTCAACAGTAACCAATCCTACCTGGAGAGAGGTCCCGAAGGACTTGATCAGGCTGCAATGCACCAGTAAGGCAAGCCTCCTGATGTCCCAGCCCGGAGCAGGAAGGCTGGTGTCCACAGTGATGCCGGGCATCTTCCTCAGCGTGGCCAGGATGAAACAACTCATCTGGGGGAGAAAGGGAAAGAGAGGAGATGGAGGGGAGTGGAGGGATTAAGTATGGAAATGAAAGAAGGGACAGTAACAAACAAGAGTGAGAGAAGAAGAAAGTTAGCAAACAAGTTTGGGGCAGGAGGTATGATAACTTGTACATGTAAAATGACTAATGGTAAATAGATACATAGATATATCTACAATTATCAGAAGGGACCACTGAAACATCTAATCTAACAGTGGAATGAGTAATATTGTCATAGTTGCAGTAGTTGTAGTAGTAGTAATAGTTGTAGTAATATCAGTAGTAGTTGTAGTAATAATAACAATAATAATACATTCAATTCATATAGCGCTTTTCTAGTTATAGAAGTTTTAGTAGTAGTAGTAGTAGTAGCACTACTACCTTGAGAGTGGTGGTCAGGAGCTGGTCCAGCGGTCTGTAGCCCTGCCCTTTCAGGGGGTGGAGCCTCAGTATCAGCTTGACCATGAGGTCGTCCACCAGGTCGCTGCTGACGGTCAGCATAGAGCCGGGAGGCAGGCTCTTCAGTGTACACTCCATCCTCTGGATGGATGCAACATGGAAATGGATATTTAGACCACATGGGCTTTCCTTTCACTAGTATGCTAAAAAATCCTTACTCAACTTGTAAATGTATTCCATCTTTTTTATCCTAATTTTTTTTATTCATGTTTATCATATTATTTCTAAGCAGTATCAGTAACAGTGTTAAACTATCGCTTCATTAGCAAACTTCCAAACAGATGCAATATAATTGATTCCAAAGATGAATCACTACTATGTCCTGCAAAGCCCTGTCACTGACCAGCAGGTCCCTCTGGCTAGGTTCTAGCTGATCCGGGACCATCCCAGCTACGCTCTGAGCCACCAGGTAGACGACGTAATGCTGGAAGACGTGTGGCGCGGTGAGCAGAGCCTTCTCCAGACCGTTCCAGGGGATCAACTTTTTCTCCAGGCGGGCCATGATGAATTTAGCCAGCTGGAATAAGGACCCAGAAGACACAAGCATGCTGCCACTTAGCATTCATACTGGACTTATTTGTCACTTTGATGTTGGTTCATTTACCAATCGCTTCTATGGGTTGAATTTGTGTTTAGCACAGTAGGGGAGGCAAATGACAACATTAAAGGGTAAACTTAATTCAAGAGAATATTACAATATGGAAATTAAGAGTGTTGCTTATGTAGCTACACTGCAAGATGTGTTATTTAACTATGTGCATTCAGAATACAAATCAATGTTTTCAAATCAGCCGTTCTTTTAAAACACTTATAAACCAATTTGAAAGATATTATGCAACAATAGAGACCTGGTAAGGAGCTGTTGGCTGCAGAAGACAGTTGGCCTGCTGCCTGTTCACCCTCACCCTGACCCAGGGGAAGGAGGACTGGAGGAGGCGGTGGGCCCCCTGGAAGATGGTGAACCACCACACAGGAGAGCGGGACCCAGGGCTGACCTGGAGAGACACCGGTAGACACCTGTTTAGACCGTCTGTGGTAGACACAAGTCGACCTGGGGTTTCAGGAGCTGTTGCAGAGCTCCTCCGCTGCTTTGATTTGAACATGAACCTTCCTGTGAACCACAGCTACCTGGCTTTTACTCAATACATCCGACTAGTCACAATACTGGATTTTCTGACTTCGATACAATGCACATTTGAATACAACAATTGAAAAAAAAAAATCGATATTCAAAACCATTTTTGGTACCACTGGAAAAACTTCAGGAAATAACATACCTAAAGTAAATACAGTATATCTCCACAAAAAAACGAAAGAGCTATAGAATGTCATCTTGGTGTCAAAATAAAGATTGTTGTGCAAGTATTCAATGTGGATACTACTTGATTAGAGGGAATAAAGCTGGAACACAGCATAAGTGGAAGATTACATTTCCACCTGAAATAATTAGCAATTGGCAGGGCCGGCGCTAGCCATTTGGGTGCCCTAAGCACAAATGCATTGTGGTGCCCCCCCGAAAATCATCAAACAAACATCAATTCAGTAGTTGTCAGTACGTTTCTCTTTATTTCCAAAATAACTTCTCAACATTAATGTTTTGCAAAATGTAATGTGTAGATAAAGAGAAATTAAAATCTTGATAAAAGACTACACTCATTTTGCATTAACAATAGCACCAAACATTAACATAAGTCCTGAACTAGTAGTTGATGGTTGTTGGTCAGGGCTGGGTGCTGTTGCAGAGTCTGCAGAGATTGGTGGTTGATGATGTGTGCTTGAACTGCTGGTAGATGGTTGATCATCTAAATCTTCCTCCTGGTCTTGAGGAACTCCTTGCACATATCTAAGCATTGACCCTGCATTCAGAAATACAAGAAAAAATACTCAGGGATTGTACACTGAAATACAGTTTTGCACCTTGATTCAAAAACAATATTACATATTAATTACAGGTTTATGTAAGCCAATGTGTAAATCACTGATGCATGACAACATTTAAAACTATTATGATTGATGGCTCACAATATTAAAAAATCTACATAATTTGAAAACTATGAATGTGAAGGGAGGGGATCTACATAACTAAGATTTCTTTGTTTTCTTTCAAATTGTAGTTTCACCTGCAGATGTTGCCCTGCAGATGCGAGGTTTCTCAGAATTCATGTTACCAGAAGCCATTCTCCATTCATCAACTCATTACTTTAAAGTATCATCTGTAGCATTACTTTTTCCACTACAGTACACAATTGCATACTCGTTGGTTCACAGTACACATGCATAACGTCATAACGTAGGCTACATAACAAATGCCAAATAAACGTCCTGAAATGCAGTAGACCTATATAAGTAAACTTGGCTAATACTTGGCTGACGACTTCTGATGGCTAAAATAATATAGGAGCTAACGTTAGTTTGTTGACGTTAACGGTAACGTTAACATTACCTGGCATGAGCATAGACATTCATACAAGGACTAAATTACAGAATTAGCCATTTTTATTTAAAACATTGTCTTACCTGCCATTGACGTGCGTGCATCATCTCGCTGTCTCTTCTTTTTTCTCTTATCCGCCCCCGACTCTTGACGCCTTTCCGAGGCCATGTCCAAACACAGGTGTCTGCCAAACTTGAGAATGATCTAATCGAACATACCACTGGGATGTGGGGGAGGGGGGCACCAAGGGGAGAGAGAGAGGGCCGCACAGGAGACGCATCTTTTTCTCGAGCAAATGTTACTTTTGTATTGCTATTAACACGTTTTACACATGTTCATTTTAAATATATCGCGTTATTATGATTGTTATTATGATGATGATTTTTTACGAGACAGATTTTTTTTTTGGTGCCCCCCCAGACACTTGGTGCCCTACGCGCAGTGCGTGTTCTGCGTGTGCGGAGCGCCGGTACTGTCAATTGGTCATTATCAGTTGGTAGACCTGTAGTACTATGAGACACAAACAAAGCAAATACTCCAGATGCCCAGCAGATGGCAATGAAGGACATGTATTCTGATTGAAGGTAATATACCTGTTTCCTCTGTTTCCTCCTAATTTACCTGTTACACAGACACTGGATATCGTTTATGGTGGTTTTATGCCATCAAATCAAACAAAAACATCAAAGGGAAGACGTCTTTTTTTGTTGTAAAAAGAAAAGGAGAACTTTGTTCTTAAGTTGTTATCTGCGAGTAAGTCACAGAGTGATATGGTTTGGACTGTTGGAATCAGTGGAGGCTCAGCTTTCATGTGTATAGTTTATGCAGGTCAAATGTTGTGAAAAAGATCGCTATTGCTGCGCGTGTGCACACAGTTATGAAACACAAAACATTGTTATTGCATATGGGTGTACAAGTCTTTTGACTTTCCTTGGTCATGTTGCCTCAAAGCCAAAGTACTTCTAAACAGCACTCCTGCCGTTTTCTTTCTCTACCAAAACCGGTCGCGGAGGCGCTGCACTCGATATGCTAGCTTTGGAGTGATGGCTAACTTTTAGCTAACACCGCCACACAGAGCATTGAGATATTATCGATATTTATTGAAAAATCTCTATTTTTGCCAACACTACTGTAGACAGACACTGTGGGACAGTAGTGGTGCCCGGGGGGGGACAACTTGGATACCTGAGTCAGCAGCTGGCAGATGACTGCTCTGAGGGAGGAGCCAGACACCACCACCCGCCAGGGCGGGGCCGAGGCAGGGGGGAAGTCGACAGCGGCCTTGACCTCAGAGGAGGACGTCCGGAGGAGGGAGGGTCCAGGGTCCGGTTGTTCTCCAAGATGACCTGAAGGCCAATCGAATTACAAAGATGAGTTTTTTCCAACATTCACTACACTCCAACATTACAGCCCTTGTTGAACTGGCTCTTTGAGGGAATGGTACAGCTGATTCGTTGAAGTAACTAACACATATTTACCTTCACAGGGTCTTGGAGAGGGTGGTGAGTCAACAATGCAATGCATGTTGGAAGAGCAACAGGCAAAAAAACGCACAGAGAGAGCAGTGATAAACACGACGTACTCGCACGGGGACCAGGTAAACTGATGAAGAACAGAGCCACGGAAACCAGTCAACATAGCATAATAATTCCATCACTGGGCATTGTGACATCAGCCTGATGGCAAAAACCATCGTTCTAATGGCAACAAGTGATGTTACTATAGGGACAATGATGCACACTACAAATGTGCATACTAAGCATCCTTTTTTCATTCTTGAATGGATGTAAAAAATGTTTAATAGTGTTTCCCCCAGCACTGTATGGTCCCCCTGTATGGTTCCCCCAGCACTGTAACAATAGGGCCCCGCCTTTTTTATTATTACTATGCATAAACAAAGTACAAAACTCGCGTAGGGAAAGAAAACGTACTTCCATCAGGTACAAAAAATATAGATAAATAATGCATTGGTAATACTGTTTACAACAATAGTCGTGCCAATAAAGCTTTTTGAATTGAAACGGTGGCATCTGGTGGTTGTATAGCAGCCATGCAGGATAGCATGCGCGAATGCTTCTTGTCAGCTGTGCCACAAATAAGAAGATCCATTTGTATTCAAATAAACTGTTGTTTATTTCATTAGTGCGGATTGGCATCTTTGAGCAAAATACCCCCACAATTTTCGCCACGGCTCTAAGTGCCGCACCTCCTTGCTCTGGGCAGCGACCATCTTGACTAAGACATTTCCTGGGGGAAAATGGTAAATACTTTACCATTTGAGTTTTTTTTCAGCTGTTAGAAATACTCATACTCAATGCTCACAATATTAATGTTACTGCAAGGTTGCAAAAGCTGTTAATTAGACGGCTCAAAAATGCTATAGAAAAGGTAACTTATTGACTTAGTGGCCATAGAAATAAGTTAATGTCAGACAAATTATTTGTCATAGTGAGTGTTTCTTTATCTGTGTTGTATGAGATCGTTTTTTGCCTTGCTACGCCGTTGCAAATGCTGTTTGTAATGCTCTCTGCTCATATCTTTTGAACACATTCAATTTTAGGTGTTTTTGCTGTCTGCTATGTCACTGCTTTATACTAATGTTGTTATTAAAGGTCATATCTTTGCAATTCATCGATTCATATTCTCTTTGATATTGCTGTTAGCTTCATCCTTGTAATTTGCTTATGTTTTTAGTAACAGTCCATTATGTGACATCTAGTTTTGGGTTGTTGCTAACAGGTAGTTTGTTTGTTTGTATAATTCACAGCGCCAATCTTATGGAGTCCATTTCTGCTCTGTGACGAGATGAGTTTGCACATTGGACTCTGGGATGTGGTTGTGGATATTGCAGTGCCCAGTGGGACAGTAGTACTGGCTGACAGTTCAGCCAGTACTCGTGGTCCCAGCGTTTTTCTTCCTTCAGACCTCGGTGTTGTAGATTATGACAGCCTGTAATGAATTATCCCCTGTCAAAATGTGTTGTATGGAGATAACATTTTAATATAGAAATCCCTAAAACCCTCATTAATCTTCCTAAAATTCCCATATCCCCAGTTCAAGTCGTTGTAGGCCTTGTTGTTTTTAATTTTCTGTATCTCAGTATAAGGTGTGTGTGTGTGTGTGTGTGTGTGTGTGTTGTATCTCTCTCGTTGCATAAACAGGCCACAAACTCCTAGGTGCCTTAAGAAAATCTTTTAATGCTTTGGCCTTATTAGCTCCCCTTATCTCTATGCCACATAGAGACATGGCGATACGCATGTATAAAAAGCACAGCGTAAATGACTGTTGTACTTGTAGAGTTCCCACCACCCCATTCCCACCATTTCACTAGTTTAATTTGAAACCTTGCAACCCCAGGTCCTCAAAGCTGAATGCCTTTTACCATTGCCATATAGAGTCGCATGCATACTATAGAGAAAATGGGTGAAACGTTTATTAAAGCACAATTCATTCCAAAAAATTTACAAAATAAATCGAAAATGTAAGTTATTTATAAGCAGTGGCGTGCTTATTTGCTTTTGAAGAGGTGAAGCGGTGAAGAGCCGGCGAAGCCAAGACCACCTCTTTTTCTTCTTCACCTCCACAGTCTCCTGTTAAGCAATAATAAATAAGGACCATTAACGATCAATCTGGAGCAAAAATATCCAACATATTTATGTACTATATACAATATAATATAGCTTTGTTTTTTGGCTATGATGGTGATGAATGAATATCATCCATTTGCTTCCCTTCAGTAAAAGGATTATAAATTGGTATGGTTCTAATTCACAACATGTTTTGCAACATATTATCACCCATGCCTAAAATATTTCCTTCTGTATCATGTACCGTTAAACTGAAAGCACTCTGCCAGTAGGCAGCACTCTGTAGGTTATAACTGTAGGTTATACTTGGGAAAGACAGACAACCTTTGTTACTGTACTGTTACTTGAGGCTGTTACACTAGTCACTAAGATGACTGACCTTAGGGGAGGTCACTTTCCCCTAACAGCTTTATTTCTTATCAAGGTTTTACAAACCTAAAGCCGCAAAAAAAAGTATGAATGTTAAAGACTAATTATTCATGGATCTTATTTATTCTTTTTTTTAAATTATTGTTTATTCAGGGCCAATAGAGTCTTCCTTTGGTCATTGTGAAATCAGCAGTTCTTGGAAATATTGTTACCCGTCATTGTGAAGCTGAACAAATGGATAGCAGTTATTCATACTGGTACAAGCAATCTCCTCGATATTCTCCCCAAACGGTTGCTTCGAAATTCAATAAGAAAGAAGCCCCACTTTAATTTAAAATCCACATTGGAAGAAGGTGCTCTGACTTTAATCTGATCATTCAAAACGTAGCTACAAGCAAACTATTTTTGTCAATAATACTCAAATCATTCCCCCTTTCTGTCCATCAAAGGTAAGATCAATCTTTATCAATGTTCATATTCAATATCATATCATCACTTTGTATTTACTTTGTAGATCAAAATGACCAGAGGCTTGTCTCCCAGACTGTGGTCCAACAGCCTGTGTCAGCATCAGTTCAGCTGGGAGACCCTGTGGCTCTCCAGTGCTCTGTTACCTCCCAAAGGACGGACCACAGTAACCAGTGCCAAGGGGAACCCAGTGTGTACTGGTTCAGATCTGGATCAGGACCATCCCACCCTGCGGTCGTTTACCTGAATGGAAACAGGAGGGGTGAATGTCAGAATAGTTCTGGTCCTCCGTCTGCTCCACAGAGCTGTGTCTACACTCTCCCCAAGAACAATGTAGACTCCTCTGATGCTGGGACTTACTACTGTGCCCTGGCAGCATGTGGGGAAGTTGTGTTTGGAAATGGAACTAAGCTGGATCTTACAGGTCAATATCTTTTACTTCCTACTTCCAGTTTATTTGGAAAATATTTGATTAAGAAGATAATATACATTGAAGTTAATCACATGTGAATATATTGAAAGAATATTTTAGATTTTATTCCATACATTTTATCTTGCATTAATTATTTTTAATGTAATGGTACAGAATATGATGGGTCCTACAGATTCATGACGACCCATTGTTGTCTGTTTCTAGATCACAACTTTCTAGTGATCTTGGTGCATCGGATTCTGTTGGCTTGCTTTCTGCTTGTGATTATAATCCTCATTCTAATCATACATTACAGGTTAGTGAGCATTGTAACACTACAGCACATTCACACATTCAACACCTCATATCAGGAGCATCCCACCCATGTTGATAGAAGGTTTTAGTGTGCGATGTCTTCTATTTATACTTGAGTATTTATTACATTTGGAACAAAATAACATTTGAACATTGCTTTACATTTCTTAGACATGCCCATAGCATCTAGTAAGACTTCAAGCCAAAACGGTGGTTAGATGAATACTAATACGTACCATGTCATGACTCATGTCAACTGTGAGTCCTTTGCAAACTCTGTTTTAGGACGAGGAAACTGATTCCTTGAACTATGCAGCATTGGAGTGGGAGGGAAGAAGAACAGTGAATGACCCAGAAGAGTCTGTAGTCTGCTGTGAGAGAAACCTGCCACTGAAATCCATCGAATATAATAATATAGTCAATGGATTATTATCATCAATATATAATAATAGTCGTAATATAGTTTGAATTCCTCAATATTGTGATGTGGATGTGAAGAATGTTTCCAGAGGTGTTAAAAGTACAAGCTTAAAATACGATGAGAGAAGCTAAGGTAAATAGTAAGATTAGGACAATGCTCTAATAGCACTGAACTATAGAGAGCGAGATGATAGGAAGCAACAATTAAGTGCAATTTTTAATTTGCTTGTATTAACTGCCAGTTAACACTGGTCGTTATAAAAGTCTTCTATAAAGGAGTTTCTGAAGCTGCACAGAGCACATTAATATTTATCCACCTGATTGTAGCTGGGGTTAATTTTGGTTCTAGCCATAATGTGTGTGCTTGCCAAAGGTTTTTGTGTCGCTGTAAAAATGTTCATGTGTTACATTTATTTTCAAAAGTTATTTGCTATTCTAAAAATGTTGTTAATAAAGGAATTGAATGAATTGATGAATACAATTTTCTATTTTATATCTGATGTGCTGCAGCAATGAATCTATCCACTGGTGTGTGTGCATTTCTGAGGAGTTGATGCAGACAAGAATTGGAACACCAATTGGAACAAATTCCAGGTACAAAAAAAGTGACTCCCTCATAAGTGTTTAACACAGAAACCGAAAATGTAGTTCTATTAATTAATAATTTTGATATGGGTATCAATATCATTTCAATAAAAATCCTCACATGAAAGTTACTATATGACAATCTATATTTAGATGAAATATTTTTATTATAATAAAAATATTTGATATACCTGAACATGAAATGATATACCAAATATATTTATTATAATAAAAATATTTGGTATATCATTTCATGTTTTGTGTGTATATAAGATGTAAAAACTGTTGTTTCATATGCACTATGTATCAGTTATGTAGTTACAGAGTTAAGATGAGGAAATCAAATCTTTTTTTTTTTAAGCGTACTTGGCCAATAAAGGCTTATTCTGAAAAAACACATAAAAGATACATACATACTTACTTCCTTCTTGTTATCTTTTTACTACTGTGGTGGACACCGAGAGCATGGCCCCAAGCACTGGCTGAGCTGAGAGGCAAGGACTGTGGCTGATCATGTCTCTGTTTTACACACCACCAGCTCTCTGAAACATCCATCGACCTGACTCAAGGTCAGGACATGCTGCTGTGGATGTCAACTTAAGTCGCCACTATTTCAACTGCACTGAATATAACGCACCAGTAAACAGGAAATCAAATCTACCAAATTCAACATTTTCTAGTCCATGACTACCCCACACCAACAACTTTCATTATTTTGTAGCTTCTCTCATATCCGATTAGGTGAAGAGCGCGGTCATGTGGCCCTCTGATGGGGATGATGAAAAGTTGTGGCCCTCTTAGTCATGAAAGTTGCCCATCCCTGATCTAGAGGGAGAGGCACCTCAGACCCTAATTTCCTCTCTCTGTTCTGTGAATCCATCGATCCATCGATATCCAATCAATTATATGAAATATGAGTGTTCATGTGTTGGAAAGTCAGCAATGTTTAAATAGCATGAAAGCCTGCTCTTTCCTGCAAAGTTTGCCATTTAATCATGCAAGAGTAAAATGTATATGAATGAAATATATACAAATAAATTTTACATTTGCAGACATTGTGGAGAACCAAAGAAAGTGCAAAACCAGGTTATGAATGCAAATATGAGCGCAGGCACACACGCACACACACACACACACACACACACACACACACACACACACACACACACACACACACACACACACACACACACACACACACACACACACACAGTGTTGGGGAGGGGGGGGCCTTGACCCATTTCTGCCCCAGGGCCCTTTATAAAGTTGTTCCGCCACTGCGCATACACACACGCACGCAAACACGAGACACACACACTCGCCATCCATCTGTACTAGACTTGCTTCTCATAACCAACCAATCACCTATTTTTTTTGTGATCAACATTTTTATTGTTTTTCAAATGGAGGGGAGGGGGGGGGGGAGGTTACAGACATATCAAAAGTCATATGTTAAATTGAGGAAAGTAAAAAAGAAAAAGATAGAAGAAAAATATCAGGTTGGTAAGACAATACATAAAGCAACAAAAACATGTTCAGCAGGTAACACATCACATCAGAGATTGCCTAGTTGCTGTTGTCCCTAGCCCAAGAGATTATTTTGGATGAGAAAGATTTCCAAGCTTGAACAGTCACTGGTCGTGCCTTGTTAAGTCGGGCAGTTGTATGTTCAAGATTGACAATGTTGACCAGGCTATGGATCCAGAACGCTTTCATACACATATCTGGAGAAAACCAGTTTTTCAAAATTGTTTTCTTTGCAGAGGTAAACCCTGCAAATATCATTTTCAACTGAATTTGCTTTAGATTAATATCAGAATTATCGTTAAGCATACAAAAACCAGGATTAGGAACATAAAAAATATCAAGTATATCCACTAAAACTGAGTTTACATGAGACCAGAACTTAGAGATAACTGGACAATCCCAAAACATGTGTAAGAATGTTCCGGGTGAAGCAGTGGTACATATATGACAGTTGTTAGTAATTTGCAATTTCATCTGAAATCTCTTATAGGGTGTGATGTAGGCTCTGTGTATGGTTTTGAAGTGAATTAGTTGGTGAGCTAGGTTCTTAGAGGTCATACTTAGATTGCACCAAATTCTCTCCCAGTCCAAATTTATATTTAAACTCCCCAGCTCCCTGTTCCATATGGATTCAATTGGTAAAGCCTTGGCCCTGTGTTGAATCAGTGAACTATATATTAGAGAGACAGAATATCTGCCCAGTAATGGTGCAATCCATTGTAACATGGGATGTGAGGGGAGAGGAGAATTCCAGGGAACTCCATATGTTTTTAAGGCAGATCTTAGCTGAAAGTAAACAAAATAAGAGGACGCAGGAAGAGAGAAGCGTGTTCTTAAGTCTTGTATGGAACAAAGACCTTGAGCGTTATATATGTCACCTAATTTATTCACTCCAAGAGATGACCAAGATGGTTGATGAAATGGTTTGTTACCGCATAATAACCTCGGGTTATGCCATAGTGGTGTATTTTGACAGAATTTAGAAGGGGCGCCCATCCAACGTTCTGCTTTCTTCCACACCTGTATGGAGTTTGCAATGATAGGCCCAAAATTATTTTTAATTATTTTGTTTGTTACGTTAGAGAATAGGATTTCTTGCAGTTTGTGTGGTAATATTTTAGCAGATTCAATCAATTTCCATGCAGTGGTAGACTGTGGGTCAACCCATGTGCTGAGTACTCTGATCTGAAAAGACCAATAGTAAAATTCAAAATTTGGTACTGCCAAACCCCCCAGCAGTTTGGGTCGTTGCAGTGTAGTCAAACGAACCCTAGGTCGTCTCCCATCCCACATAAAACTGGAAATCATGGAATGAATGTCTTTAAAATAATTTGGAGGGGGGCAGAGTGGTAGCATAAAGAAAAGGAAATTTAGACGGGGCAATACGTTCATTTTAACTGTGTTAATTCTACCTCGAAGAGACGTCTTTAGATTCCTCCATCTATGAATGTCTGATTTTATTTTGCTTAGCATAGTGTTGAAGTTGTCTCTGTTAATTTTATGTATGTTTTTATAGATTGTAATGCCCAGATATGTAAAAGAGTTTTTGGTCTGAATATAGGTAGGAATAGGAGTCTGTTTTTGTATATTATTTAGATGCATAAGTGCAGATTTCGTCCAATTAATTTTATAGCCCGACAGGCTGCTGAAATGACCAAATTCCTTAATGATTGGGTGAATAGAGGAGTCAAAATTATCTAAGAACAAAATTATATCATCCGCATATAGAGATATAATATGATTATGATGGCCAATTTTCATAGGGGAAGCTGTAGATTGCCTAATGGCTTGTGCCAGGGGTTCCAGAGATAGACAAAATAAAAGTGGCGAGAGTGGACACCCCTGTCTTGTTCCACGCTGCAGGGTAAAAGGAGAAGAGATCATGCCCCCTGTCAGAACACTTGCTAATGGTGAGTGGTATAGCGCCTTGATCATTGCTATAAAATTATGTCTAAATCCAAAACGTTGCAAAACTGCCCACATATAATCCCACTCTATCCTATCAAAGGCTTTCTCCGCGTCAAGTGAGAATACGGCACAAGGATTTGGGTGTGTATCTGCCACATCTATAATGTGTAGCAGCCTTCTCATGTTATCAGATGCATAGCGTCCCTTGATAAAGCCTGTTTGGTCTTCATTGACTAGAGATTGAATAACTTTTTCAAGGCGCAGAGCAAGAACTTTAGCATATATCTTAAGATCACTTGTAAGTAAAGATATTGGTCTAAAACTAGAGCACTCAAAGGGATCTTTTCCTTTTTTCAAGAGTAAGGTGATGAGTGCTGTTTTTTGGTCTCTATGAAAGGTCCCAGTCTTGATTGCAAAATTAAATGAATCAAGCATGAGTGTGCCCACCACGTCCCAAATTCCTAAATAAAGCTCTGGTGGGAGGCCATCCAAGCCAGGCGATTTGCCTTTATTGAGACATTTTAAAGCTCTATGTAGTTCATCCAGCTCTAAAGCAGCTTCCAGATCATCTTGGTCTGTTTGTTCAAGGCAGGGAAGCTCCAATTTGTCAAGATAACCTCTACAAGTAGCGTCGTCATAAGCAATCTCTGATTTATATAGATTTTCATAAAATGCTAAAAATGAATTATTAATGGACTGCGGATTAGTTGTAATTTTGCCATCAGGCTTATTTATTGCTGGGATATGAGCTTTTGTTTCACATTCCTTAAGCATAAGAGCCAGCAGGTGACTAGGCCTCTCTGATTCATAGTAGTATTTTTGTCTAGTTCTATGCTGGATAAATTCCGCCTTTGATACAGCCAGTGTCTTGTATTCATCTTTCAACGATTTCAGCAGTTTAGACTGATCATCTGAGAAGCTATGTTTTTGTAAGTTTTCTAACGATTCTATTTTGTTTTCAAGATTTGTGATCTGGGAAGCTCTTGTTTTAGCTAGAGTTGAGGAGAATGAAATACAGAAACCACGAATAAAGCACTTTGTGGCCTCCCATAAAATTTGTGGATTGGAGCATTCCTTAGTGTTAATATCTAAAAAATCTTTTAATTGAACTTTGAGTGAACTAAGAAATCCAGAATTAGTTAGTAAAGACGTATTTAAACGCCACCTGGGAGCCTTTGTTTTAATGTTGGGCAGATCAACGTTACATAATAGCGCAGAGTGATCGGATAGTAGTATTGGTAAAATAGTAATGGATGTATGTCCGGCAATTAAGGTTGGGCTAAGAAAAATATAATCTATCCGGGAAAATGTCTTATGTCTGTTGGAGAAAAACGTATAGTCCCTAGCAGTAGCATTCTGCATGCGCCAAATATCAACAAGATTTAAATCTGTGATAAGTGTATTCAATAGGGTAGATGAAGGATTGGCTATTGCATCTGAATTAGATTTATCAAGAGATGGATTAAGGACTGCATTGAAATCACCCCCCACCACTAAGGAACAGTCATTTTGTTCTAATAATGTGTTTCCAATGTAAGAAAAAAAGTCTCTATCAGGCTCATTTGGGCAATATACGGATGTGAGCGCCAATCTATGATTGAATATGCTAATACGGGCAAAAGCAAGTCTTCCATTCTCATCATTACCAGTGACAGTTACATCGCAAGACAATTTCCGATTAAGAAGGATGCATACTCCCTTAGTCCTATTTAGGGCGCACGATGATACAATTAATCTGTAATGTTTATTTTGAAATCGTGCCACATCGCATTGTTTTAGATGCGTTTCTTGGATCAGGGCAATGTCCACCTTTTTACGATGAAAATACTCAAGAACACGAGTTCGTTTGATAGCGGAGTTTAGGCCATTCACATTGAGTGATAATATATTCAATGACTGCGTCGACATATTATATGGCTAAGATCTGTCTTAAAATATAAACGTGTTAGTATAAGATAGAGCATAATATGTGTGCGATCGTCCTGCCAATTACTGTGCAGATGCCCCAATGCTGATGTTCTAACAAAGAGTATGAATATGTCTGTAACGGGGAAGGGGTGGGATAAACTATATACAAAAACAAAAACAGACCGCACAGACAAAAAACCGTAGGTCTGTAAAAACATAAACATCGTCTGATACGTGACCAATCCACACCAACGCATGGCTATAGTACCAGATAAGCCCACACAGTCATAACATTATAAAATATACATCACCTCTCGAACTGGTGAAGCTAGCCTGCCAGGCTTATTTAGCATGATATGCCGCTTTTCCACCGCCAGTACCTACTCGACTCGACTCGACTCGCCACGCCTTATTTGCGTTTCCATTGGCAAAAAAAGTACCTGGTACCTAGTACCGGGTACTTTTTTTTAGTACTACCTCCGTCGAGGTTCCATGCCAGCGGAGTAGGTACTTTTGTGTGACGTAAACAGGCTGCTGGTAACTGATTGGCCAGCGGCTGTAAATGGGAATATTCACTCAAGTTAAGTTGTGTCCGGCGTGGTTGGAGTCCACGAACCCGCTCCCGAGGGGGACACTGATCAGCGTTTCGCCGTGTGTGTCGCTCCTTTCCCGGGGCTAGTTAGGCTGCGCGTCGTTATGTGTGTCGGGCGTGGTTGTGTGTGTCCGGCGTGGCTGGAGTCCACGGACCGGCGTTTCGCTGTTTCGTTTCAGTGTCGTTCCTTTCCTATAGGGCTCGAGTTTCGCCTCTATCAACGTTACCGTATGACAACAATAGACGCGCAGTCATTGCGCTTTTTATTTTATTTTATTTTATTTCCCATCATAACCTTTCCCGGGAATCAGGAAATAGTCTTGATCAGATTCAGATTTCCCGGGAATCGCGTCTCCCGTGATTAAAACCTAATGACGACCCGCCCATGGTGGAGAGGTTCTTTTCTACGACCCGCCCACATTGAAGAGGTACTTTTTTAGATGGAAACGCAACCAAACCGAGTTGAGTCGAGGCGAGTCGAGTCGAGTCGAGTTGGTACTGGCGGTGGAAAAGCGGCATTAGTGTTAACTCACACTGGAAGGAACTGTCAGAAGAGCCTAACTAATCTTATATTCCAAACATTCCAAAATACCTTAATAAGGATCCTGAGGCTGTCCATCGCTACATAACTTGTGCTAAATGATGAAAGTTCATTCCTTCATATCCACTAAATTGCCTTCTCTTCCGTGCGGAGGATCCCCGTGGTTCTTCTCTATGATTGAATTTGAGGGTGCGGTAGTACCTCCACCGTCGCGCCGTACCGGTGTGGAGGTGGACCTCCGTGGAAGAGAGTTGATGAAATCTTCGGCGGCTTCGGGGGAGTCGAACATCTTCTTTTCACCTTTGTACTGCAGTTTAATCCGCGCAGGGTAGATGAGGAAAGGCTCCAGGTTCATGTCTTTAGCTTTCTTCATGACAGAACTGAAGCTCTTCCTCCTTGCTGTCGTCTCTGGACTGTAATCCGGGAAGAACAGGAGCGTGCTAGTTGGTGCCGAAGTAGCTCCGTTGGAAGCGTACTTCACTGGATAAACTTGACGTGCCCCGTTAAGGATAGCCGATCTGTCTTGCCAACACCGTAATCTGAAGATGAGGGTGCGTGGCTTGTTGGAGTTAGCCTCCCCTCCATACACCCGATGCGCCCGTTCAATGTCAACATCTCTGCCCACCAATGAAGGGATCCACTTGGGGAGGTTATCTTTGAGGTAGCCGATTGCGTCTGCACCCTCCACTGTTTCTGGTAAGCCAACCAGCCTTACGTTATTACTTCGTCCTCGGTCCTCCAGATCTGTCAACTTTGAGGTGAGCTGTTTTAGCTGTGTTCTTAGCTCAGTGGTCGATCGCCTATCCTCTCGTGCAGCTGCCTGAACAGAGTCCACACGGTCTTGGGTCTTTTTTAGTAGATTTGGCTACATGATCAAGTTCACTGCTAATCTCCTTCACAGTTTCATTAGTCTTTTGGATTTCCGTTCATAAATCACGTAGTGCTGGGACTAAGATAGAGTCCACAGCTTCCCTGACCGCGGAGGCTACCGCCACATCTAGACCACGTTGTTGTTCCTTGAGGGCTAGCTTTATCCCATTAGCTATAGCTTCATCGAGTTCTTCCTTGGAGATGGCAGAATCCTTGAATTTTTTCTTTATAGGCGATTGTTCATTCTCCCTTTTCCGTGCTTCTTTGTTTGGGGAAGAATTCATGATGAGAAATATGTCAAAGTATTCGAGGTATATGATAGGATTATTGAAAAAATAAGACTATGAGAGCAGAGCTAAAAACTATGCTGGCATCGCTGTCGATGGGTCACGTGGCTCTCCCCAATCACCTATTTTGACTTATGGAAAGTTTTGCGTTGCTGTGGCAAGAGTGTGATGTGCACAGTATTTTTAGACCAAACTTTCAACTCAGGTTTCAAGAGCGTGAGAGGTGTTGATGATGTGCAGACAACATTCTTTTTTGGCCACAGGTACACAAAGGTTTCTACATGCGGCATAGCGAGTTATATTTACACATTCACACACAAACTAGTTATATCATGTATTCATGTGTATTCTGCCTATTTATATTGTATTGTTTCTGTTGATCTTAGCCGAATCTGGTAGCTATAAGCTGTTAACTGTAGTTATATATTTTGAGAAGCGTGTCTTGGCCCATATACATATAGATCGACCAAGAAACTGAACATATTTAATAATGGAAAATGTGTTTTGAGACTAGATAAGAATTGGCTCTATAAAATGCACTAACTTCATGAAAAAGGCGCTAAGGGCCATCGGTGTGGATGATGGCTATGCTCTAAAGGACTTTGCCATCACCAAGCTGAGCCATCACAGAACAGTTGCTGAAACAACTGCTCTTTTTAAGATGCACACTCCCAGCTGTCAAGCAGACTTGAAAGCACAGCTACTCTCAGCTCAGGTCCGGTGGAACCACTCAGAGGTTACCACCAGCCATGCCTTGTCACTCCTCAGGGCTGACACCAAAGCCTTGACCGGAGCCTCCCCCGGTGTGCTGTAACAACATGAAACAGCATCCCCGCTGCTGTTGTTGGAGACGTCACATCAAGTAGAGTACATGCCTCAAGAAGAGAAGAGACAGAACAAACCCCTCCTCAGCATAGAACGGCACCTAAAGCTCAAGGACTTCAAACATACAAAACAGTCTTCTATACATCTCTAAGTTGCCACAGAACAGATTGGCTCCATGATTCATGTTTATGAAGCTTGTACCACACAAGAATACATGTTTTTAAAGAGGGTGGAGCAAGTAGTGGCTTTTGATTCTTCAGCCTCATCGTTATATTACTTGTTACAAAGTGAGATCACTTAAGTACAAAGATAATCCTGGCCAATTCACATCCAGCGAACCAATGCATCTTTCATTTAGTGTCCCTATTGATTGTCATTATTCTAAAACATTATGACAATGTACACTAGAGGCTAAGATGACACAATGGAACCTAGTTAAAGTCAAATCATTGATTTCCGTGATCTGGGTCTTTAAATCAGAATGTGCAACTTCCGCATGGTGCACATTTTGACCTATCACACTTGACCTTGCCTGGTGGTTGTTTATTAACATATTAACACTATGTTATTTTAAACAACAACTTCATTCACACTAGTCTCATCAAATATTTGTGTTTACATATCTTAATTAACATGACTGCCTCTCCAGTCCGATAGCATCCTAAATTAATGTAAGTAGTACTATTATATATATATATATATATATAAATATAGGAAATATATGTCCATTTCATGGTTGGTTTCAACACATCCTGTTGATACCTACAAGCAGGTTATGGTTAAGAGTTTTGGCGGTGTGTCGAAGACAAAGGCATGGCCAGCCACAGCCCTCGCCTCTCAGCTCAACCGCTGCTATGGGCTTCGCTCGCTGTTTTGTTTCCAACACTAAAGGAAAGGAAGTCACACTAGATGCTATGGGCATGTTTTATAACCGCAAGTGTAGATTTGCATTAACTGCAAATCTACACTTGCGGTTATAAAACATGCAGCCTGAAACTAACAAATGCATCATCACCAGGCTGGGCTCAAGAGGGGGTCTGCATGTGGCATTATACATGAGAAACACATAGATATGGTTTACCACAAATATATGTTTACTATGGCACAGTAAAGATTTATCTAAAACTATTTTGTAACTCTCATTGTTCTGAAATCTTTAAGACATAAATCAAGATTCTGAACTAGGCTGTCATACATTAATTTATTCTCTTAATTTGCCTGAATCTACTCAGACTTCAGGTTGGTTGAGGAGTAGGGGACTTTGAGGTGAAAGCCAACCTGTGGACAGCGGTTTATGGGGTTGCCGGTGTGAGGGCTCTCATTGAAAATGAAGGTTTTAAAAGTACAGAATGTCGTATGTTCCAGACTGCGTGTCCAGGGCAAGACCCCCTTTAGTCACCTCCCTGGAGGACTGTACCAACTGTATAGAGTTGATGCCTCAGAGGAGTAGTTTCAACCAGAGGAGATAAAGCTAAGTGGGCTGTTTCCCCTGTTCCTTTTAACACACTTCCTGTGACTTACCAGTACATAAAAGCATACATGGTGTAATGAAATGTTTTCAAGGTTTGGGTCATTGCAGCTTTTCTGCAGTCTTTTTATCAGTGTTAATGCATATTTGACCCATCTTGTCTCTTTCCCTACATGCTGCCAGCTCTTTCTTACACACGTCAACGTATGAGATTATTATTATTTATGAACATTATTATTTTTAGTGTACATTATTACTACTGCTCTCTTTTTGAAGCCAATGAGATATGCGCGTTAGCTTTTACATGAATTATGTGCCCAAAAATGTGCTATATGCGCTCTAGATATTATAGATCTTGTGAAATTGTAATCGTACAATTCTACATCTACAAACATTGCACTATAATATTAAAGACTTCAGATAATACCACTACTTCTAATACTCCTACTACCTCACTACGACTGCACTTACTGAAACGCTGTGATGTGGTCAGGAATGTCATCTGGACATACATGTGCTCTATAGGGCGAGTCACAAACTGTTTCTTCGTACATTGAAAAGAATCAATGTCCAAAGAATGATGTCATCATTCATGAGTGAAAGTTGGCCCTAGCTTTATTGATCAGGAATTTAAGCTCTCTGATTGTTTGTTTGGACGCAGCTACTGGATGATACGCATTCAACACCTTCATTGATCATGGCAGCGTTAGCCCAGCCTCGGGAGACCGTCCAGATAGTTTGGATGTATGTAAACATATTTAAAAGGGGAAGACTAGCCTTAAACAGTAGCATTATTTAGTTATTACAGGTAGATAGAAGTAGCTTGTCTTGGTCATAAGCAAAAATATATTCTAAGCAATTTGATTAAGCAGCAGTTGATTAATTTGATGATGAATCTTGTTTTTAATTGTGCAGATCCTAATGACCATAGGTTTGTCTCCCAGACTGTGGTCCAACAGCCTGTGTCAGCATCAGTTCAGCTGGGAGACCCTGTGGCTCTCCAGTGCTCTATTACCTCCCAGAGGACGGACCACAGTAACCAGTGCCAAGGGGAACCCAGTGTGTACTGGTTCAGATCAGGACCATCTCACCCTGCTGCCATTTACATGAATGGAAACAGGAGTGGTGAATGTCAGAATAGTTCTGGGCCTCATCTGCTCCACAGAGCTGTGTCTACACTGTCCCCAAGAACAATGCAGACTCCTCTGATGCTGGGACTTACTACTGTGCCCTGGTAGTATGTGGGGAAGTTGTGTTTGGAAATGGAACTAAGCTTGACGTAACATATATATATATATATATATATATATATATATATACATATATATATATATATATACATATACATATATATATATATATATATATATATATATATGTATACATATATATATATATATATACATATACATATATATATATATATATATATATATATATGTATATATATATTTTATTTTGTGCTTCTAGTTTATTAGTTTATTTGCTTATTATTTAATTCAGGAGAAAATAGACTTATAAGATGATAACATGTGAATATGAAATAAATCAAACGAGATATAAAAAAGCAATATCCACAAACAAGATAAAACAGGAAAGAAAAGCATGAAAGATACTTAGAGACCTCTGGTTCAGTTCATATCTGCTTTAAAACCACAGTACTGACACAGCTTGCACAGGATGAGCACTCATAACAGAGCAGTGACGCTTTGCAGCTAAAACCACAAGCATAAAGGTCACAGCACTAGATCATTTGACTAGACATTATATAGGCTTCACTTTTTTATATCTCAGAGGTCAAACTTTTGATATTGGCTGTTCTTGTGCCTACACAAAGTGTTGATCATGCATTCATGCATGCATTTGTGTAACCACACAAAGTCTTACATAAAGCAGATACACACAGCTCTAGTCAATAAGTCAACCTGCAGTTTTGAGCTGACAAATATTTCCGTTACTGTAACTCTTGCGTGATATTCTTTGGTCTTTGGTGACAAGTTACACTAACTACAGCAAGTAGGACAGGAACTAGGGAAAGGAGAATGGTCAGAAGGTGCTCTCAAACTGTTAAGATAAAGTCCCCATATTTTACCAAAAGGTGTCATGTTGTTGAGCCATTTCAGAATATATCCCTTTGTGACATCACAGTGTCCACTCGGCTGGGAGGAGTGGACTGGGGGACTGCATCATCTGGTAGGTGTGAGTTGATCTGTGCGTCACACATCTGATTGGACACTCCCACATGTATGACGTCTCAAAGGGCTACTACACTTTGATATGGCTCGTCAACCAGACACGGGCTGGTAAATAGGGACCCAATATAAAACCATACAAGGCTAAGATTACTGACAAAGCTAAAAGGTAAACGGACAACAGGTGCATGCACTGCACACAACAATTGACAAGACACCATTGGTTGTGCATGAATGGTTGGTGATGTGTCTCTGTAATGGACTGCTGTTGCATCTGATGCTCCCTGCAGCCCGATATGATCCCAAGTGAATAAAAATATTAAGATATTAAAATCTCTGAATGCCATTTTATCATACATTGTCATAAGATGGTAGCATGTTTTGAAATGTACTGAATTAATCAATTTTTGTCTTTTGAAAAGAAAATACAAAAAATGACAAATGAATCAAGTGAACATTCTCTGTTCACATGCACAAATATAGCCGTTTATGTTCAGTCAGTGATGGGAAATGTATGTCCATTTCATTGTTGGTTTCTGAAAAACCTCAGCAGCACATCCTGTTGATACCTGCAGCCAGGTCTATTTACGCTCAGTTTTGGTGGTGCATGTAAAACAGACAAGGCCAGCCACAGCCCTCGCCTCTCAGCTCATCTGCTGCTTGGGGCCTCGCTCTCTTTTTCCAACCCAGTGGTAAAAGAAATAGCAAGAGAGGAAGTGACCATAAAAGCTGTTGTTGTATCTAAGAAGGAGTAGGAGTAAGAGGACACTTGATATACACTGAGGCTAGATCACACTGCGTCTTTATTTCCTCTAAAACGCTCATCCTCAGAGTGGCCAACATAGCAAAACTGTCACAACTGGTATTGCATCAAATAAGCACAGATAATAAAAAAAACTTCTTGAGAAGGGGTTCTAGTGAACACAATGCTTCCACAAAACCCCATTCCCTCCCCCAAAGTTAAAGTGTGGAAGGAAGTGTGAATGTCCTGAAGGAGCCCAGCTGGTGGGGCAAACGGTTAGCTGCCGAGACAAATGGCTGGAGGGGCAAATGATTGCAGGAGGGGCATATTTTTGGCTGGAGGGGCAAGCCGTCTGACCCAAGGGGCGTCTTGTGTGCCCACAGGCACAGTGGGCAGGTGGGATAGAGCAGGCACCTTACGCAGGCTGTGGGCATACCGCCGAGACCTGTCTGTGAGCTGGTAGGAGCCCGGCCCAGCTGGCGGTTAACCTGGCAGGATCAGGACCACAATGAGCTCCGTTTATTGGCTTGTTGGGGCTGACAATCTCTGATCCAGTCCAACTCTCTGATAGCTGATGGCATAGTTCTGTGTTACCTGTTGTGTTGTCAAACCTTTGTTTCCACCAGCCACAATAATATCAGCATCAACTGTAACCCACAGAAAACTAGGAGGATCATTGGCTAGCTTCATTCAGTGTCTCTAGGTTGCAGCCAATCACAGTTGGTCTTTGGTATGTAGATGGTGTCTTTTACGTTCAAATCGTTCATTAGAGAAAGAACAGCGCTAGTTCAGCTTCAGTGCCAAAACATGACAATGTATTTTGCTATGATAATCCTGAGTACAGCATGTAAGTAAACTCCTTCTCAAATTCCATTTATTTTATTTTATATAACTTATTCAAATCAGCTAGAGGTGTTTAGTGATAATATTACTTGCATTGTAGCAAAGGTCTATTTATTTATACGTTTATTTACAAAACTAAAGCCACAAAAATAAACAGTGAATGTTTATGTTTCAATTATTCATAGTTCTTAATTGTTATTTTCTTCTTAGTTCTGATTCTGGCTCAGGAGAGTCCTCGCTTGGTCTTTGTGGAATCAGCAGGACTTGGAGATACTGTTACCCTTTATTGTGAAGCTAACAAAACTGTTAGAAATTATTTATACTGGTACAAGCAATCTCCTGGATATTTTCCCAACATCGTCGCTTCAATAGTGTTTAAATCTATTACAATGAAGCCCCACTTTGATTTAAGATTCACAGTGGAAGAAAGTGCTTATGACTTCAATCTGATCATTCGAAACGTAACTAAAGGTGATGAAGCAAACTATTTCTGTCGACAATACTCCCTTGACTCCTTGGATAATTGCACCTTTCTGTCTGTCAAAGGTAAGATGAATCCCTTTCAATGTTTATACTAAATATCATGACAAGCATAATTGATGATAATTATATGATTTAACCATGCAGATCCCAATGACCAGAGATTTGTCTACCAGACTGTGGTCCAACAGCCTGTGTCAGCATCAGTTCAGCTGGGAGACCCTGTGGCTCTCCAGTGCTCTATTACCTCCCAGAGGACGGACCACAGTAACCAGTGCCAAGGGGAACCCAGTGTGTACTGGTTCAGATCAGGACCATCTCACCCTGCTGCCATTTACATGAATGGAAACAGGAGTGGTGAATGTCAGAATAGTTCTGGGCCTCCGTCTGCTCCACAGAGCTGTGTCTACACTCTCCCCAAGAACAATGTAGACTCCTCTGATGCTGGGACTTACTACTGTGCCCTGGCAGCTTGTGGGGAAGTTGTGTTTGGAAATGGAACTAAGCTCGACATAACAGGTATATATATATATTATTTTGTGCTTCTAGTTTATTTGATTATTATTTAATTTAGAAGAAAATAGACTTAAAAGATGATAACATGTGAATATATACAATACTGAGGGCATATTTTAAATGGTATTCAAAATATTCAATTCCACATGACACACTGTGAATGTAATGGTACAGATTACAGAAAGAATATAATCTCTACAGATTCATGATGCCCCATTGTTGATTGTCTAATTCTAGATCCCAACCATCATCTTGCGATTTTGGTGCATCGGATGTTGTTGGCTTGCTGTCTGCTTGTGATTATGATCCTCATTCTAATCATACATTACAGGTTTGTGAGCATAATAACGTTACCGCTTATTCAACACAATAACTCATATCAGGACAGGTTTAAGAGCATCTCCCCCGCTTTGATGGAGAAGTTTAAGTGTGCAGGATCTCCTTCAGAACTCGGCAGTACATTCTAATTTGGATTATTTAATTTTTTATAGTTATACTAGGCCTAGAGATATGTATTTGTTTGGAACCAAATTTAAACTATTTGCATAAGCATAAATGGTTGTTAGATGACTATTAAAACATATGTTGTGTCAACTTTGAATCCTCTCAGATGTTTTGTAGTAATACACAGTTCTCTGTTGTAGGACAGGAAAACAGATTGTTTGAGCTACACGGCGAATTCTCTGGCAGGAATAACAAAGGAAGGAAGAAGAACAGTGGAAGGACTCAGCAGAGTGTGTATTCTGCTGTGAGATAAACCAGCCACTGGAGTCCATCAACCTGGGAGTTTGTGTCAACTCATTAGGCTAAAGGAGGTGATAATGGTGCTATTAATCAAGACTTGTTTATTATCATGAGTATCTATAGATCATTAATTATGTTTAGTGATGTCGCTCTTTGTGGATCATAAACAGTAAATTGTTAATAATTTGTGATGTATTTTGTGAAGCCTATCTGGTTGATGTGCAGCAGTACTAGGCCATGAAGAGAATATTAAGCAGTTAACAAATCGTGATGCCTAAAATTATACTTAAAAAAAGAAAAAAAAAGAGACTTAGAAGTGAGTAAAAGAGTAAAATGGACAAACTGACATGCACAGGAAATGAATCAAACAAGATATAAAAAAACAATATCCACAAACGAGATAAAACAGGAAAGGAAAAGCATGAAAGATACTTAGAGACCTCTGGTTCAGTTCAAATCTGCTTTTAAAACCACAGTACTGACACAGCCTGCACAGGATGAGCACTCATAACAGAGCAGTAACGCTTTGCAGCTAAAACCACAAGCATAAAGGTCACAGCACTAGATCATTTGACTAGACATTATATAGGCTGCACCTTTTTATATCTCAGAGGTCAAACTATTGATATCGCTTGTGTTGATCTTGTGCCCACACAAAGTGTTGATCATGCATTCATGCATGCATGTGTGTAACTACACAAAGTCTTACATAAAGCAGATACACACACCTCTAGTCAATAAGTCGACCTGCAGTTTTGAGCTGACAAATATTTCCGTTACTGTAACTCTTGCGTTCCTTTCTTTAGTGACTAGTTACACTAACTACAGCAAGTAGGACTAGGTACTAGGTAACTAGGCAAAGGAGAAAGTTCAGAAGTTGGCCTCAAACTGTTAAGATAAAGGCCCCATATTTTACCACAAGGTGTCATGTTGATGAGCCATTTCAGAATATATCCCTTTGTGACATCACAGTGTGGGAGTGTCCACTCAACTGGGAGGAGTGGACTGGAGGACTGGGAGGTGTGAGTTGATCTGTGTGTCACATATCTGATTGGACACTCCCACTTGTATGATGTCTCAAAGTGCTACACTTCGAAATGGCTCGTCAACGTGACACAAGCTTGTAACAGGGACCCAATATAAAACCACGGCTAAGATAACTGATAAATCTAAAAAGTAAATGAACAACAGGTGCATGCGCTGCATGTCACAATTGACAAGACATAATTTGTTGTGTATGAATGATTGGTGATGTGTCTGTAATGTACTGATATTGCATCTGATGCTCTCTACAGCCCAATATTATCCTTAGTGAATAATAATATTAAGTTATTAAAATCTCAGAATTAAATTGTATCAACCATTGTAATATGATTGTATCAATTGTTAAAGTACTGGATAAATTATCTTTACCCTTTTGAAAAAAAAATACAATAAATACAAATGAATCATTCTCTATTCACCTACACAAATATCACAGTTTATGTTCAGTCAGTGATGGGAAATGTATGTCCATTTCATGGTTGGTTTCTGAAGATCAGCAGCACATCCTGTTGATACCTGCAGACAAGTCTATTTATGCTCACGAGTTCTGGTGGTGCATGTAAAACAGAGACAAGGCCAGCCACAGCCCTCGCCTCTCAGATCATCTGTTGCTTGCGGCTTCACTCTCTTTTTCCAACCCAGTGGTAAAAGAAATAGCAAGAGAGGAAGTGACCATAAAAGCTGTTGTTGTATCTAAGAAGGAGGAGGAGTAAGAGGACACTTGATATACACTGAGGCTAGATCACACTGCGTCTTTATTTCCTCTAAAACGCTCATCCTCAGAGTGGCCAACATAGCAAAACTGTCATCAACTGGTATTGCATCAAATAATCACAGATAATAAAAAAAAACTTCCTGAGAAGGGGTTCTAGTGAACACAATGCTTCCACAAAACCCCATTCCCTCCCCCAAAGTTAAAGTGTGGAAGGAAGTGTGAATGTCCTGAAGGAGCCCAGCTGGTGGGGCAACCGGTTAGCTGCTGAGACAAATGTCTGGAGGGGCAAATGATTGCAGGAGGGGCATATTTTTGGCTGGAGGGGCAAGCCGTCTGACCCAAGGGGCGTCTTGTGTGCCCACAGGCACAGTGGGCAGGTGGGATAGAGCAGGCACCTTACGCAGGCTGTGGGCATACCGCCGAGACCTGTCTGTGAGCTGGTAGGAGCCCGGCCCAGCTGGCGGTTAACCTGGCAGGATCAGGACCACAATGAGCTCCGTTTATTGGCTTGTTGGGGCTGACAATCTCTGATCCAGTCCAACTCTCTGATAGCTGATGGCATAGTTCTGTGTTTCCTGTCAAACCTTTGTTTCCACCAGCCACAATAATATCAGCATCAACTGCAACCCACAGAAAACTAGGAGGATCATTGGCTTGATTCATTCAGTGTCTCTTGGTTGCAGCCAATCACAGTTGGTCTATGGTATGTAAATTCAATATTTTACGTCAAAATCTTTCATCAGAGAGCGAACAGCGCTAGTTCAGCTTGAGCGCCAAAACATGATAATGCTTTTTGCTATGATAATTCTGAGTACGGCACGTAAGTAAATTCCTTCTCAAATTCCATTTCTTTCTATTTCATATAACTTATTCAAATCAGCCAGATGTGTTTAGTGATAATATTACTTGCATTGCAGCAAAGGTCTATTTATTTAGATGTTTATTTACAAAACTAAAGCCACAAAAATAAACAATGAATGGTTATGTTTCAATTATTCATAGTTCTTATTTATTATTTTCTTTTTAGTTCTGATTCTGGCTCAGGAGAGTCCTCGCTTGGTCTTTATGGAATCAGCAGGACTTGGAGATACTGTTACCCTTCATTGTGACATTAAACAAATTGATAGCAATAATTTATACTGGTACAAGCAATCTCCTGGATATTTTCCCGAAATGGTTGCTTCAATAGTGTATAAAACAATTAAAATGAAGCCCCACTTTGATTTAAGATTCACAGTGGAAGCTTCTAACTTTAATCTGATCATTCGAAACGTAACTAAAGGTGATGAAGCAAACTATTTCTGTCGACAATACTCACTTGTCTCCTGGGATAATTGCACCTTTCTGTCTGTCAAAGGTAAGATAAATCCCTTTCAATGTTTATACTAAATATCATGACGAGCATAATTGATGATATATGATTTAACCGTGCAGATCACACTGGCCATGGGTTTGTCTCCCAGACTTTGGTCCAACAGCCTGTGTCGGCATCAGTTCAGCTGGGAGACCCTGTGGCTCTCCAGTGCTCTGTTACCTCCCAGAGGATGAACCACAGTAACCAGTGCCAAAGGGAACCCAATGTGTATTGGTTCAGATCTGGATCAGGACCATCCCACCCTGCGGTCGTTTACCTGAATGGAAACAGGAGGGGTGAATGTCAGAATAGTTCTGGGCCTCCGTCTGCTTCACAGAGCTGTGTCTACACTCTCCCCAAGAACAATGTAGACTCCTCTGATGCTGGGACTTACTACTGTGCCCTGGCAGCATGTGGGGAAATTATGTTTGGAAATGGAACTACGCTGGACATAACAGGTCAATATCAGGTTTTTCAAGTAATCAATTCAGTCAAAACAAGTTGTCGTGGAAATATGAATCATATCTATAATACACAATTATAAACCTTACATTAATCTTGTTCATATAATTACTAGTCAATCTAAAAGGAACTATTTACATTCTCCTTGGACTTTAAGATACCACCCTTCCTCTCTCTAACTGAGAGAGGTCAAGGTAGTTCAGATTTGCATTCCCACTGGAGCCACTGAGTCTGATACGAGGCCAGGCCAATCGACTGACTTCTTTGTTGTGTAGATTTAGTGTATTGCAACCTTGTTTAACAGAATTGCAGACATGATCACTTGCCTCATAGTGTATTACAAATTAACTTGGCCTCTCCCGCCAATCCTAAATGCTCCAGAATGGTCACTCCCACTTACCTTTGTTAACTGTATATTCCCTACCCACAATGCAAACATTTCCCTTTAAGAATCTTGTTCACCCATTGTCTCACGGAATGTATCCTTGGTAACCTTGCTGCCTGTACTTTCCCATGATCATGCCCTAATATTAAATACAATATTTCGCTGGCCGACATGTCCTAAAAAGAAGTTTCTCTTCAAAGTGCTTTTCCTTTAATTCAACTTTGCTCTAAAATGTATTTGAGGTTGTTTATTATTATGATTAAATATGTCCATGCCAGTGGAAATGGTCTGGAACAAAAGTTAACTAAAGCTTTCTGATGTTGATCATCTCATTCTAGAACCCGATCCAGTTACCATGGCGCTTGGAATACTGTTGGCTTGCTGTCTGGCTGTGATTACAATCCTCTTTCTAACCAGAATTAAAAAGCATATTTTTGAGCATCGCAAAGGTACATTCTCCAGAATGTATTCTCTCATTGTATTTAGAGACATATATGGTATTGCTATAGTAGTAGTAGTCTTATGTTTTAACTAAGAGCATAAATATTCTTCTGTGCTTATTCTCAGGAACATTGAGTGCTTCTGACCATGTTCCACGTGTTCAGGAAGAAGAGGTACATCTGTTTCAACATGTTGCCCTGCGTAGACATTAACAATTACTTTGATTGTTTCACAAAGAGCATATACTAAGTGTTATACTGTAACGTTTTATCAATTGTCAATTGTTGTTTTATCATTCTTAAAATGAATCCTTATTGAGTAAATATTCTGTTTCTGCCTTTTGAATGGCTTGGAGATCACAAATTTAAATTTATAAATTTACTTAAAGTGAGACATAGTTATGGTGCCAAACCAGCAACAAACACACACACACACACACACACACACACACACACACACACACACACACACACACACACACACACACACACACACACACACACACACACACACACACACTGTTGGGAAAAACAGTCTGCCTAGTTACTTGACCAGATAAAATGAGACGGAAAGGTGATAAAGTCTGTCAGCACAAGGGCCTCGGATTTATTGAGTAAAGTGGCAAAGGTAACACTGATTCATAAAGCGTGAGAGATCGAATATTCTACGTCCCCTAACAGCGCTGAGGTCGTCCGGAGCTTTGCCTCCGTGGAGGTTCTGCTTCAGAAGAGCACCCCGTGATCCGGTGCATGTGAAACTTATAGTATCTTTCCTAGCCAGGTGTGTGTGTTAGACTTTGTGTGGGTTATCGAGGGTTCTCTTGTCCCTGAGCCTCCGGGTTGTGTTGTCTTTCTGTGTGATATGTGTGTCCTCGCCATCTAGCTGTGGCAGAGTGTTCTCCGCAGACTGATAGGGGGGCTTGAGGGTCATCTTGACCCTCTAGAATGTGTGGTGTGTTGTGTTTGTTAGGTTTTGGGCCCAGAGTTGACTATATTTGTAATGTAATGTGTCTGTTAGGTTATTTTTGCCCATCAACACACACACACACACACACACACACACACACACACACACACACACGTTTGGTAGTAATACACGTTTCTCTGTTTTAGGACGGGGAAAAAGATGGTTTGAACTATGCAGCGTTGGAGTTCTCTGGCAGGAAAACCAAAGGAGGGAAGAAGAAGAACAGTGAAAGGAATCAGGAGAGTTTGTATTCTGCTGTGAGAGAAACCCACCCCTGAAGTCCACTATTCTGGGTGTTTGTGTCACCTCATGAGGCTAAAGGAGGTAGAAATGGTATTAATCCGGACTTGTTTATTGTCATGAGTGCATGAAGATAGTTTATTTTGTTTAATAATGTCGCTTCTTTTGGATCATAAACATTGAATTGCTCATCATTTGTCATGCTGTCTTTTGTGTAGCCGGGTCTTTATGCAGCAGTACTTAGCTTTGAAGAAAAATTCATCACTGTAATCAAATCTCAATGTCTAAAATTAAAATTCACAAATAAAATATAAAGAAACCTTGAGAAGAGAGTGAGGAGGAGAATGTTTTTTTTTAAAGACCGGGTAAACCAAAAATAATTATGGGTTTTGAGTTTATAATACCACAGGAAAATATATTATTAACCACCCTGCCAAATTTGAAGGACTAAAAAAATCGCGAAGTATATAAAATTATGCTTCAAAGTTGATGAAAAATGAGCAGTAATCCCTGGCTCAGGACGGTGGGGGCGTGTGCGCTGCAGGCCAGGAAACCACGCCCATCACCGGAGAGGTCCAACGGGCAAGCTAGCTGCAAACTGACAATTCAAATCAGACTCGTGAGCGGTAAAACCATAGACGGGTGAAACCACAGAATGCTAGTGCGCGGTTAATGTATTTATACCTAGAGGGCAGCAGGGGGCGGGTTTATGTGAGTAGGACCGCTTTACGTAACGCGGTCCTCGATGTAGACCCGCCCATTTTAAACCTGCACACAGAACATTCTCTGAGGCCTAGCTCCTCAAGGAAATGATGAATGGGAAAAATATTTTTTACATGTTTTGAGGGACACATTTAAGGCCTAATTAATATGATAAGAAGAAAAATACTGAATTTGGTTTACCCGGTCTTTAAGATTTAATCCAAAACACGAGGTAGCCTAATACAGGAAGGGGGACGTTACGGACGGTGCGTTCACATGAGACGAGTGACCAGATTTCTGAGACAAAATCCGGGAACATTTTCGGTTCAGCGGTGTAAAAACCTTCAAACATGTAGTGTTTTTGTCATATAGAAAAACTAAAATGGGGACACTGCCCTTACCATTCTCAAAGCAGTTTCTCTCACTCTATTTATCCAAAATTGCAAAGGAATATTATTGCGGACGAGATTGACGGACGCATACGGTGCGCAACTACTTTTCATTTTTTCCTTTATTCCAATTTCGGATCTTTCAGTCACAGTGAAAACCGGGGACATTTCCGGGGACAGCAGTGGCCGGGGACAGGTCACTAAAAACGGGGACTGTCCCCGGAAACCGGGGACGTCTGGTCACCCTAGTTAAGACAGCGTGCCGACCCAACACATTGGTTCTCTATGGGGAAAGCAGCTGTACTGTACTGAAAAGCATGACCGTACAGGACAGTGCTGAAACCAATAGATTTGCATTGCAGTCCGAAAGGACAGAATGCTAAATTTGGGTGTGCAAACTTGCCTTGCTCGAGAACTTGACGCCCAACCTATAATGACGCGCACGGTTTGCCACGGCGTCCCAATAATTCACCTTCAAGAATTCACCTTCAAGAATTCACCTTCAACTTCATGTAGGCGGGACCAGCCTGCGAGTATTTAAAATAGCAGTCCTCAGATTCATGTTAACATTCGTGTTAACATGATTCATGTTAACAAAGCTATTTAATTTAGTTTGAATGCCAAGCATACACTGTATTTCGATCCAAAGCCCCCCTAAGTTCTCCTCATTTGTATTAAGTGTGACTGTTTAACGTCATTTCAACACAAGAGGGCGACATGTAACCGAGTTTACTTTCATCTATTCCAGTATTCGTCCAAATACTTACAGTAGACCTACAAATAATTACAGTAATGGTGGTGTTATAGTAGCCCCATTCTGCAGGGGGGGGGGGGGTGTTCGAAAAAAAAAAAATAGTAGTAAGAGGTTGAGCAATTAAATACAGAAGCATTGTTACAATAAATACAAGACATTTATTTATATCTTCAGAAATAGAGAATTTATTTAATTTATTAAATTATTGTTTGTTTTTTTGTTTGTCCCCTGTGAGGTCAAAGACATCGTATTCAGAATAGTAGGAATAACAAAATTTTACCATCTCAGACAAATGTAGACTATGGCCATACCACTATTTAATCAGATAGAACAGTAGCATATTAAAGTCCTGCTATTACAGTCTGCTAGAAGATATAGTCAATCATAACTAATATCTTCAACGTAACTAACTAATCCTAACCCTAATGCTGAAGGACTTTAGTGTATAGCCTAGTGTTCATTTAAAACAATCAACACCACATACCTTTTATATAACGTCAACTTTCATATAGGACCTGTGGTTATATTTCTGACATGGAAAAGTCTTTAATTCCAGGCTCCAGAAAAAAGTGGAGAAGTGATATTCTAATAATTCAGTATTCCTTACGTATCTGATGGTGAGTCACTAGATGGTTCTATATGGTGGAAGCTGCTAGGTAGAAAGGACTTGAACAGATTGTTGAGGTATTTTGAGGTATTTATATGTTATATAAAACGTTAAACGTTAAACGTTAACGGTAGTGAGGTGAAACTCTGGACAAAATAGCGGCGTCGCTGTCGAGACATTATACAAATACGTTCTAAATCATAAAAACACGAGGATTATCGTTACTGACTGCATTGTGCTATCTGCATTGTGCTATCATATAATACTTTGGCCAGCAGCAGGGGAATAACAAGACCCAGGGGCCCAGGGTACAACAATTTGCAACTCTTGTGCCCCATACACCGCACAACCCAGAGAGTTGCCTTCATTTAAACACACACAACAATCAAACACCACACAACCTAACCCATCACCATGACCACCTCAGTGGCGGTGGTGATTCACGCCGACCACACAGTCACTGAGGTGTAATCCCCTATAAATTGTTCATCAATTCCACGCATAATGTCAATGCCGCAGAGGACCCAGGGGGGCGCTACAGGTCCAGCTACCCTTGTACCCTACTATCGTCCAAACCTTCCCAGGGAACCGGGACACGGCGACCATGCCTGTGATCCCCAGACAGACCCCACCTAAGGGGTCAGTTGTCCCCGACGGTCGCATCACCCTGAACATAGTCCCCCAAGTGCTCAGGGGGCCGGAGCAGACGGGCAGGCAGCCGGGGCCCCTGCCTGTGGCTTCGCAGTGTCGGCGCAGTGTTCCTACCGGGACACTACACCAACGCCTTCCCCCCCGGGTGTGAACGCACGTCTCCCGTAACGGGTATCGTAGGCCCTCCTTTCGCCTAACCCCAGAGTTAGCCTGAGCCTGGCGGGTGTAGTCTTGAACCACCTCCATCGGGGCTCCCACCAGGTACTGCTGGAGGCCCTTTTCTGCCCTCGCCAGCAGCCATCCATCCAGACCCGTCCTTCGACGGCTGACATTTGGCCCCCGGGCCGACGGAGCTGCCAGCGGGTGTGCCGGCCAGAGCCGTGGCCGATGGCGTGCTGCTCCGTCCACCTGCAGTCCTCAAGCAGCCTCAGCTGATGACACTGCTGCGGGTCGAGGTCATCCCTGCTGCTTCGCAACCACAGCGCATGGTGGCAGGAAGCCGTGGCTGTCGCAGGGCTGCTGGTGATGTGTGGTCCGGGCCTCCGGGGCGTTACCATGTCCTTCCCATGCCCGGACTGGAGCGCCACTGTCTCCACTCCAAGGAGGATGGCCGCCTCTGACAGATCAATCCGGACTCCCCAAGGGTCAGCAGGTCCAGGCCGATGATGCACGGGTCGTGGGTGTCGGCAAGCCCCCGGCCTCCCACCCGTACGACCAGCCGCTTCCTCCTCCCCCTCATCCCGGTCTCCTCTCCCGTCACCGTGGTCAGCCGGACGTTGGTTGGTGTCGATGCCCGCGGGAGGATGCCAGGACGCACCAGGGAGACGGTGGACCCGGTGTCTACCAGGGCCCGTAAGGGTCATCCATCGAGGTTTGCAGCCTACATACAGGCTCCCCCCCCCCCCCCCCCCGATATGGCCCGGTCAACTGACCAGAATGCACCGACCATGGAGAGGCTGGAGGGGTGGTCCCCTCACTGGACCGCTCCGCCGTAGGGCTCTGGAGGGGTGGTCCCCTCACTGGACCGCTCCGCCGTAGGGCTCTGGAGGGGTGGTCCCCTCACTGGACCGCTCCGCCGTAGGGCTCTGGAGGGGTGGTCCCCTCACTGGACCGCTCCGCTGTAGGGCTCTGGAGGGGTGGTTCCCTCACTGGACCGTAGGGCTCTGGAGGGGTGGTTCCCTCACTGGACCGTAGGGCTCCTAGGGCTCTGGACTGGTGGTCCCCTGGAGGTCCCCCCTGGCCAAAACACACACCCCGCGTTCCCGTTCACAGTAAGAGAAACAGGGAAGTTTGAAGACATTTCATTTTGAAGGACTGGGTTCATTTGGGTAGAAGAAAGTTGTAATTTGATGCAGAAAAATATGAATTTTTGCTTTTACTATTTATTTAGATGACAATTTTATCTAAAGCAACATATAGTGATTGTTGTGATGGTGATTATAGTCATAGAGATAGAGAGGTATGCCATCAATAAGCAGGGGGTTAGGCATCGTGCACTGGAATGTCTACAGGAGTGATTGGAACATATGCAGATGTGCTATCCTAAATTCGCTGTTTGAGTTGCACGATATCTTTAACAATGAAACGTAAATTGTTGCATGTTCGCCTGTCATCTAGTCATTCCCTTATTGTCTTGTTGACAATCCTCACTACGTTTTCTACCCTTACCTACACATATACATTTTCCACTTTCCACTCCAGGGCTTCACACTGTATTGTGATTGTAGCCTATTCCATGCTACAATCAATACACTGAATGAAATTGAATTCGTACCATTACAAGGCCAGGAGATACGTTATCTAGAAATTATTATGGAACAGAAGAATGGAAAAGGAGTGTGCTGTGAGCAACAATTGCTTGTTCAGAAGGCTGAATAAAAGCTGTCCAATCCCATCCCCCCATTCCGTCTTCCATGTTTCTAAAGGAAATCAAGTGTGACGATTACTCACTGGACTATTGGACTATTCCATGCTTCTCAGTCTTTCACCCCAAAACAGTTGATTGGTTGTTTGCTGTTTAAATATGTTCAGTGTTACTTTTATTATAATATTATCAGATGGGCTGTGGAGATTGTAAACAATTCTTCTATTTGACTACAGTAGATTTAAAATGAAGCTAGACAACATGTAGTTGGCCTAATATATTAATTATGGGATATGGCCATAGTGTTAGTCATACTGTGTCAAACTCACTACACCTCTGATAATATAATACAAATAACACTGGACATTTCATCCTAGTATTAGGCCCTGTCCCAATTCTTCCCCTAGGTTTGAGCCCTAACCCTAGGGTTCCTGCGAAGGGGTAAGGTGTCCCAATACTTAGGGGAGCAAGGGGGAGTGCCAATTTTCCCTTAAATTCAACCCTTGAACGCTAGCCAGCTCGGGAGCTGACTTGCAGCCAAGGGCACTCAAAGCAAGTGTTCTTGTTAAGGGGAGAGAAATGGGACGCCTATCAATCTTATAAACCTCAACGTACGGGATAACATTTTGAAGTTTTTTGAAATTTTGAAATTACAGCTCACCCATTTTATCTCTTTGATTAGGCTCAATGTGATGTCATTGTGGTTTCATTGTATTAAGTGTACTCAAGTGTTTTAATGGAGTGTGTTGAGCAATCAGGCCACAGCATATGGGCTCCTCCAAACTATATTTACAGATTAAATAAGTCTTTTATCCACTTTAATTTAAAAATCAATCTCTGTATGTTTGTCTTCCTCTGAGTTTGATGTGGATTGGGTGAGAATGGATACTTGTTAATACAGCCCCCGAAAGTCACTGGCCTGCACTCCTCTCCCTGCTATTTAAAGCACACTCACACTAGGCTCAACTGGGCCTGAGTACGGTTGCCTCTTGTACATATAGGTTGCGTATCCGTGTGTGTGCACGTGTCGGCTCATTAGCATCTGTACCGTGGCCTGAGCACACCTCTCCCAAGTGTACTGAGGCCACGGAATTTAACTGTACTTGAGTACGGATGGCGTGCTCACACTAGCCAAACGATCTAGACTTTAGGGGGCAAACGTACTTGGGCACGTACAGATGGCCTAGTGTGAGTGCGCCCTTAATCTCCCGTAAGAGAGTTCATTCAGTGCGGAGTGTGGAAACCTTTCCTCTGTTTCCTACTCCTTTGTCTTTCTCTTTCTTTCTTGCAGTCTGTTACTGCAATAGTTCTTCCTTGCAGTTCTTTCATGTGTCTGTCTCTCTCTTTCTCTCTCTCTCTCTCTTCCACCATGCCTCGTTCGCTGGACACTCCCAGTTGTCTCTGCGCCTGGTGGCCTGTTGGTGGCTGACCTGTTGGGCAGGCTCAGAGTCTCTCTCCTGACCAGTCTCAGTGCTGCAGCAGGCAGCGTGGTACCTGGAATACCAGAACAGGTGGTTTTCCCTGATCTTCGGATATCTCCCAAGTGTGTATCTAAATGAAAGGGACACCTGCTGACCTTTAATGGTCTCACTGACTTAAGTTTTGCCTCAGTTGACTGAAAGTCACTCTATCACATATGCAGTAAATCTCTGTTTTTGAAGCAGCTGGCCAGTCTTCAAGACACAAAGTGGCGGGAACACGGACAAGTTCCACCGAACATCTCTCCCACATGGCGGTTGCTGTACAAGCCTCCCATCTCCAAAAGAGTGTGGGATTTGCAGTGGCGCGTCCTTTACTTGGCCATCCCCACTAATCTTTTTGGTTTATAGGATCAACCCTGACGAACCTGCCCTTTCTGCCCGGCCCCGGACACAGTTTTTAATTATTTTACCGAATGCTCCAGATTCTTACCTTTGTTTTCTCTTCTGCAGACATTGTTAGAGAAACTTGGGTTTCTGTTTAATCAGAATATGTCAGTATTTTCAGTGAGGTACATTAAGGAGAGAATAGGAAAATGAACACTGGCAAATTTCCTTCTCGGTCAGGCAAAGCTGGCCATCTATAAAACCCATAAGACTGAGGAGGAGGAGGGCAATGGGAAGGACTTGGTGGGGGTGTTTAAAGTGATGGTCAGGACCAGGGTGGCAGCTCATTTTGCATATATAAGATGAGTTTTTGTGCTTCCACCAGCAGGGTGTTGCATTGGTGGTGTCATATGCTCAGTGGACTCCACTGATGGAATCACACAATGGTTTTATTTTTGTTCCTTGTGGTTTGACTTAACAGAAGAAGATGATGTATGTTTTATGAGGTATCACATGTCCGAGTGATGAAATAAAAGTCATTTTAAAAGTCAAAAGTCTCTCTCTCTCTCTCTCTCTCTCTCTCTCTCTCTCTCTAGCCTGCTCTCTCTTCATTGCTGTTCCAGTGTGCTCCAGCGAGGATGAGCTGTTCCACATTGTGAGGTGTCTATGCTTCCCACTGGCCAACTGCTTGCTAGAAAGCAGCTCTCTCTCTCTCTATCTCTGTTCCCGTTCGCCCTAGAGACTCCTGCTGCTTTCAAAACAAAGAGCTCTCTGTCAGCCTACCTATCTCTGTGTTGTATACAAACAATACAATGGTGACGGAGCGTAGCAGTCGACCTATCGCTCAGGATCTTCAAGGTCTGCTCCTGCCAAGTCCTGCCCTAGCTTCACCTAACTCTAATCTGATCTCCGGTGTATGTTTGTGGATGTGTTTGTGTGTGTTTAAAGAAATATGAGTGTGTTTTTGCATATATGTGAAGTGTCATTGAACGCTGGGAGTTTGATGCTTGGGGTGTGTGGTAGGGTCTGCACTATCTCTGCGTCTGTGTGTGTGTTGTCGTGCGTGCAAGGTCAAACAAGAGCGGGAGTCAATAGTTCCCATCTCCGGCTAAGAAGAGAAACAACTTCTATTCATTTCCTCAAAGCTTTTCTTCTGCACATCAATAGCCGTCCTTGACTTTCTGACGCCTTCCTCCTGCCCTTCTCCTCATCCTACCCCCACTATGATGATTATGTTAAAAAGCAGGATTGTGTCGATTAAGTGGTTGGAAAGAAATATTCAGCTGTGAAAGCGCTTGAAAGGTCTGACGGTAAACCTTGAAAATGGTACTGTTTTCCCCCAGTAGGCTAAATAAAGATATCAGCAAAAACATGGTGCGTCGTGAGTTGGCCTGTTACATTGGGTAAACAGTTATCGATCCGAAAGTAAGTTAACGGTGACTAGATATAAATAAAATTAAAAAATAATAATACATAACCAAAATGAGTAATGCTAAAAGCTGCAGTTTTGAACCACATGGGCTAATGAAAACTTAAGTAGGCCAAAAACAGAAACATGGAAAATGATTACATTTATCAAGGTATTAAGTTGTAGAATCCTGTATATAGCAAAAAAAATGGTGGATTAATTATTGATTGGGAAATAATGAGGCTGCATAGCTTATAGAAGCGGTACTTCGCTTTATCTGCTTTCTAATCTCAGTGGAATTCATTGAACCCAAACTGTCAAAACGATGGCTGGAAAAACCAAGAGTATAGTTTACCTGACTAATGCGTGACCGGGCCTGATTAATTAATGGTGCTGAAACACGGGTTTTTGAGATCCACGCAGAATACCAGATGTATAAAAAAGCGTCTTATGCTGTATTATGTATTATGAAAATACGAATATTTTTTAATTATTTATTTAAAAAAATCAAAGCTACATGGAGCCACTGCAGATGGGGGAAGAGCCCCATTCAGCTCAGGAGCCTGGGGTTGATGATCCCTGGCCTAGTGCAGTGCATGTATAAAGACATTAGAGTAGACTGCCGTGTGATCGGTTTGGGATATTAACCTCACGCCTCGCACAACAGTTACTCGTATCCTGCAGTTGAATGGGCCAACATTAAAACACTGTTTTACTCTCCCTTTGTATTGTGAATGAATGAAACAAACACACACACACACACACACACACAAACAGGAGATAAGGTGCACTTGTATCTGCTCTGCCTCACGCAGACTGGACTGGGTTTCTGCAGGATGGTAACACTCATGTGTGTGTGTGTTTTGTGTGTGTGTGGTGTGTGTGTGTGTGTGCCTGTCTCTTCATGTCATTGAACAGGGTTGTACAGTGTGCCTCTCACAGTATAATTCATTTTAAAACAAAGTACATAAAGAAATGCATAATAAAAACAAATCTGGTTTGTATGTAAGGAGGTGATCGTGTTTGACTCCCACTCAAAGGTACTTGGTTTGATCCCCAATGTATGCAGCCTAACCTGTAGGCTTAATCAAGGAAAAATAAACAAAGGGAAAGTGTGTGTGTGTGCTACCCGTACATGTGTAGGTTTGTGCGATGTGTGAGAGCATACCTACACGGGCACATGCAGGCCTTCCTTTGTAATACAAGTCACGCTAGTGTATGCTGTCTGACGCAGGAACGTAGCGCCTGGGATGTAGAAATGAACCTGCAACACCTGCATAGCCCTGCACAAACCACGCTCTCACTGGCAGTGACAGCTTTAGTTGTTTTCTGTTAGTGACTTCAATATCAAAAGTGAGAGAGAGAGAGAGAGAGAGGGAGAGAGAGAGAGAGAGAGAGAGAGTGGGAAGGAGGGAGCAAGAGAGTGAGAAAGAGAGTGTGTGCACACTTGTGTTTGGGCATTGGCGTGTGTTGCTCTTCACGCCTTCCCCCCAGCACATTTCTTTGTGTTTTTGTTATGACATTTCTTTTAGCGACACAAACACCCACTCTGACGGTGTGTTCAGTTCCAACAAAGTCCAACGTTCCATTAGCACTGGCTGCCAAACACAACCCTCAAGGCTGCAACCGGTTACCTCGGGTCAGAGCACTGGAGCCACCTAGAGAATGGCTATAGAGAAATTACATTTAAATGATGATACAATTATCTGAACCAGGTGGTTTCACACATCACAACCTCACTGGGTTAGAATTGAGCACGTTCAAATTGTTGATGCAATCGTAAAATATTATTTCACAAACATGGATGTTTATGTCTCTGAGAAGTGAAGAAGTTTTATTATTTTCAAAATATAGATCAATACATCATTTATATATCTGTTTGTTGTGTGTGTGTGTGTGTGTGTGTGTGTGTGTGTGTGTGTGTGTGTGTGCGTGTGTGTCACAGTGTGTATGGTCATGATCACAGGGTCAGTCCGAACATCTCCTCCGATATTTTCTCTACTGCTCAGCCTTGAAGACAAAGGCTCTCTGTCTGCTCTTATCAGCTCTGGAGAGGCACATCTGTGCACCGCTACTCTTCCTCTCTCCCCTACCGTCTCCTCCACCAATCAGCATGACTACCCCGCCTTGCAACTGGACAACAGCTGCTGAACCTCCACACCCGACCCCTCCTTCACACATTTGTCCCTCTGTGACGTTGCAACACCAACAGACTGAAAAACGCCTTTGTCCCCGCAGTGCCATTCAACTGTACAACACCACACTCGGAGGAGGAGGACGACGGCGGAAAAGGCGGACAGAGGTCGGGAAGGGGCACCAGGCCTGACACACCACATAACACTGCCTATCAAACACAACTTGGCAGTTTGAGACACCGTTTTCTTGCACTGTTTTTATGCACTGTTCACGCACTCCGTCATACTTGCCTGTGTAGTATTTCTTCTTGTATATTATTTCCCTGTATATATATATTTTTTGCATTTTGCATTTTGTACTTTTGCACATTTATACTTGTTCTTCTTCTAACTCTTATTCTATTGTATCATGGTGTTTGCTGCTGCTGGAATTGCAATTTCCTGAGGTAACCTTACTGAGGGATTAATCAAGTTCCTATCTATCTCTCTCTCTATCTAAATAGCGGCAAGGAGTCCGGATTGTGCAACGGGTTGCTCATGTGATTTATCATGAAGTACCATACTGTATATATACTGTACATTGTTCAGTTACAGGAGCTGGAGCAGTTCAGCTTCACAGCACAACCCATAAAGGACATCAGAGTACACGATTGTTGATTTATCAACTGAATTAATCCCTCGGAGGGAAACAGGGAACTCTCGACCACGTACATTGATTACATATGGACAACGACCATGACAAAAAACCCATCTCAAAGCAGAGCGAAGATATAAGAATGTACAGCCCTAAAATGTACCTATGATATGAATGGAGGAGTAGTAGGAGACAAGTGTGTCTCTGCCTCTGCATTCCTGCCCTGTTGTTCCTTTAAACCTGGTAAAGCTGCATTTCACTTAATGTATTGCTTCTCCTATCTTGATTGTATGCTTGATTGTATGAGTGTTCTCAGCATAACTTGTAAGTCACTATCGGATAAAATATATGGCATATTTATATACATACATATGCCAGAATGTAAAATCTATATTTGAGGCCCCAGAAATAGTATTGGTGTTTCCATGTTTACAGTGTTCTTGCTTCTAGCTTGGACTGAAAACTGGACCGCCGGTGAGTTAATTGTCTGCAGGATGATGGAGGTTGTAATTAGCATGCAAGATATGAAAATAGAAAATAAACCATCATTAATTCCTAAAAATAGTCCAGTACATCAAAAAAAGATAGAGGGCTCAAGCTAACAGAATTTGAAATAATAATGTTTCATTGTTTTTACTGGTCCTAATAACCCCTTGTATCATATATTGAAAGTATAGCTTCATGCAAATCCTGTCCTGTCAAGGACTTGCTTGCTCCCTAGCCTGTTGAGTGTGTGCGCGTATATGCCGGCTCAACATTTGGATGAGGACATGGACAAAGATTGCATGTAGGCCCACAGACAAGTCATGTTTCAAGCTTTGTCTCAGTTAAAGCTGCAGTGTGTAAGATGTACTGGCATCTAGCGTTAAGCTTGCAGATTGCAACCAAAATAATAATTTGTGCTAATGTAGAAACATGGAGGTGCAACAGGGTGGGCTCTGTGGAAGAGGAGCTTCTCACTACTAGATAGATATAGATAACGGGCTCATAAGGCAATGAAAACACAAGGATTATTATTTTCAGGGATTATACAGATACTTTTGCATTAATATTCCATTACTGCCCAGTCCGTTAAGGTAAATGGCGTTAAGATGGCGTATACACAGTGCACCTTTTATAACCTAATTTGAGTGAATTTGTTGGATAAAAGAAACAGGTTATGGGGGGTAACACCCCTTGTACACTGTACACGTCCGTCGACGAATCTCATTGACTTTACATGGGACGCTCCCGAAATGCATTGTGGGTCCGTCCATCAAGTCGGCTTCGTCTCTTGCGTCCAAAAGTTGAGAAAAGTTAAACTTTTTAGGCTGCGACGGATCCGTCACCCAATCAGATCACGTTATGCAAATATACGCAAGTGCACTGTCCAATGAAATCGCCTTTGTAACACAACCCGGGAAAACAAAGCCCCGTCAAAAAGCCCCCCCGATCCGTCGACGGACGTGTACAGTGTGCAAGGGGTGTAAGGATGCTTGTATGTGAAAGAATACCCTAGAAAATGAATATATATAGACGTAAATTATATGAAATTACATGTTTAGAAGGAGGGATACGCACTCTGTGTACTGCAGTGAAATGATCCCTGAATTTACCTTGGTTCACCTAGTATATAATGGTACACTTTTAATGCGTGATTTGGATGTCCTTAGGGATAACATGAGACTTTTATTGATTACTATTGCAATTTCGCTGGGTCAAACCATGGACTGAAAGGACTAAATGGAACATTCTAGTGTTAGACGGCATAGAAGAGCTAATCAAATGGAAATGTAAGAATACAAATAAGAAACAAATGGTAATAGCTACAATATACATACTGCTGATTTAAACAATGTGATGCAGAACCAGCAGCGGCCCAAGAGGAGGTATGTTAGTGTGTGTGTGTGTGTGTGTGTGTGTGTGTGTGTGTGTGTGTGTGTGTGTGTGTGTTGTAAAAGCAAAATAGTGAGGGATAATCTTTATTTTAGAATAACAGATATTTATATATATAACAGATAATAACAGTTATTTAAGTCATTAATATTAAGCATCGGACCCACAGACAGATGGACAGGTTGTTATGATGTTTATCTTAGTGGAGCACAATCTAGTCACACACACACACACACACACACTCAGACTGACAGACACAGTCTGATCTATTTTACTAACACAACTTTATTTTCCGTGTACTTCCAGGAAAGGTGAGATTGTTTGGCAGCATGTTGATGTCAGGGTTACGGAACTGTCTCCTCAACAAAGGTTTAGGGTGGGAGAAGATCGAGGAAGATGAAATATAGGAGAAAATGAAGAACAGTTAGTGAGGATAAGACTAAGAACATAGCAAAAAAAAGAATGTGCTCATTTAAATGCAATGCAGAAAGAAATACCCTCTGGTTGGATGCCTTTATCCAAACATAACACATTCAACCTAACAAGTACCTTCTTAGCGTGGGGTCGCTTGACGAATGGATTGGATCTTAGACAGATGGATGCAGGCATGCTGGATGGCTGAATGAATTGATTGATACAATAACAGTGGTTGAATGGACCAATGGAGAGATAAATGGATGGATGGAAGGATGGATGTAGGGGGATGGATGGAGGGTTGGTTTGATGGGGGGTAGATGGACAGACAGGTAGACTAAATGAAGGGATGGATGGATGGATGGATGGATGGATGGATGGGCAGAGGGTTGAATGTATAGTTGGACCTTAGAAAAATGGTTGTTTGGATGGACAGTTGTATGGTCGTAATCAGCATTGACAGTAAATAAGATCTAGTTTTTGTTGTTGGTATGTAGCCAAGAGGGTTTCTAGAAGCCAGTGTTGACTTTGTCTAGTTTCTGTGCAGTGAATCACTACAGAAGAGCTGCCACTAGCTCAGGAGACAAGCCAACAACATGCCAATGACTCTTCTCTTATGTGGTGACAAGAAGCCCTTGAGCAAGGTATTAACTGTCACCTATTTGAGGATTTATGTATTTTCCCCCAGTTGTTTCAGTATTGGAATTTATAAGTTATAAGTTGCACAGATTCCTGCACGGTGCTGAAGGCTCCTAGCTATTGCTAATGGCTTCTAGCAAGGGCTAATAGCTTCTCAAACAAACCCGGGCATCACACGGCTGTCTAGTCTAATGTCTGCCAGGGGACGGCAAGCTAACAGAGAGGCCTTTGTTTTGGGTGGATTGGGTGGATTAAATTCCTCCCTAATTATACTTTACTTCCCCAATGATAAAACAACAGCTTGTCATCTTATGAAAATAGTTGCTATTGTTCATTGTTGATTTGCTGGCGGGAGTGGAGGTGTAACCGGGGTTGTGCTCTGAGATTGACTCTGTGCCTGTGCCTCGTCTCTCTATTCCCTTCTCTCTCATGCTCTCTCTATCATTTATTCCTATACTCACTGCATTGATCTCTCAAATAGTATCTCTTCCAATGTAAATGATCACTCTCTCTAGACAGGGATAGAGAGCGTGTGGGAAAAATGGAGAGGAAGAGAGGCAGAAACCACAGGAATACTTGATTTGATAGAGAGGTAGATAGAGGTAGGGCGGGGAGCCAGAGAGATATCTTGTACAGTCTACGATTTCAAGCAATTCCAGGCGAGTATGTTTGCACCCATTGCCATAGTTACAGGATAGTTTCAGCGGCTCTGCAATAAGTCACAGGATTATGCAAGCATACAATAGAGGGGATTCATCAAACAATAGACAAGAAAAAAGGAAAAAAAAGTTTCTTGTTTCACAACATGTGTTTTGTAACTTCTCCTTCTGTTTATTCTTGGCTGTGTGATTAGGAGAGACATGGGAACTAATTCAGGTGGATAATGCAGATGAAACAAAACAACACATAGAGTGCATTACTTTAGATCAAGTTAATAGAGAGACGGCCCAATGTTAGTCTTGTGTTCAGATGGTTGCTGTCTTAATGGTTTCAAAGGTGAATATACAGACCCCCTCACCCCCCCACACACATCATTTATTACCATGTCCTAGGATGTATGACCTCCCACCACCCAAAAGTGAGGAAGGTGTGGAATGGGAATTCCAGATTTTAGAAAGGACTTCCAGACGATGGCTCAGTGCTTCTGTATATAACGTACCAGGTAGATACTCTCTATATGCTATATTTAAACTGAGCTACTTCATTTTATGTCCACTGCATGTACTTATACTACTTTATGGAGCCCCCCTGGGGTCACATGGTAGAAAAAAAATACCTTGACATGTAAATCCATGCATGATTCCGAAACTGTGCACATGGTTTTCCCAATCCGTGCGCATGGTTTTGGTGTGTTCTACACAACAGGGATTCCCCATGAGCATTGTGACGGTAAACGCCTGATTTAAACCGGCCTCTATAAAGTATGAATGACTGAATGTAGTGTTTATCATCTATACAGTATGATTGACTGAATGTAGGGTTTATCATCTATACAGTATGAATGACTGAATGTAGGGTTTATCATCTATACAGTATGATTGACTGAATGTAGGGTTTATCATCTATACAGTATGAATGACTGAATGTAGGGTTTATCATCTATACAGTATGAATGACTGAATGTAGGGTTTATCATCTATACAGTATGATTGACTGAATGTAGGATTTATCATCTATACAGTATGAATGACTGAATGTAGGGTTTATCATCTATACAGTATGATTGACTGAATGTAGGATTTATCATCTATACAGTATGATTGACTGAATGTAGGCTTTATCATCTATACAGTATGAATGATTGAATGTAGGGTTTATCTTTACATATTTGACTGTACAGTTACGTTGGCTTTACAATCATTTTAGAGGCTTCTTGTGTGCTATAGTCTATAGAGTTGCAGCATGACATAAAGCAACTCCAACCACTGATTTATAATCGTGTCCAAAAAAGAGAGAAAAAAGAGAATATCGCTGTACATCATGAATGTTGTAAAACTTAGATATTTCTGTTCATTGTAAACCAAATATTGTAATTTTTTAACATTGTTTTGAATATATTGCTAAATTCTTTGAATGATGATGATATTTGAATATTTATATTGATATTGATATTTTGTTTATTAAAGATAAACCTCTATATAGTAAAGATGTGCCTCATCTTGAATTTATCTTATGCTCATGCATGAGGCCTGTGTAGGACCAGTGAGCCATCACAATGCTTCATGGGGAATCCCTGCTGTGTAGAATGAACCAAATCCATGTGCACGGATTGGGAATCCGAGGGAACGGATTTATATGTGAACCGTGGGGACGGTTCACATATATATCAGCACTTACTTAGAAAAAAACTAACTTTGAGATGCTAAGGCGAATTTTACATCAAGTAAGAATCACTGTTGTGGCATCATCCACATACAGAATTCAGCAGGAAATATAATCCACACTAAACAAGAAGTAGCCTGCAGCCCCATGCACTGGAGGTCAGCAATATCAAGGTAAGGCTGTAAGCCACACACAACTGGTTGAATACGCTTAAGGTGTTTTCCATCGAGGATGCAAGGGTCCAAATATGTGTTTATTTAACAATGATGTTGAGGCCTCAACACGCAATCTTCTTCAGCACTGACAGGCCTTTATAGCCAGCAACCAATCCTAGTTGAGTATAGAAACTAATAAATAAACATTTGCGGATTCAAATACGTCATCAGCAGTACCGGCAGTGCTCCGGAAATGTTACAAGGTGATGAGGTGGGAAATTTGCTATACATATTTTCCAAGATTTTGATCCCTGTTCCCGTTCCCAAATATAATGGAGACATATGATATGACCTCACCTTCTGGTTCGTTACATGGATCAGTCTGGACCTCTAAATTAAAATGTGATTGGGGCCAATTGGGGACTGTGTTGTAGTTAACGACATAAACTGGCCTTTAGTTATTGCAAGAATAAACACAACAACGACTATTCAACAAGAACATTAGTATGCACTAGGGAAGTTTCCCGGCTGGTTTTCGCCATTCTGAACAGTGCACCATGATGGCGTGAATGGTGAGAATGTCTAATATGAAGAGAACTGGCACTCTTTGGTGACTTCCGGTTTCTGAACTGGTTGCGGCAACACATCTGTCCATGCGAGGGCGCTCGCCAGTGAGGGCAGAATGAATGGGAGTCGACGGGGTTTCACCCTCAAATTCCACTTTTCTCAGGGTGTAATTTTTTGTCAAGTAATTTGAAAGTCACATTCAAAAGGGGGGGGGGGGGGGGGGGCTAAGCTAATACATTCAGCTGAATATTTATTTTTTTAAGTTCACTTATCTGTTCTAAAAATCTGTTCAAAAATATGATGACGTCACTGCTAGAGGTCCTGCTCTACGGCAAGTTCTGAGTCACTTTGGCACTTCCGCATATATATATATTTAAGCAATAGATCACGACAGGGTGTGGTATACGCTCATTATACCACAGTTAAGGGGCGTTGTCCGTCCCGACGCGCAGCGGAGGGGCGGCGACCCCTTCACTGTGGTATAATGACCGTTTATACAACAGTTAGTTCCGACCGGTCCCAACCGAGCAATTTGATTGGACAACGAGACATTCCATAGTGCTGATATACAGTATAACAGCACTGGGACTTTTCACAGACATAATCACTCCGCTGTACGGGCGTTCTAATAACCGTTATTAGCTAACGTTACATCAGCTGTTAAATAGCCTATCTTAGATTGTGGCAAACTTTGCACGGTAAAGATGGACATATTTCCAAAAATAACATTTGATTTGAACTATGAATGGTCATCATCAGACTCGGAGGAGGACGAAGGGAAGGAAAGAGGCCTGGATACATCAGCGCAAACCAGGTGTGCTGATATGACATCAGCCGACCTCGACAACTTAGAGAAGAGCAAAAATGAAGCGAACACTGTAAGGCAGACAACCTGGGCTCTGAACTGCCTTCAGACCTGGATTAATCTAAAAAATATCCAGGTCAACTTTCAATCGATTAAGAAGACCGAGCTGAACACGGTGTTGAGGCAGTTTTATGGATCGATCCGGACAACTAAAGGGGAGCTCTACAGCATCAGCAGCTACCTCGGACTTCGGGCTGGATTGAATCGATACATCAACGAACCTCCAGTTAGCCGTTTGTGGAATTTGATGCAGGACCCAGAGTTTACATCAGCTAATAATGTCTTCAAAGGAGTCGTCAAAGAGATCAGAAGGGCAGGGATCGACAGAACAACACATCACCCCCCGATCTCACCTGAAGACCAGCGCATCTTAAAATATGCGGCAGCGCTGAGTCCAGACAATCCTCAGGGTTTACTGAACAAGGTCTGGTATGACATTCAGTTGCACTTTGGACGCAGGGGCAAAGAGGGGAATCGGGACCTCAAACCTGACTCATTTATACTGAAAAGTGACGACAACGGAGCAAAATATTTCACAATGTCGTTCAATGAGGAAACAAAAAATCATAAAGACCCGCTGGAGAGAGACAGAGAAAACCGGAGGGGCGCTATGTACGAGGAGCGAGGAAATGCGCTCTGCCCGGTAGCGTCGCTCGCAAAATATTTAAAGAGAATCCCACCTGGTGCAAAGGCCCTGTATCTGCAGCCGAGGAGGGGGACAGTGGAGACAGACGGCTTCTGGTTTACCGCCGTTCCCCTGGGAGTAAATCAGCTGGCACAGATGTTACCCAGGATGTGCAAGGAGGCGGGGACACACACGTCTTACACCAACCACAGCCTGAGAGCCACTGCCATACAGAAACTGTCTGATGCGGGACTCGAGGCGAGGGAGATCATGGCAGTGAGTGGGCATAGGTGAGATGCTTTATACATTTTGACACTGTGTCGCAGAACATAAAATACATATCTAAACAAAAACTTTTTTCGTAGGTCTGAAAGCTCACTAAAAAGCTACTGGAGACCATCTATGGAGAGCCGGAAACGCTGGAGCAACGTGCTGTCTGATCGAGCTGTTAACTCACCAGAAACACACATCATGCCACCAAAGCGTCTGTCAACAGACTCATATTTCAGTGGTTGCACAATAAATGGAAACATTCAGATAAATGTAAATGATACAAAGTAGCGGCGGACACAGAGCAGAGCCTATCGCTCTGACACAGAGTAGCGAGCTTGTGTCTAGGAATGTATATGTGTTGCCTGGCAACAGCCTAGTCTCCCTTCAGTTGCGGAACTATTTTTGTTGGCGGAGCCGAATAAATGATTACTAAACAAACAAATCATAATCTCTTGTTTCTTATTACTGTTAACTAATAAAATGTGCTCGTAGCACTGTTGTATAAAAGCAATATCACACTCGAGGTCGTGCTGTTGTACTGTATATCAGCACGGCTGTGATTATCTGCGGCACTCGGCCTGCGGCCTCGTGCCTACGACCGAATCACAGCCGTGCTGATATACAGTACAACAGCACTCCCTCTCGTGTGATATTGCTTAAATATCACTGACTAAAGTGATCTATTGCTTTTATAAAACGGTTACGTAAATATGGCGAAATGAAAGTCATAGACACCCTCAATTTTGAAAAAGCTAGAAAGTCGGAAAAGCATTTTTTTTAACGAATACAAAAAAGTAGTGCCTCTGGCTGCCTGCAAAGTGTACGGCGGTTGCTATGCAACACACTGTAGCGTCCTTCAGAGAGAAGGCGAACCAAGCTACCGTCTCTAGCCTTCTCTCTGAAGGACGCTACAGTGTGTTGCATAGCAACCGCCGTACACTTTGCAGGCAGTCAGGAGGGACTACTTTTTTGCATTTGTTTAAAAAAAATGCTTTTCCGACTTTCTCGCTTTTTCAAAATTGAGGGTGTCTATGACTTTCATTTCGCCATACTTACATAACCATTTTATAAAAGCAATAGATCACTTCAGTCAGTGGTATACGCTCCGCTGCGCGTCGGGACGGACAACGCCCCTTAACTGTGGTATAATGAGCGTATACCACAGCCTGTCGTGATCTATTGCTTAAATATATATATATATATATATAACAATTAACTTTGATGGAAAGTCCTCCTTAAGATAATGTTTCTGATTCTGCTTCAGCTTCAGATGTCATTAAGAGGGGTCTCTGGTCGTAATCAGTCGCAAGTCCGTCCCTGACCAATCAGCATTCATTAGCAGAATTCAATCTGCACTCATGCGATCACCCCCAGTGGAATTCTAATGGAACTGCAACCAAGTTCGATACAATGGGGCTCAATAGAGAGTGCCAAGGCTCTCTGTAGACGGGCTCTGGCATCACATGTTTTGTCACGCTGATTGGCTGAAGGAGTTTGTCTGTCAAGGCAAGAAATCCCAACCAGTGAAATTGATGTGAGTGGCTAGGGGTCCAGGCTGATCCGTGTGGCAAAACAGAATGTGAGGTCACGTGATAAGGATTTTCTATGAAAAGAGCTCAAAATGTCCCTGCGGCTGGAACTTTAGAAGAGTGCTGAGCCCCCTGGGATCTCTTTTACGGTAAGTTCAAGCAATGATGGAATTCATGAATATTACTGTATTAAATGCAATACGATCGCTAATAAATATGCTTTTATTTATTATTTATTATTTTTATGACCAGATGGTCAGTCACCATCGCCTGTCAAGATTAAACAAAATAAAACCATTAAACCTGTATCCATAAAAGGATCTTGAAGGGTGAAAATTCCATCATAGCATACTGTGTATTGAGGTATCACAATATTTTTAACAGATTTCCCGTTCTTGTTGTGTCGTTTCCTTAAAGAGTAATATTAATGATTTATTGATTTAGTTGGTACTACTATGTACGGACATAATTGACATAAGGAATAAGAAACCTTATGATAGTCTTTATTTTGTTATTGTCTGCCTGTGTGTCTTAGTTCAAATGGTCAGGAACAAACAGCTGCCTCCTTGTGTTGTCCTAACTTGTTCCGTCTGCATCAATTATCATCTCACAGTCATAAACACACATGCCCACATGCACGCCAGCACACGTCCACACACACACACACACACACACACACACACACACACACACACACGCACGCACACACGCACACACACACACACACACACACACACACACACACACACACACACACACACACGCACACACACACAATCCCTTTTTTCTCTCTTTCATTGAAAGTTTCCACAAAAAAAAAGCTCCACAAAAAGAAGTGTTTAACTATGAGAAGCAGCTTCCTTAGAAACTGGAGGGGTATTTGCGGCCTTCACCTTTAGAGCAACATTTTACAAAGTTGTTGGAATAAACCTTGAAATCAAAACCCTCACAATTTTTCACATTCCAAAAATGTGATAAATGTTTATCATGGAGTTCTGTTATAGTACTATAGAATACCTATGATAGCATTGGGATAGTACTGTAGAAGGACTTTGAAGTGGCAGTATTGTGATAGTACTGTAGAAGTCCTGTGATAGCATTATGATATGACTGTAGAAGTCTTGTGATATTATTGTGATGGTACTGCAGAAGTGCTTTGTAATGGTAGAATTGTGGGTGAGAGTAATGTCTGGTCATTCTCTTTCCCATCTTCTTGCTCACCAATCCCTTCAGTTCAAGTAACAGTAAAAAAAATTCTGTTATCCCTATGACAAATGATGGAAAGACTGAATCGGCAAAATGAAACAATGTAGTCTGTGATCAAGTGAAAGGTAAATAAACACGTTTTATTTCTCTGTATTACTCTGTATTTCTCTTCCATAATGTTAGAATATTATCTTAACCTATCAGTGGCAAAAAAAAAAAAACTTTTAGAGGACATTGACGCAATGACATTGCCCCAAAGGATTACATTGCAGCCCTCTTTTGTGAATTATAGCATGCAGTGTTCCTGCTCAATACTGCACCAATTAAAAAAAAAACGTTGCCCACATTAGACCCTTAGACCCAGAATGATCTGAAAATATGGTCCAAGTTGAACAATCCTGGAGGTTTTCCTTTAAGCCTTTCACTTCACAATGATTAACATATGATTCTATTGGAGGAAGAATGGATGCAGAAAACCTCTCAAACTAAAAAGTGAATGGAAGGGTGTAGAGAAGAAGGTGGGAAGAGAAGGGGCTTGGTTTATGAGATGTTGGATTAGAGGCAAAAGTTCTGAAAATAATTATTGGATTACCGGAACGCTGGCCGCGTCCTACCGTTCAAGTGTCAACCCATTTGCGAGGCTCCAATTGTCTTGAGTGAGATATAATAGGTAGCCTGATAATGCCTAGAGCTCTTTCACTGTTGGTTCAAGCTTGTCGGGGGTGTAATTCAAAGTGTAGTGTTTGTGATCAAGGAGATTTTATGTAACAATCAAGTCAGCTTCCCCACCCTTAATCCTGATTTTCATACTTTTTTATGTTTTGTTGTTTCGTTGTATTATTATGTATTATTTTATCACTTTATTTCATTGCTTCCTTTTATCGATTGATTTTAGATTTTTAACATTGGTTGAATTGAAAGATAATTACCATGTGATTCTCAATGTCATTCCATCAGGGCTTTGGAATCCTTTCTTCTGTTCATTTGTCCCTTGTTGGAAATCAATCCAAATGGAACAGTTTGCCATTATATCCTTCTGTTCCTGTATTAATATATTGTTATCTCTATGTGTGAAGCATATTTGGGTCCCTTGATAGGAACCATGAATGAATCCAAGATATTTGTATTATTATCATTAACAGGCCTTATGGTCAATATTTCCATTCTTAATCGTTCTTTTGATGAATAAAACGGCAAACTCTTGGCAGAGCTATTCTTTTCCGGTTATTGACAAATTGACAAAAGATATGAGCGAGAGTAAGATAGTTTGCTTGTCTTGGCAGTTAAACCAAATGTGAGACTCTATCAGCGGGCACTATGGCCTGTGTACACACTCAACATACCGTACTGCTAAATACTCATCCACACTCGTCCAAAGAACCCTTTTTGGCTATATGGTTTCCTGTTGCATTGTGTCAGGTTATATAATTAATGAATTCTCACTCAGAGCAGACCTAGACCTACAGTTGGTTAATAAGGCCAAGCATTATGAATTCAAGGCTGTTTTAGTAAGTTAATTTAGCCTTACCCTTTAACAAGCAATGTTTTGTTGTTTGTTTTGTTTCGATTTTTATTTTTACAAATTTTACTTCATATATAAACTATTGATGCCACGCATGTATGTTCATTGTCTTAATGGGACATAATATATAGCCTGATAATGCCTAGAGCTCTTTCACTGTGTTTGTTTTAACTTGTCAGTGGTGTAATTGGTGTTAATTGTGTTTTGTCTGGCACACTTTTATCGATCTGTCGCCCGGCTATCAAAGTTTCCTACCTACCAAACTTTTCGTTGCCCTGTGGGCTCAAACTCATATCATTACCTTTTTCTTTGTAAACCTTGACAATTCTCATAAACACTAGTTCTCTGACTATCACTCGACCCCCAAACGGTGTCAGGAGCCGAGGAGCCCGCAAGGAGGAGAACTTGATGAGAGACGAAGTGTCGGGAGATGATTAGGAGATGAGATGTCAGGACTGTGAGTGAGAGCCAATAGTGAAGCGCTGGGGTGTGTCCATTAGTCAACCTGCCACGTTTGACCTGTTGGATGGGCGATGATAGATGGCCATCAACCCTCCAGTCAGCCACCAAAAGTCTATCAGAACCAACAGAAAACCACCAAGACCCCAGAAGAACCACTCAGCTCAGGTGTAATCTAGGCTTCTAGAGGACTGCCAGTTGTTGTTTTTTTGGTAGCACTTAGCCCAAAGCATACAGCTGTATCAGGACATACGTTATAGTACAAAAATAAGTACTTCTTACCAGCTGTACATTGTCAGAACTTTCAACACCGTTAATAGTTTTACAGGGAGGGAAAATAAACTGAATGTGTTTGAGAAGAGCTGAGTTCAGATTACACCCTCTAGCCTTGAGAGACCATCCAGATTTTCACCTTTGCGTTTCACAATGAATATCAGTCTGGTCTTGACTGGGCACCAATTCATTTCCAGTGTTGGGAACATTACTTTAAAAATGTAATTAGTTATAGTTACTCACTACTTGTTCCAAAAAGTAACTCAGTTAGTAACTGAATTACTTTATACTAAAAGTAGTTACCAGGGGCCTCATGTACAAAGCTTGCTTACGCACAAAAAAGCTGCGTAAGCAACTTCTCACGCAAACGTTTGGATGTACAAAGACTGACTTGACGTGAGAAAGTGTGGTTCTCCACGCAAACTAAATGCCTGGCTTACACACATTTCTGCTGCATTTTGTCAGTTGGCGGCACATAGAGGCACTGCAGCGCATTAGGCCTACTCGATCACAAGTCATGAAGTAATATTGCAATATGAGGCTAGTTCAAAGTGAATTTGAACGTCGGAATGTGTGATCTTAAATGCACTTCAATCATGCGTTATTGTTGTCGTGACGCATAATGTGACACTGTTGTTAGGCTAAATTTAAACAGACCCATGAAACTAAATTGTCAATATTGGAATTAAAAGGAAATTAAAAGGAAGCCCCAGCAATATTATTTTGAGTGATGGCTTGTTTATTAAACGTTACATATTTTCCGGACCACACATGACATCTGGGCTAATTTATCTCTCTTCACGCATGTGTTGTGAATTTCTTGACTGCAATATTATTATGTGAGTGGAGTAAGCACAAGCCATTTTTACTTAAAATCAATCCATCAATGAACCAGTCGGCCAATTTCGAATTATGTACATGTTATTGACACCTTGGGTGTATGGGAACAACCTATCGTCAGCATGCATCCAAATAAATGAGAATATAAAAGCATGCGCAAAATGTGGCTATAATCGATGTGTGTGTGTGTGTGTGTGTGTGTGTGTGTGTGCGTGCGTGCGTGCATGCATGTGTGTGTGCAGTGTTGGCCTTGTTAGAAGATATTCAAAATGAACGGGTGTTCCGCGACTATTATGATTTTTTGGCTCATGTTGATGACTGGCTTATCAGCCGATTCGGATTCCCAAGAGCTATCCTCTTAGAACTATGTATTTCTCCTAACGAGGGCACTACTGCAGGCCTATTTATACTAATTAGCATATTAAATGAGGGAGGAGACTGGGTGGAGAGTCGGGCTTGTGCATGTGCGCTCAATTTCACGTTAATTGGGATGTACAAAGAGAATCTGTGTGTAATCGTGCTTACGCAAGGATTGATACATCCAGATTTTTTGGTGCGCAGCAGCTGTCCACATTTTGCCGTCCGCAAAGTTGTAGTCAGAAATCCACGCAAGTCTTAGTACATGAGGCCTCAGGAAAGTAACTATTTGTGTTACTGTAAAAAAACAAAAGTTGCTATATGTCAAAGAATTTGGATTTTTCTGAGCAGTTTTCACAAGTCAGTTGAAATAAGTAGAACAGACTTGTAGGTATTTGTACTCATTGTGAGATGCTTCATTAAATTAGAGTTGCTTACAACGGATGTCGACAAAGTCTTCCCTCCCTCCCTCCTGTACACTTTACATGCACGTTCTTGCCTTTGACCTCAATGAATTTGAAGTAGTGCTTATATCTCCACCTTGAAAATGCCAACTTTTCATTGGATTGCTCCGGACTCGCCATCTCTGCTGCTTCTTCAAATCTGTTTGGTGTGTGTGTGTGGCTCTGATTGGCTACCATGAAATGACTCTGCCTTAGCCAATCATAATCGCTTATCTCGTTGTTAACCCACCCGGTCTCCTCACTAGCAATTTGTGTATGGAGCCAGGGGTGCGTTTGGATTACGCAGTTTATTCAATCAATTCATAGTATCGCACCGCATTTAACGTTCAGTAACGATAACAGCATTGTAACGACGGAAACGGTAATTAGTTAGATTACCCTGTTACTGAAAAAATAACTGCGTTACCTAACGCTGTTCTTTTAAACAGCGTTATTCCAAACACTGTTCATTTCCAATTATAACTTTTTTTTGTAATTTATTCATTGAAACTCAATCAATCTTTGGTCATATTATAAAAAAAAAATCTTTCAACGGGATCAAGGCAAGAATCATCTGCAGAGGAACAGAATGGGAACTTGCAAGACCGGGATGAGAGTAGGGTATAATTAATAACATTCTTAATATACATATTTTATTTATTCTTTAAAACACACACATTTTGTCTCCCTTGTAAAGCATCTTTTATAGCAGTGTTTTTTGTTGGAATTATAACGTTATATATTTGAACATTAACTTATGTTGAAAGGTAAATACAACCCTGGATGTGTTTGTTGGATTTATTGCCAATCAAACCTGACAACCTCTTGATTTTGCTCATAATGATCTTGTTCCTTGCCTTGTAAACGTCAGGGTGGGTGGCTGGTTCTAGCAGTGAAGCAGGGCTGGTATGTGGAGGTCTCTGTGGTGGATGGCCCAGCATGGATCTGCTGGGAGAGGCTGATGGTCTCGTTTCCCTCCTCTCAGGGTCACCTGGAGGTCCTGATGGATCGCTGCCCACCTTCTGTTTGTGTTTATTTCAAGGTATTATCCCATCCCCCCCTCCATTCCTCTCCACCACATCCTTCTGTCCATTCCGTCCTACTCTCTCTCTCTTCTCACTTTCTCTTTCTCTCTCGCTCTCTGTCTCGCTCTTCTGACGTACACATTCCTCACCTTTCTCATGTCTTACACTATCCTCATATAGCTGTTTCGATTGACATCTCTCTCTCTCTCTCTCTCTCTCTCTCTCTCACTTTACCTAGTTTATTCTTTGTAGGCTCATTAAAGCTTAATGCTGTCTTATCCATCTCTCTCTCTCCAATCATCTCTCATCTTTCTCTCACTCTGTCTCTATGCTCTCTGACTTCTTGAGAATTAGTTTGTATCTGTCCTATAAAACCATCTTCCTTTTCGTCTCCTCCCAACACTCACATCCTCTTCCATCACCTCTCCTCCTCTCATCTATCTACAGCCCCCCCCCCCTCCCCCATATCCCCCCCCTCTCCTCTCCTCCTCTCTCTCTCCACAGGTCCATGTGGTCTCTCGTTCTCTCCGTGGTGTAAATGTCAGCTCTCTCTACCTTGGCCAGGACACAAGGGGCCTCCAGCATAGCGGAAGCTGCACCTACTGTTTCGTCCTTAAAGGAGAAGCGTTCCCCCCCCCCCCGTCCCTCTGTTTGAAACGAGAGAATTTTCCAAGCCATTCTCCATTTTCTTAGCTTGACGTACATCGCTCAGGTTATATTTAACTGACACAATGTTCTGCTGTTTAGTGTACTTTTCTCCCAGCAGTCACCATCGGAATGGGGGATGAGCCAGCAAGGCAGATAGAGTACAACTATCTCAAACACCCTTCGCTTTTGGGTTTGAATGAGAAGTTTCACTGACTGTTTTGAAACAATGTGTGTTTTCTCTTTTCCCTGTTAAATCTTGTCTTAAGGTTAATCATGCTTTCTCCTGCTTCACAAATTGCTCTACATTTTAAATGATATTGGATGGAGGGCCTTGGACGTCAGAGATATAGGAAGTGGCAAACCCACTCAGAACTTTAAACACAAATAACACCTCTTCCAATATTTGCAGATGCCAACGCAATCTGTTTCACTGTGTTCATAAATTCATTCATACATCAATTAAATTCATTCATCAATTCAAATTCATTCATAAGGGCAAGCATTTTAATCTTTGTGGTCATGCCTTTATGTTTTGCGTTAAAAAATATTACTATTAATTCAGCAATTAAGGATTCACATCGCTGAGTGCCCCTAGGTCATGTTTAAGGAAGTGCATTTCCAAAGGGCCTCTAATGTCACCCTCTTCATTGCAATAACATGTGTTATTGCAATGGCGTTATAATGGCGTATAGTACACACTGGCACACAACGACTAATCAGCTCTCTGATGTCCCAAAGTGGTTAATTTGCATGTTGGCGTTAAGCTAACATTGCTGGTTAAGCCAGTTCCATGCGTGCCATTATGTTGTGAACGGGAACGTCTCGTTTTTCATCTTTTCATTCATATTCTTGCATATTGATTTGGATCACAGCTAATTTATGACGCAGTCATGCAAATCTGTACACCATGATTACATATTTTAGCCCTTACAGTTGTGGAGATATTCTCATTTAACTTTGGGTATGTTATTTTCAGGAACGACCAGACAAATAGGTCTAGGGATGAAGGTAATATAATACATTTTCTTCAAGAACTTTTGCTTAAAGTTATTAGACTGGAATAATCACAATTATAATTTATAATTGCGATTTACATGGGTGAATGCACTCTATAATATTAAGTATCAACTTATATTCATTTATTTGTCATGAATCACAAATGTGCTATAAAAAGTCCTGTGACATCTGTGTGTATGAGATTGCCAGTTTCCCCTTGGCGTTAAATTAGGTTTGGTGTATGGGATTTGGGAAATGATGGGTTTGCTTTGGAAATTATTTAGAATACTTTATATTATTGTTTTTAAAATGCAGATGTCCGATATTATGGTCAAGATTGAAGTCATCAGAAGTCTCATTCACTCTCTTTTTCTCTCTGTCTCTCTCCCACTCTCTTAATTCCACTCTCTTTCACTCCTTTTTTCTCTTTCTCTCCCCCTCTCACATGCACACACACGCACACACACGCTCACATACCTTCACACACACACACACACACACACACACACACACACACACACACACACACACACACACACATGCACCACACACAGGAAGTAGTTTTGCCAGGGCTCCTGGAGAGTGCAGGGCGGGAACCCAGCCCACAATCTGGAGGAGCTGGGGGCCATGTGTATGTGTGTGTGTGTGTGTGTGTGTGTGTGTGTGTGTGTGTATGTGTGTGTGCGTGTGTGTGTGTGTGTGTGTGTGTGTGGGCGTGTGTGTGTGTGTGGGACTTGTGATAGAGTGGGTTTACGGTGGGGGGGTGTTTGTGTTTGTGTGTGTTTATATGGTGTGCACACATGCACACACACACACACACACACACACACACACACACACACACACACACACACAGTAAGTAAAGTAACATATACAAATGTATAAACATTAGTGTAAATTAATTGTGAGTATGTATGAGAGCATGTCTTCACTGAGTGTGTGTGTGTGTGTGTGTGTGTGTGTGTGTGTGTGTGTGTGTGTGTGTGTGTGTGTGTGTGTGTGTGTGTGTGTGTGTCAGTCTGTGTCATGGAGGAGGGACAGTGTCTACCATGGAGGAGGGAGGAGGGGAGAGGCAGTCAGAGGTGTCTCTTCCCCACTCTGGTTCACACAAGTTTAGCGGTAGCACGCTAGGTACTTAGCACACTCTTATGACAGTGTGTGAGCGTGTGTGCATTTCTGTGTCCTCATCATGGAACTTACTCCAGACTGCTACAGTGGTTCACCGCTGCTCCTCTCTCTGGTGTCCAAGGATTCCTAAAGGCTCCCAAGAAGAACAGAGAGAAGACAGACCGAGAGAAGACTGAGAGAGAGATACCGTTTTGGGTGAGAGCGGGAGACTTTACTTAAGCGACCGTTTGGGGCGATAGGGGGAGACTTTACCTGAGGAACGGATTTGGAGAAACTCAGGTGAGTCCATGGAGTTGTAATTCAGCTATTTTTCTGATTTACTTTGAGAAGAATATGAGAGCATCCACATGGGACTTTAAACATAAACATGTTTATGTTAATGTAATCTGCAACACGTGTAGGATATACATGTATGTTGACTGTCATGGTATGTGTGTTAGTGAGCCTTATAACATTGTCCCCAAGCGGTTTCACTTGTTTGCATCTGTAGAATGGAAGCCCAGTAAAGTGGACACATGTCAAAGCTTGTAGTGGCATGTTTTATATTTCCAGTCAGCAGTCTGCAAACATTGTAGTGTCCCTCCTTTCTAAAGCCTGAAGACTCTCAAACTGACTTAAAAGTGACTTAGTGGAAAGAAAATACTTGAAGAGGGGAATGTTTTGTGGTTGAGAGCAACTCATAAGAACCCTTTGAAGACATGTTTAGTTGAATGGGAAGGGGGGGATGGGTTGTGGGGTGGGGGGATGACAATTGAGAATTAAGGGCATGCGCATTTGGTGAGGCTTGTGTCAACAGTGTTAGGCCTGCCGGTTGTCACCTAAAAGACGGGGTTATTCAAAGTTTCTCCACAGTCGGTTGGTTCCTGTAATGTATACATGTGCAGATCCTGGTTTCGTTTTGAGTATTATTTGACACATACCGCCCCCCCACAACCATCATGGATGTGATGAATGGACACAGGAACAAGCGTTGTAATTTCTATGACTTATTGAACAGGTGGACTGAGGAGCATATCTAAACATCCATGTGTATCCTGAAACCTGTCTTTGTACTTATCTCCATACCAGCTGTTGTTTGAATCATTTCTTTATGTATTATTATATTTACATTTGCATTTAGCAGACACTTTCATCCAAAAATGTGACAAAAAAGTTGAGAACAATGAAAGAATATATATTAAAAAAATGTAGTATCTTAAAAAAACTAGGGCTGGGCAATGATTAAAAGTTTTAATCGCGTTTAATCGCATAGTATTGGTGAGTTAACTTGCGATTAATCATACTTTTAAAATTCTGTTTTAAATCCACTCCAATTGAAGTTAAATGAGATTATCAAATGGAATGACACATTATTATTCATACCAAATGTACTTAATAAGCAAAAACTAGACTTAAGTGATCTTGAGGGAGTTTTATTGACTCACTCAGTGTGGGTTGAATATGAAACTTACAGAACACCACAGATTTGTGAATTGTAAACAGGCAGTTAATTAGTACAATTGTAAACCAACAGTTACTACAAGTGTAGTTAAATTCAAATTAGTAGCACCACAGATTTGGGAATTGTAAACAGTCACTTGCTGCAAGTGTAATTAAATGTAAAGTAAGTGGAACTAAAAACAAAAATGATTTCTGATATGAATGTTGACATTCTGTGGGCAAAACCTTTAAAAATCAAAGTGAAAAAAAAGAAAGAAAAGAGAATGTGTGTTAATGCGTAAATTTGTATTAATCGCATTGAAATCAGACTGTGTTAACGTTTAATTAACGCGTTAACTTGCCCAGCCCTAAAAAAAACATATAGTGTTGCGCCACCTATTTGAAAATAAATACTGGACAGGGTGCGGTTGTTTTTTTAGCAATAGGATAATTATGATAATCCTAATAATAATTATTATTATTAGTGGTAGTGCAACAATTAGAGAAATATAACATATGAAAGTGTTTCCAAATTCCACAACTATTTCTACATTCGTAACATGCCATGAGGTCTACAACTACAACAGAAATGGTTCAATATCATCATTAAGTCTACAATGCATTTCATATTGTTTAATACCACAATTACAACTCAATATGCCCGAGAATGTGAAGAAATAGTACAGAATCTGAAGGCCTCTCTGACATTGACTGGTGGTTTTCCACGTGGCTTTGCCTTGTTTCAAATTTCTTCCTAGTTCATTTGACATTTTGTTATGTCCGTCTATATATGCGCTTGGGGTCAATCTAGGTTCTAAAAGGATGCTTTGTGATTTAAATGTTTCTTCCTTCTCCCAATTGGTTTCTGGGAGTTTTCTATTTGAGGGTCTAGTTTGTGTCGTTAAATCAAAAAAATCTAGGGAAAAAGGGAAGGCCTGCGAGGCTGTGCGATAAGGTACTATTCCCGTAATCATGACCAGGATGAGGTGGAATTGGTGATGTTGAATATTGTCTCATCAAGTGCTTTATAAGCATGTGTATGGAAGACCACTCAAACGATGCATGCATAGTTTCTCTCTTATCTCGTTAGATGGCTTTTGAAATGATGCAATGGATTATTTGGCACAATCTCTGGCTGATAAGAGTTCAGATTGACTGAATTGCTAAATGGCAAAGGTAATAGCCTTTGTCCAGCGCTCCTTAGGTCTTTATGAGTGACATGCTAACAAGCTGGCTGATGCTGAGTGGGCTGAGAACTGAGATGAGCAGAGATAACGAAATGAGCCCCTAATGTAGAAAGTGCAAGTATGCATTATTACCCACACACTCATAATTGTTCTTGTCCAATTACCAAGCCAAGACAGCTTTGTATAAAATGTCTGTTGGGACAGCTAGAGTCACAGAGAGCTTTCCAGGACCAAATGGATTAGAATAAGTAAATATGTTAACAACAATTAGCTCAGTTCAGAGCTCTGATAAATAAGTAAAAGTTGTAAGATCAGATCATTCAAAGTTCTTAATATTATAAGTGCAAATGCAGGTGACCTGACTGATCAATCCAGTGTTTAAATCAATTTGGCATAAGCCTAAATGGAAATGGACCAGGTTACTTAAGGTTTGGAATGTGCTGTTAGCATGTAGCGCTCAGGCCTGGTCTTACATGTAGTGAGGTGGTACTCAAAGTATCCGTGAGTGAAGTGACCATCATACCTGGTTAAGAGGTACACCCACTGGGAATGTGCTTAGACCCTCCCTCTACTTAAAATACTACCTAAGGGTGCCGGTGACCCCTCAGGGTTTCTGTGAGAGTTAAAGTAAAAGGTATGCCCCCACTGCACCCAGACACTGACCTCACCCTGATAAACACCGGCTTAAATATTGCCTGGAGACGGTTGGACAGCAGGATGCCGGTCTGGAGTTACACTCCTGCAAAGCCTCTTGTGAAGTACTCGGATATCATCCTTGAGGTATGAATCTAAAACAGTACGGAGAAAACTGCAGGAAAGCCCACAGGAGGATGCAAGAGCTGGCGAAAGTCATAGAAACACGGTTTGTGTCTGTGTCTGCTGAGTAATACTCTCCCCTCGATCCAGGTCATTTCATATGAAAGTGGCGATAAGGTAGCGATAAGGCCTCATCTGATTGGCTCTATGACAGCGCAGCAGAACTCACACAAATGCACTGTTGTATATGTATCAGAAGCACAGTTTGATCAGAATAGAGAACCAGAAGGGCTTAGCATGCCAGAACGCGATATTCCTGATGTTGAGTCCTGATTTTGATTGAACAGTTCCCGCTCTGAGGACCTGGGAGAGGTCGGTCTTGAGGTCACTACTTAACCCTGAAATGCTTGAGATAAGTGTTATTATCCCATGACAAAACCCTAGCCGGATATCAGATGTCTGCTAGCACAGGTTGCTGAACTGACCAGCCGCTGAACAGCTAATATACGTTTTTTATTGCTATTAAAATGCATAAGCCTTTTATAGAAAAGACTAAAGCACTTCTGGTGCAGATAGTATTTCCCAAAAATGTCATTGTTAAATGAACATTTAAAGAAGCACATTGTAAGAACATTTAAATGACAGCTGTGGCTGTATTTAATGTGTTTTGTATAATATAAGTGAATGTAGTCATATTAAAACTATTAAACTATTAAACTATTAAACATACTAAACTTATACATATTGTGACACTTACGAGTTTACTTCTTTTAATTCAGGTAGGGATGGTAACATCCCTATCTACCTTGCTAGTTTAACTGAATGTTGATAAAATATAAATAAAATATATTTATATTTATATTTATATAGATCTTTCATTTCTCATGCATAGCATTCCGCCTGCAGAGCTAAACCATCAGTGGATGAAAAGAGGGCAGCTATCTGTCCTGATCTGGTGGTCGTCAGTCACGCACCTCCCCCGACGCCCCACCAGTTGGTTTCTACTCTCTTGGTGTTTACAGAGTGTCTCTTGGAGTCTTTTTTGGGCCATGACTTATCCAGACAGGAGCTTTATGTGTACACATGTAGACATCACTGAATTAGAGTAGTAAATAAACTTGAGTTGCAACCCTTGTAAACCTTGTTAAAGCCTTAATTACATGCTTTTTTCTATGCGTATACACACAGATGTTGTGGCAATGTTTTACTAGCCTTCCAAATGAACCCCACAGCAGATACAAATCTGTGCAAACACGTATATGTTCATGCACAGACATACCAAAACACACACACACACACACACACACATACACACACACAAACACACAGACAATTAGGTTAAATTGAACATACGGTAGTTTGCCACTTCAAGTTGGAGGCACCTTGTAAAACCACCACCACATTCAATAGAAATAAGCAACAGGCTGCTGTTTAATACATTTATAAAAGCTTAGGAAAACACTTTTAAATTCAGACCTACAGCACTGCCAATAAATTGTTTATTTCCATCTTTCCGTCTTCATCTTTTTCTTTGCAGTTCTAATTATGGGAATCTATCCCCTTTCTCTCTCTTCTTCCTTCTCTCTCCTCCTCCTCTCTCTCTTCCTCCCTCTCCCTCTTTCTCCACTCTCCCCTCCTTCTTTCTCTTACCCCCCCCTCTCTCTCTCTCTCTCTCTCTCTCTCTCTCTCTCTCTCTCTCTCTCTCTCTCTCTCTCTCTCTCTCTATATATATATATATATATATATACAAAATATTTTGTGGAGATCTGTTATAACAACTGCAGTTTGTGCAGACCCCCCCAGACCCCCAGGGACAACCAGCCCCCCGTGAGCAGTGCAAACAGGTGGTGCTGTGGCGGTAACCAGCTTGTGAAACCAGCTTGTGGCCTCCAATTGGGCTGTAAACCTGCCCTTAAAAAAACCTGAAACTACCGGGAGTACCCCAGCTAGCCACCTGTGAAATCACTGTATCAAAGCGTTTGAATGTGTGAGTACCATAGTGATAGCCTCTCTTACGGTCCAGGGGAATGGAAGGAGGAGCGTTTAGTCTTCCTCCTGTCCCGTTGTCACTCATTACTCTGGAACTGTCTATTCCCTGGAACCCTATTTGTATAGGCAGAGTCTGAAGAGTGTTCTAAAAAACTTGTAAGACTCTCCTGTCTAGACCAGTCATTGATTTATAGATAATATCTACAGATAATATAACAATTACCGAAACACCATTAATACTAATAACATTCCTGTGCTCCTATACTTCCGAAATGGAGGCGGTCGTTGTCATGGGACGTCATGATGTACAAGCCCTATTGCTGTTTTTCTGCACTTTTCTGTTCACTTTTCACTTTTCTGTCATTGTTTAAAAAGGTTATACATATATGTCCACTATGAGCAGCCAGAGTGTGTGTGTGTGTGTGTCTGTCGGAATGTGTGTGTGTGTGTGTGTGTGTGTGTGAGCCAGACCAGTGCTTAGAGGATGGTTGGAGATTGAGCAGGGCTGGAAATTTAGCCAAATCCTGCACCCAGAGCCATGGGGGTGATGTTGAAACGCGATCCAGACTTAGGGAACTGAACGAGTATGTGCAGGTCCCTCGCCTCGCCCAAACCCTCGCTGGGAAAGAACACACCACAGACACACACACATGCACATTGATACATGCATGGATGCTCAAACACACACACACACACACAAACACAAACAACATGCATGGACATTGATTATACAGCCAGTTCAGTACAACTATGCAGTTTGGTGTGGGTTATGATGAGTTTAAATTGGACACAAAAATATAGGTATGCATATGTATATTTACATCTGTGTAAGATATCTACTTAAATACACAAATATGTACATTCATATTTATATACATGCATGCATGTAAATACACAGAGACACCAATACAAAAACTGTTGGGAATGCTGACCATCAGGAAATGCTATTTTATTCCTTTGTATACTTCAGAAAGTTGTCCTCCCACACAAGGAAGTGTGTTTGTCTTGTAAGAGATTGAATTCCCAGGCTACATGGCTGTAATCCCATTAGTCTCTTCCATGTAGAGTAAAGACTAAGACACCATTGTTGACGACTTCAAACCCAAACATCACCTCTAATCTGATGGCGTTTCTGATACCATCCAGATAAAACACACATACCTGTTCTTCTTCACTGGAACACCAAGCGCCAGACTATCTATATATCTAAATATATCTCTCTTTGTATACACAGCCCTATCATGGGAGAACGGTGGTCAGAGCACCATGGACACCATGGTCTCGTGAAGGACGATACAGCTCTCCATAATGTTTGGGCTTTAAATAAAACATCTTAACTGTTCAGTTTAGTTATTTTTCACTGGCATTCCTTTATCCGTGCAAACTCTATTGCACAGTGTCCCTCTTCTCTAGATATAAAATATGATTGTATATCCTACAACCTGGATAACTTTATTCAATTCTAAATGTGGAGAAGGACAAGCCAATCTCCACTTGTCTTCTCTTGGAATTTATCTCAAGGTTTAGGTGACGCACAAGTGACAGCCAAGAAGGCTCTTTCAGAGCTCACTGAACATCATTTCCCTGCAGAATATCGAGGGGTGGACCTTTGGCTTGCGGCTATTGATAGTTACTGTCAGAGTTTAAGCTTAGGGGCATCCCACCCATCTTCCATTAGCTTGCTTACTCTGTGCTGTCAGCTCAAGGTCTTTAGAGATTTCTGGCGCTCTGATGTGGGGGGTTATGGCAAGCTACCTGGGCTCCGTGCTTACCACCAGGTGGTTCCTTTTACAAGTATTGGCCCAGATCATCTCAGGAGGAAACAAAATCAAATGCAAAAAAAGTTATAATGGGATGTGCTTGTGGATTATCAGCTTTATGTACAATCTTTGCTGTGGCTCCTAAGGCATTTCACTAGTTCCTGTTACATCGTTTCAATTCAGAAGCCTAGCAGCTTTCTACAATCATCCCTTACAAAAAGGAGGGCAGTACTTGTAAGGATTAGGCTGACGTCACCCATGTGTGTCTGAATCACGAAGAACAGGGTGAGACTTGAATTCAGTATGTTTCGTCCCAACTATGCTTAATCATCCTAGGTGTGTAGGTTCGGCTTAGATTAAGTGAGGTACTACTAAACTCTCCAGCAGCTGTGTAAACCAGGCCCTTTTGTTGAACCAATACTATTCACAATTGACATAAATAATGTCAACTTGGCCTTTAATAAATCAATCAGCATGGTTTCATGTCAGAATTTGTGTGGGGTCTTAGCTTGTGCCTGCAGGCAAGCACAACTTTGTACATAGAACAATTTTTGATGATTTGTTTGAGTTTGATTTATGTTTGGATCAGCAGGGGTCCTGCTCCCATAATCTAACCAATTAAAAGTCTGTAAAACAAATCTCCCCTGGTAGAAACACCTGGCAGAGGATTATAACCAAAAACCCAGATTAGATGGTGTTTCGATTTTCTAACAGAGGATTAATTATTTGGTAAAGGGTTGGGTTGCCACCTTTTTGAAAAAAACAGAGTTCCTGAAACAATGTGCTGCTTTCTGCGCTTTTAGTTCAGTTTGGTCGAGACAAGTTGAGGCAGGAGATAAATGCCTCCCTCTAGGCTTTCCCTCTTTGCTGTTGTGTCATTGTGTGTTTTGTGTTCTTGTTGTATTCTTCACTGAGAAAAGGGACCAAGGGGAAATAAATGGGGGCCTTCATAGATATAAAGGCCTAGGCTCAGATCTCTTTTAATGTGGTGCACAGTAAGCCAACAGGTGTTAAATCCTTCAACATTCATATGTTGGGAAATTATAACTATACAAAACCGTAGCGGTAGAGTGGCTTTGTGTCCAAAGACCACTATCCATCCTTTCCTTCTCATTTATGCTTATTTACCATGTATCCCTCTCTCTCAACAGGGTGTGGAGGCCACATGGAAAAGCTGAATATGGCTTTTCCAAACAATGTCTTCCTGTTGGCCACCACCATCCTCCTCCTCAATACAGGCGTCTGTGATGGGAGCAAAGCGAAGGGGAAAGACAGCTCACCCTTCCGGTTCACGCATCACCTCTACAACACCACCATCAAGGAGAACTCTGCCCCTCGCACTTACGTAGAGACGCCGGTCAAGATGGGCATCCAACTTGCCGATTCTTCCTGGGACATCAAGTACAGTCTAGTCACCGGGGACGACGATGGGCTATTTCAAGTTGAGGCAGTAAAGATAGGGGATATCTGTTTCCTGCGGATACAAACACGCAGAAGTAACTCTGCGCTTCTGAACAGAGAGGTGCGGGACAGTTACGTCCTCACTGTGGAAGCCACCGAGAGCACTCATGACTTCAAGGCCAAGACCAAGGTGTCAGTCCTAGTGCTTGACACAAACGACCTGAAGCCCCTTTTTCTTCCGGCATCTTACAATGTCGCTATCAGAGAAGACATCCCCCTGAGGACGAGCGTGGCCAGGGTCAGTGCCACTGACGCCGATATCGGAAGTAACGCCCAATTCTATTATTCCTTCACCAGCAGAGCCCATCCGTTCTCCGTGGATCCTTTCACGGGGATTGTCAGCCTTGCAAAGAAGCTTAACTATTCCCGTTCGGATCATTACCAACTCACCATCCTAGCCGAGGACAGGACGAAGAAGATCTCGGGTGTTCAGAAGTTTGGCAATGTTGCTCGGGTATCAGTGAAGGTTCAGAAGGCCAACACTGCCTCTCCTGTAATCCCCCCTGTTGGAAAGCCAGTGGTTTTGGCCGATGGGAAAATATCTGTCAGTGTCCTTGTGGAGGCAGGCATAAAGCCAGTGGAATCCTTAAGTATTGTTGGAGGGGACCCTCACAAGTGTTTTGAAATTGTCCCCGCGGGTGTCGAAGCTGGGAGATTTCAGTTGATCTCAACCAAGAGGATTATGTGGCATCAGTTTCCGTTTGGACTGAACCTGTCCCTCCAAGCTAAAGACAGTGGCTCTCCCCCATTACTGTCATCTATTACCGTGATCCACATTCCTCCAGATAACTCCACCCGCCTTGCTTTCCTTGAAGACACTTACATTATTACTCTTAGTGAGTTTTCACCCCTAAACACTCATGTGGTCATGGTTTCTGTAAACCCAGGCTCCTTTAATGTCACATTTAACATCAAGAACAACCCAGACAGCAAGAGTTTCAAAATAAACCCCAAAACAGGGATTATTCTCACAACCAAGAAATTTGACTATGAGAAAAAGATCCGGTATGAGTTTGATGTAATGGCTAACCAAGGGCAAGCAGAAACTCACGTAGTGGTGGAGATAACTGATGAAAACGACAACAGCCCAACGTTTTCCCAGGTTGCCTACCAGGCCTCTGTAGCGGAGAACCGCCCCATCGGCAGCAGTGTCATACAGGTTGTCGCTGAAGACCAAGACAAAGGTAAAAACGGCGTTGTAACCTACGCTATTGCCAACACTGACACCTTGCCGTTCACCATCGACCCCTTCACAGGCCTGATCTCAACGTCTGAACACCTGGACTACGAGCGGATGAGGCGTGTGTTCCACCTCAGGGTGTGGGCCCTCGACAGCGGGAGTCCATTCAGCCACGTCAGCGAGTGTGCAGTGACCATCACCATGAGCAACACCAACGACAACTTACCGCTGTTAGAGAGGGTCGGCTGCAACGCCTCTGTGCCGCTAGATTTACCCGTTGGAAACCCCATCGTTGAGCTGTCTGCCATTGATCTGGACGAGCTCAATCAGCTCAGCTACGTTATTGAGTCCGGGAATGAGCTTCAACTGTTTTCTATCAACTCTGTGACTGGACTCATCACACTGAACCAGCCTATTAACCCTGTTTTAGTGGGTCATTCTTTATCTCTGAGAGTCAGAGCCACAGACGGGAAACACCACTCAGAACCTTCTGTGGTCAGCATCACTCTCACTGAGGAAGGGACCGATGTTACAATTCACTGTCAAGAGACAGGCATCTCCAGACAGCTGAAAGATCAACTGATAGAGTCTATCAAGCCAAGTTTAATTGAGCAGGACGAGGAGTCTTTCTCCGATGTTCACATCATTAACAAACACTCGCCCAGGTTTGAATCGAGCATGCCTTCCTCCATCGACCTGTCAGAGGACTTCCCCCTCAATTCCACAATTGTTAAATTTATGGCCACGGACAATGACACCGGTTTCAATAGCAAGCTTGTGTATGCTATATCCAGTGGGAACGAGGACGGTTGTTTTTCTATAAGCACCTTCTCTGGGGAACTCCAGTTAGTATGCCCCTTGGACAGAGAGAGTAGAGAGTTTTTCATCCTGAACATAACCGTTTATGATTTGGGGATACCTCAAACATCCTCGTGGAAATTCATGGCGGTGAACGTGCTGGACATCAATGACAACGCTCCCATCTTTGATCAGCCGAGATACGTCTTGCGCATCCCAGAGAACACAGAAGTGGATGTTAGTGTATTTAAAGCACATGCTGTAGATTTAGACTCAGAGGCCCGTGGTACTATCCAGTATTCCCTCTGTTCATCTTCTGAGGTATTTAAAGTCGATGGGCTTACCGGAGAGGTCAGAGTGGTGGCAAATCTGGATAGAGAGTCAACACCTAGATATGATCTCCAGATCGAAGCAAGAGATCAGGCCGACATTGGCCAACAGCTGTATTCCACCATGGATCTGGTTGTGGTGTTGCAGGACGTCAACGACAACCCACCAAAGTTTGTCCCCAGAACCTACAAAATAAAAGTCCCCGAAGATGTCCCTGTGGGCACTGTGTTGGTTTGGGTGGACAGTGTTGACCTCGACCAGGGAAGTGGAGGCCTCATCACCTACAACCTCAAGAACACAGAGAGCGGGATCTTTAACCTGGACGCCTCTACTGGGTCCCTGACGCTGGAGAAGGAGCTGGACTTCGAGAGAAGGCCTTCTTACAACCTTACTGTCCGTGCCGTGGACCATGGTCTCCCCCGTTCCCTCTCCTCTTCATGCTTTGTGGAGATTCAGGTTCTAGACGTTAACGAGAACATCCACCGGCCCACGTTTTCCGAGTTTGTGTACAAGGCTGCCGTGATGGAGAACGCCACGGTAGGGACTTCTGTCCTGACGCTCATCGCATCAGACAAGGACCTGGGTCAGGATGGAACCCTACGATACCATATCCAGGATGGATCCGGCATGGGAGTCTTCACCATCGATGAGGAAACAGGTAAGAAATATGATGTATAATTATTTATATAATGGCAGGATAGCATTGTAGTTGGGGTGCTAAAAGGTACTGGGTTCAATCTTTTGTCCACAGTGTCCGCAGCCTGCAGTGATTCCAAACACCTACCTGCTTTTTAATGTGCTGTATCAGAAAGAAATGAAAATCACTTTGGGTAAAAGATAAATAACTTATATATATATATATATATATATATATATATATATATATACACTGTATAAACATATATAACTATAATATAACTATATATAACTGATTTTTATCCTCATTATAATTTAATCATTCAGCCATTCACTGCCAATACTACCATAGTAGTTAACACTCAATGCTTGCAAAGCGGCGCAATGCAGCTTTGATTTTTATTCAACAACCATGTAAGTGCATCTGCCAGCCAACCGAACAATGCGCCCCTGATGTAGTACTTGACATGCACAATTAGTCATAATGAAGCCCCTCATACTTATGATGGCGATAAGAAGACATTCCTTCAGGCAGGTTGGTGCAATTTGATCTGCCCTTCAGTGTGGGGGAGAGGGTTGTTGGGGAGATGTTGCTCAAGATGTTCTCCATACATCCTGGTGAACGTCCTCTGACCCCTGGCAACCAGCACATTCCATTAGTGATGCGATCGTGGAGCAGATCAAATCAGGACAAATAGACGCCTCTGTCATAACGGACTTTCATTCCAGCTCTGGTACTAAGTGCATTCTTCAAACTCATATAAATCACATGGGAGATGCATGTGAATACATCTATCCACGTATCTTTAATACTAGCTCAGGAGGTATTATATTATAAATATTACACAGCCCTGCATCTTAGTTTGACCAATGTGACGCACAGATTGAAGACTGCTTACCAGATTTGTATTGTATGATTGTAGGAAGTCACAAACAGAAATATTGTGATAATGAACTTATGATCACAATCTTATTGTTCAAAATAGCAATGACTAGAACAAGACTAGAACATTTAAATGGGCTCAACATTTCCACAGAGGTATTACTATTTTAGTGTAACATCACATAAGAATATGTGAACAGAACCTATGCATCTTCAGGTTTTAAAACATACATTTTTAGCTGAGGATACATTTCTTGAGACCTCTTGACCCCTCCCCCCTTGGCCTTTGACCCTCATTTGGGTTTATGGATGTTTTAATGCTGTTAGGATAGTACTCACCGGAAACTATCTCTGAAGTTACCCACCCCACCAATGGTATTCACATAAATCATCGAGGGTCTCCCTGGGTCAAGTCTCTATAAACATCACTTTGGTCTCTCCTCATGTCGTGTTTCCCAGGTTGCTTCACCCAGAGTATCACCCATATAAATATTTTGCATTTAACTCTAGTCAGTTATCACATTTACAAGTGGGGCTGAGCACAATCAAAGCATACAATCAGAAATAGAGTAGCTACAAACGGCTCCAAGTGTTGGACGACTGAAGTGACTTTTAAACATAAAAAATGAGTGCAATGTCTCAAATCCTAATTTGTTCAACTCCCTTCAAGTTTTGAGTTTAAAGTTGATTTACTACATGCACATTAGAAAACAAATTAATTAATTAAGTCATTAATGGTGGTGAAATGCTTGAATTCCAGGTATCATCAACCGTGAAAACAAGTAACAAATAACAACAAAAGGAAGACAGAAATGAATTATATAAAATATGAAATTGTGCAATTGCTGGTATTATATCCAATAAATGTTTCTGCACACAAACAGCCTTCGTAACCACATCTAATTTGCAGAAATGGTCTAATATCCCTGCCTGTGTGTGCATCAGGTGTGATCCGAACGACGGTAGCGCTGGATCGCGAGGCCGTCCCCAACTACTGGCTTTCGGCCTATGTGACAGACCTGGGCACGGAGCCACTGGCGTCGTGGACCCACGTCTTCCTGGAGGTCCTGGACGTCAACGACAACCCCCCGGAGCTGTCCCAGCCGGTCTATTCTGCCAGCATCCCGGAGAACGCTGCCAAGGCCAGGCAAGTCCTGCAGGTCCACGCCACGGACGCAGACTCCTTGTCCGAGGGGAAG